>NC_140248.1:7297621-7462621 GCF_949987555.1 Borostomias antarcticus
AGCTCCAGTGAGAAGGCACACCGCATTAGTGCAGATTATTACCGGTCCTCAGATGTAAGAGCCTTAATTACAGACTGATTAGCTTTGATTAGGTCTCCAGATGTTCAACAGGAGAGCAGATCCCTCCCTGGCCAAACCCATCTGCTCATCCTCCGACCACAGAACCCTCGCCTCCCTCCACTCTCCCACCCGGTGTTCTCACACATGCCTGAGTGCATACGTGTGTGTGTGTGTGTGTGTGTGTGCGTGTGTGCGTGTGTGCGTGTGTGCGTGTGTGCGTGTGCGCGTGTGCGCGTGTGCGCGTGCGTACGCGTGTGTGTGTGTGCGTGCGTGTGTGTGTGTGTGCGTGTGTGTGTGTGTGCGTACGTGTGTGTGTGTGCGTGTGTGTGTGTGTGTGTGTGTGTGTGCGCGCCCTATGGAATAAGAGCATGTCCCCTGAGGTTTGGTGAACCCCCTCTCCCCGAGTGAGACTCAGTGTGATGTGTTGACTGTATCTCTCCCTTCCTGTCCTCCACCGCGCGTCTTCCTGCGTGTCGTGACGGCAAAAGCGTGCAACCTTGACTGAGGGATGATGACGATGATGATGTCCCAGATCCATAAAACATTCACCAGCTCTTTTCAACTCCCATTCATTATTTATTTCCTTTTTCCCCCCTTTTGAGAGGAGCTCTGTGGTTTTGTGCTTGTACTGTACTGTATGTTCCCGTCTGCGCTCCCGGGTGTGTGTTTCGGTGTGCGCGCGCGTGTGTGTGTGTGCGTGTTCATGTGTGTGTGCGTGTGTGGTGTATGCGTGCACTGCACCCACACACGTCTCTGCATGGTGTCGCATAATTCACATAGCGTAATCCAAATGGAATCCTCCAGGCCATGATGTCATCATGTGAATGTGAGAATCTGATGTTTGTGCAAAAACAAACCCCCCTGTCCATCTGACAGACCTCCCGAGACTGACCTCCCCAAAACACCACAAAGACTGACCCCCGCAAACTGTCCCCAGAGAGCATGTCTGAACACACCGGAGGACTTGAGACTTTTCATATAAAACTAACCCCGTGATTCAGCTCAGTTTAAACCCAACACAAGCCATGGGGGCTAAATACACAGACTCAGCACTTCCAGGGTGAAGTGTTAGCAGATGGATGCAGGAGAGCAGATTGACTGGGCTGGTGAGAACCATTCTACAGCATATGTGGTACCAAGCTGTTGAAACAAGGTGCTCGGTCATGGTCCCTAAAGCCGTTGGCATGAGAAGACCTGGATCTGCGTACAAGAACTCCCTGTCATGGCCATTGGTAGAGTTTGTCTAAAAAGCTTGCTGATTAGATACATTGTGAAGAAGTGAGTCATCCCTTGCCCGCGTGTCAACCAGTCTGTTGCTGCCCAATCCCTGGCACCTTCGTAACCCCTCCCATCTCTCCAGTCCCTCCCATTAGAACCTAGTCTGTTATGCTGCATTCCATTTGTATCGGAAACGTCGAGATTCCTGGGTTCGACATCAAACTCGTCATCAGATACGTTACCTGAACTCGTGATTTCCGCCATTTTACTTGGAATAAAAAATATACCCCGACATCAACGTCTGCTGCTAACGTCAATCAAGATGGCTACTCTGTGCATCAATAATAAGTGAAAGCTGTAATAAGACTGTTTATTAGCGCTTCTCTATTATTTGTGTCTCATTAAATCAGTCGTACACACAGTACTGTCCAACGTCTATCGGTGGACAATGTTGCTACGAAGTTCGTATGTGCAGAATTGCATAGTTCGTTATTATCAACCGGTATTGCCGGTGATGGCTAACAATGGCTAACTTGCATAGAACTACAAAGATGGGGCGAAAGTGAGGTTTTCGCATTTTGTTTCTGGAACGCATTAAACAGGGATGTGACATCATCCCGAGCTCCAATACAAATGGAACCCAGCAGTAGAGACCTCCCCTCCCTCAGTAGAGACCTCCCCTCCCTCTCGTCCATCACTTCCCTGACCATCAACATTCTCACTGACTACACCATCTCAATCTGCTCTTTTGAACTGATGAGCTCTTCATAAAGCCCTCATAAGCTTGGGGTTGATCACTAGAATTCAAAAGGTCTGGAGGTGAGTTGTGGATGAATAAAAACAGTAATTCTACCAATCTATAGTTCTGTGCAATACAGAATGGGCTGACATCATGAACGCTCCTCCATAGTCAGCATTATGTGGGCATTATAAACAACTTGCTGTACATCACTTTAAATCAGGTTCTACCAGAGTCAGGCTACTTATTGAATAATGGTCAGAGCATGTTTGTTCTATCCAGAGGACTTGGTCACTGATCACCCATCCTTGGTTCCTGCTCCAGTAGTGACATCAGCATCCCTCCACCCTCGTCCCTCCTTAGTTTTGTCATTTACAGTGCTGTCAATCCAACAGTCTCTGGTTTGCTATTTCTCAGTCTGTATTCTCGTTTCTATAGGCTGTGTAGAAGGAAATCGGCACCAAGCTCAATTCCATATCAAATCTGAAATGGCCGTATTGTACATTGCGAATGTAACTTTTGGACCAACAGAATCACTTTTTCCAGAGCATGTTTCCCTTCAACCTGATGAACTGCCAATGCAGACCAGAGGCTGTTGTGACCTAGGTTAGATTTAATTGATTAAGTGAAGTAGTTTCTCCATGTCCCTTCTTAGTAAAATGCTGATGTAGTTGGCATTGACATTCTCTACTTTTCTGTCTGTCCATCCCTCCTTCCCTGAACCCCCCCCCCCGCTGTTCCCTCTACTCCTCCCTCCCTCCCCTCCATTAGATGCTCCCACCACCTCCATGCCCTCCACCACCCCTGCGCCCGTCCTAACCGGTACTGCCTCCCCCTCCACCTCTGTTGGGGATAAGCGGAGGGTCCTCTTCACCTCCCCCACCCTGGCAGCCCTGCCCGACAGCCACCTGGGCAGCATTGTGGGCGGGGCCGTGGGCGGGGCGCTCTTCCTCCTCCTGCTGCTGTCGCTGGGCGGGGTCTGTTACCTGCGGCAGCAGCAGACCTTCCGCGGGGACTACTACACCAAGCAGCCCCCCGGACCCCCGGACATGCAGAAGACCCCCGAGCAGCACGAGCTACAGCGCACCAAGCTGGGCAACAACTACGGCTCCAACCACCAGGACAGGGACCGCGAGGAATGGGGGGGCCGCGAACCCGACCACGACTGCGAGCGCCGTCACCAGAACAGCCACGACGACCACAAGGAGTACACGCCCAACGGCCACACCCGGGCCATGAGGGAGGCCAATCACCACCACGGCCACCCGCAATATTCCAGCCCACTCCAGACTGGCCACGCCAGATACGTTCCCCCGGCCGCCCCGCTGACCAACGGCTCCCCCTACCTGTCGGAGGACTGCTATGACAGTGGGCCAGAGGGGGACTACGTGTCTCACACAGATGGCTCGGTCATCTCTCGCAGGGAGTGGTACGTCTGACCCACGGTGCTCACAGCGCTCACGAGACTCCTCCCCCAGGGAGAGAAGAGACCGCTGTAATCAGGGTCTCATACATTATTTAAGAATATCTCCATCTTGGTCTCTCTCTCTCTGTCTCTCTCTCCCTCTCTCTCTCTCTCTCTCTCTCTCTCTCTCTCTCTCTCTCTCTCATATGTTTGAACGTCATCTCTGTTTCCTCATGTCTCCTCACCTTCTCAAGAAGACTGGTGTGTCTGAGGGTATTTTGGTTCCTGGTCTGGATCCCCATCATGGACAGAGTGTCTGGACTGCCTCGCCACACTGAGTCCCCATGTGGACACATGCCTTCATTCTGCACTGGAGGGTAAATGTGTATTAGTTACTGTAGGTTCATGTGTGTTTGGATCCTGAGTTCACATGCACTACTGTGTCCGCCTCGCGGCGTTGTTGAGGTCGTGCACCCATGCCAATTCTGTTTGTAAAGTTTTTATATATATAAGAAAAATAAGCGCTCCTGTGCCATTTCAGTTCATGTATTTCAATATGAAATGTTAAACTCAAGAATGAATCCTTTTACTTGAGTTTATCACCCTGTTCTAATCACACGGTGTTTGATTTGATGACTCGGTATAAAGCTCTGTTGATTTAAGGCGGGATGTGGGATTTAAGGTGGAAGCTGAGGGAGCGCAGTCACCACTAGCGTGGTCCTGTCTGGGGGAGCGCAGTCACCACTAGCGTGGTCCTGTCTGAGGGAGCGCAGTCACCACTAGCGTGGTCCTGTCTGAGGGAGCGCAGTCACCACTAGCTTGGTCCTGTCTGAGGGAGCGCAGTCACCACTAGCGTGGTCCTGTCTGAGGGAGCGCAGTCACCACTAGCGTGGTCCTGTCTGGGAGAGCGCAGTCACCACTAGCTTGGTCCTGTCTGGGTCTTTTTAACCGCCTCTACAGAGTACGTTCCCAGAGACACGGAGGAAAGCAAGGTGGGGAGGGGGGGGGTGAGGGGAGCAGAAGCACAGAGGGGAGAGGAGGAGAGAGAGACAGTAGAAAGCCCAGGTCTTGCGATGTGGTTGATTATTTCCATGTCATTCCAGATTTCGCCACCTTCTGTGGTCTGGCATCCGCAGAGGGAGGAATACAGATGAAGGACACGCGCAGTAGCTTCAGTAAGCAGATTGCATGGGTAGCGAATATTTGAATGTCATCGTGTAGCGTTCCACGCGTGCGTTTCTCAGTGAAAGTGCCAGCCTCTTAGTGTTGTCAGGTATTAGACGCTGCCAGTGCAGAAGTCCGCCAGCTGTACGTATTGGTGTGGTGGTTCCACTGTCTCAGATAACGGTATTGACTTTAGCTAATAATGATCACTTGTGTATCACCTTAGCATACAAGTAAAATAAGCCCTAAATGGGTGTAAAGACACTAGATTTCCCTAGTAAAAAGTGAAGTGTGTTGGCTGTGAGACCACATGCACGCACACACACACCTGTTTATTTGTGCTTTTTGTACGTGTTGTATTGTTAGGCTGCAATGCTCACAGTGAGATTGGATTGTGTGTGACAATTTCTGGCTTGAAAAAGGTGAGGGACACGACAGCAGTTCCATCGACTGTTAATCTGTTCTGTAGGCCTACTGTGAAGCGAGGGGGAATGATCAACATCCTGGCTTTGAAAGATGTTACTGCTCTGGGTTCTGTAATGTGACTGGTGCCTTATCCCGAAAAAGCAGAAATACGAAAGTAACGAGAAGAACAAAGAAGCTATTCTATTATTTATCTTGTCGTTTTCACAGACTGGTGTGCAAGGCTCATTTTGGCCTCCTGCTGTGAGTGGGAGAGATTTAGTTTGAGGCCTTCTTTTTTTATTGTTCCAGTGTGTTCTGAGGGATCGTCTTTTTTTGTGCCATATCCTCTTTTCTGTCCCCTTTCTAAGCATAAAGTTTGACGATGGCATTATTTTCACTCACATGATGACATTTTGCGACATTTGAGTGGCAAAACGGCTGAAGGAACTAGAGTAACGACACCTGAAGAAACTGAACTACAGTAAAAGAGTGCAGGTCCTACGACAGTTGGAGATATTTGAATTTCCAGATTCTAGAATGTTTGGTTTGTTCCTGTACAGAGTCTAAACGACAGACAGTGGTGCACACAAGAACCCCCACCACCTCACGAGGGTCGACCTCTGATATAGACTTTTCACATTCTCTTCGCAAGCACCTTCCCCTTGTGTTCATGTTTGTTTTGTACATACGAGAAGAGGTACTCTTAAGTTAAAATGATTTAACGCAAAAATGAAATAAGAAAATAATAATATGCTGTATTAATGACGAGCATTATTTTGTAAATCTTTTGAGATACTTTTGGGTTTCAATAAAGCACCTTTTTCTGTCAGTGTTCTTTCCCTGACTGGTTTTCAGCCGTGGACAGAGAGAGAAAGTGCAGCCCCGCCTCACGCAGTCACTCACTGATCGGTCTCCCTGAGCCTCGCAGGGTGACGTCATCTCCAGCGCCCCGTCTCCCCGCACGGCGCCCGTCTCCCCGCACGGCGCCCGTGCCCCTGAGTCAGACTGCTCATCTAGAGCAGAACGGCTCCTCCACGTACTCCTCACCTCTACTCTGCTCCCCTGCCTTCTGATGCTGCTACATGACCATCGATTTGATAAATCCTCTCCTCCCCAGCGCCTACCTGCCTGCTTTTGTTAGGAGTCAGCAGACATCAAGGAGCGCTCCTCTCTAGTATTATTCCCCCCCCTCCACTTGTCCTTGCTCGGCTGGCTTTGAGACAGTACAGAAATTGCTCTCGCTCTCCTCTAAAGCTCGTCTCCGCTGTATGCGCCCCCCCCCCTCCCCTCCCCTCCCCCCACATGTCTCTCTCCTACCCAGCTGGTGAAATCAAACGCTTTAGTGTTTATGTCTGCCCCCGAGTCCCTCTCTCCAGGCCATTGACTCTGTCCCCATGGCAACAGCCTCATCGGGGGCTGATGACAGAGGCTCTCTCCCTGAGGGCTCCGCCGTTCCGCCTCTACCTGCGCAGAGAGAGAGAGAGAGAGAGAGAGAGTTTGGGAGATTGAGAGAAAGACCGAGAGAGAGAGAGTGTGTGTGTGTGTGTGTGTGTGTGTGTGTGTGTGTGTGTGTGTGTGTGTGTGTGTGTGTGTGTGTGTGTGTGTGTGTGTGTGTGTGTGTGTGTGTGTGTGTGTGTGTGGAAGAGAGAGAGAGAGACGGGCTGAGAGAGCAAGGTGAAAGGGGTTTGCTGAAGGACAGAGGAAAATGAGAGAATGGGCTATTGGTCTTGAAATGTCCTGTTATATCCTGCTGCTCTTACAGAGCGCGCACTGCGGGGTGCACAAAACACATGTGGCCTATGCATGTCATCGCGACGAGCGTTTTCCGGGAACGCAAGAAGCGTTTTTTCGGCATTTCTGTGGCTGTCTGTTTATTCAGTGCTTCTCATCGAGGCGACGTTCTTCAAGGTTTCATCGTCCTTGAAGTGGAGCATGTTCAATATCATGTGGAACTGACTGCTGATTGGCTCGGGAAAATACAGAGGAAAGCAGCTCCCCAGCTTTAATGATTTCCAGTCCGATATGCTTGAATTACTGTAAAACCTCCATTTAGAAATCAATTAATTGATCTATCTATCATGCTCACAGATTCTAAGGGTACTTTAGAAACCCAGAGAGAGACAAGAGGGCGACTCTGTGACGACAGCAGTCGGGAGGAAAATGTCAGTTCTGTGTGACGGACTAAATATCATAGTTGCCACTACAGAGGACAGTGAGAGAGACCACCCGGATTGTGTGAAATTGACAGATGCCTGAAGAGAGAGCCACAGACCACCCACACACTACCGCTCCGCCCCCTCTCTCTGGTGGACACGCCCACTACATGGGCATCTGCTCTGGGGGGGGGGGGGGGGGGGGGGTTGTCAGAGCAACATCGGGACCCCTGACCTTGCTGTGTTGAGGTTTTGGGATGGTTATTACCTCAGAGGGGTAGTGCTTGGCCCCTCCCACCCTCTCTGTGACCTCTGTGTCAGTGAGGTGTGTGTGTTGTCACCTCCGGGGGACAGCTCGGGGCCTGACCTAGGCCGGACCGGGAAACCCCGCCTCCCTCTGGCCATTCAAGGGGGATCTGGGTTGAGCCTCGTCTGTCAGCAGTGTGCTGAGACCATCTCCTCAGCCGAGACCAGCGGATTAGGGGACAGAGGGACGGGGTGAGGGAGCCACTGAGACCCCGGCAGAGGATTAACCCGTCCCGCTACCTGGATCACATTCCAGCCTAGGAGGCTTCACCTGGTCGCAGGGCTCCGTCTCTGCGTTTATGGGCTCTCTCTGAATCCTCTTAGGTGTTGGTCAAATGGCCAAGACATGTGCTCAGGCAGGAGGAAACCTGATCTTTATAATCGGCCCTCGAAACCCCACAAAGCACCTCTCTTGCTGACCTGTGGCCGCCTCATTCAAGTCAGATTATGAGGGTGTCTCCTGAGAGGGCCTTTTGCCCGTCAGCCGCAGTCAAAGTGGTCAGGCTTTCGTTAAGGTAATTGTGCTGGACTCATCACTGAGAGAGCCCGTCACGGTCATCAAAGGGAGAGGTTATTACGGCTCTCAGCAGCACTCTCGGACTAATACTCCTCCCTTTCACTCTCCGGTTTCACTCGAGAGCCGGTGTTTTTTCCTCCGCTCGTTAGGGCAGTGTGATCTCCCCCTGTGCCACAGATAAACTCAATACCTGCCGCCATCGGTCATGCGAGGAGTGGAAGGGGGGAGGGATGGAAGGGGGGAGGGATGGGGAAGAAGAGGGAGAGAGGGGGAGCGCTGGGACCAGGGGTCGGCCCAAGGTCCCAGCTTGTTTGTTCTGCATCGTAATTGAGATGTTACTTTGGATTCCCGTCTCAGCGCGCCATCGATTTCTCCACAGCTCAGACGCTAAGCAACTTGACTTGGCTGTCACACTCTCTTTTCTCTCTTTCTTGTTTTCTCCCGCCACCCTCCTTGTGAAAAATGACTCCTTTAATTTCTCTATCAAACCAAAGCACCACACCCCACCTGGCCATAAAAGAGGGGGGTATGTAATTGGCCCTAACTGGCCGAAGGCTATGTCTCTCCGTGAGTTTGATTCACGTTAATTCATCTTGATCAACGCTAATCCCCTCTGCGGACCCCCGACGTGGAGGATAACGAGCGTGTGATTTAACGAGCGCGGCCGACGGAGACGCGGCCCGGCCACCTTGACGGCAGCAGTCAGAGGAGAGGGAGAGGGATGTGCAGATGGACAGGAGGTACAGGAGAGTCGTGGGTGGGTGGAGGGAGGGAGGGATGGAGGGAGGTGAAAAGTGAGTGATGCCCAGTGGAGTCTAGCAGCATGAAGCCCATAATTACACTTAGTTAGTGCTGCGAGACAAAGCCAACTGACAGCTACAGCCCACAATGTACTCCCTTACACACACACACACATACACACACACACACACACAGTAGACACCCACTCGCGTACACATGAAGTTAAGAACTTTTTGCGATGAATATCTTGTGTGTTTTGTGCTGTGCTCTGCTGTTATGGTCTTCCTTCATGTTGTGTCTCAGACCAGTCTCAGCAGCAGCGGTCTAACTCCATCACCGTGGCAGGAGCAGTGCTGGGGGCGGCCCTGGCCCTCTTCCTCATCGCGGTCGTCACCATCGTCATCGTCACCGCTCGCAGGGCCCCGCCACCGGCCTACACCGACAAAGTGTAAGTGTCGCAGTGACCACCCCGGCGCTGTCGGGTCAGTGCACCCCTCTGTTATTGATCGACTGTCCAACTGGTGTCTGTAAATGTTTTATCTGATTGGAATGCATATAGTACAAACCCAATCCGAGGGTATTCCTGCCTCCACACTGAGCTGTGTCACTCCCCGGCCCTGCTTAGGAATACTGCAGTATTCTCCACAAGACATGCAGGGTGGTGCAGGTGGGAGGGGTGTTACAAGGTCGAGGGGTGACAGGTAATTGCTATCTTGGCAGTGGTCCCTAGCGCTGTTTTGCTGAGTGCGTTCCTATGTACTGTAGACCTGAACTCAGGTTAACGTCAAGGAACTCTGAGATTAAATTATTTACATACGCGGTCACACCCCGCCCTATGATTGACACGCAGTGCGTTCCTGTGTGTGTGTGCGTGCGTGTGTGTGCTCCAACGATTCCGTAAGACCAAAGGAAATGGCTATTGTTGTCATATTTATCCTCTTGTATCGATTTCTTCATTCTTTCCTCCTCTCACTTTAGGATGTGGTTTCTAAAGTGGGGTTAGACACACACACACACACACACACACACAGATACACACTGCATACGCCCTTATGAAAATGCAGAGCATTTATCAATTGAAAAGAAATTTCCCTAAACAGGATGTGAAGCATTACAACAGCATGTGTTTCTTATTGGCCTGTCCTGTTACACTACAGATATGAAACGCCATCCGGCGTCACGGCTCCCTGAAGGATTACGTCACTTTTTTCCCCCCTTTGTTCTCCTGTGGCCTATCCAATACCTCCATTTCCTCGCCATCCATTCACAGACTCTGTTTCTGAACGCCGGACGGATCAGCCAATCAACCACTCCCTTAGTTCAATAGCAGTGGGTGGCTGCTTGCGGAGCATTGCTCGTAAATGGTTTCCTCATGGAGAAGACTCCCCGAGAGGAAGTCAGATGTGGGAAGGGGGCGGAGTTACGGTGCTCATTACCATACCTACATGAGTACGCTAACAGACTATTGAACGGAAGGGAGTTCTCCATTAGAGCCCGGGAGGATTAGAGAGTGTTATTGAGGTTACTGTGTCATAATAAAAGACTGTTCAGCCGTCACAGAGACACTCTAGAAGGAATCCCGAGAGACGGATAGCGGGCGGTAGGTGTGGTCGTTGTTGCGGTTTGTGCGCGTACGTGTGCGTGCGTGCGTGCCTGCGTCCGTGCGCGCATGTGCGCGCAAGTAAAAATGGAAAAAATCCCTGTGAGAAATCCCTGTGATCTACCCCTTTCTGCTAGAGACAACTTAAGTTTAGCCTATCAATAAGATAATTACGCTCATGTGTTATTCAGCCACGCTGGCCTGGTCTCTTCCATAAATCCTTGACCCTGATCCTCTGGCTGTCGTTGACGTGCGTGCGTACGTGCGCGCGTTTCACATTTGGATTCTGCAGCCGTTCGTCCCTGTGGCCTTGGCGCCTCAGAGAGGAGATTCTCAGACTGGGGAAGAGAGGAGTGGAGCACTTCTAGTCCGGCCAAGAGCAACACAACCCTGATCTAAAACCCAGTATCAAACAGCTGTGTGTCCATGGAAACAGGACTTTCCATCCGTCTATGCGTTTGGCCTGCCATACTGCTACACTTAAACACACACACACACACACACACGGGTCCAGAAGGGTGTTTCTCGTCCTTCCTGGTGTGCGTGCGACGCCAATTCACACACCGGCGTACCGTGTCTGACCCTGCCGGTGTGTCCCAGAGGACGCGTCTCCGTGGACCGCATCCGTCTTTGTCATCACACAGACATTAAAGCCCGTCTCATAATGGATCAGGTGCACGCTCTGTCCCTCAGCCCGCTGTGGGAGACGCACGCGAGGCCATTAACAATGCATCATCCCTGAGAGACCTCTCTCTCTCCCCACCTCTAGAGACTCGGGCTCGCACGCCCAACTCAGCTCAGGACCAAACGATACGGTTCTAATAGCCTCTGTTGGAGATCAATGATTATGACGGCAGGTTATAAATGGAACCGAGGTCAAAGTGCGTACGCTTTCTGCCCGGAGGGAAATTTGGCTTCCGGCCAATAGGAGTGCGAACTCTGACCTTGGCTGCCGTCTCTGCCTCTGGAGAGCGTGGATCTCCTCTCCTCTGCCCAGGACAGAGGAGAGACTCATGCAGCCGTTGCTCAGCGCTGCTCATCTCCACATGAGCGAGACCTCCACAGGGAGAAGTGGTGATGGAGGGATGGGGGAGTGAAGGACAGGGCGCAGCGAGGCAGGGAACCAGGATGAAAGACGGAGGATACTAGACCAGGGGCACGGTGAGAGGCGGTAGAGAGCCGGAGCTCTCTCTCTCTCTCTCTCTCTCTCTCTCTGTGGAGTTTAGCGCTTGTGTTTGGGCAGAGGGAGGGTCTGTGAGGTGGTTGGGAAGGATATGGGAGGAGATTAGGGTTGACTGTCCAGCCAGGCGTGAGGTGAGGCTTGATGAGGGGACGGCTGTTAAGTTAATCACTATATTTAGTTCAGCTTAGAGGCTGTCGATTTGAGGCCGAAATTGATTTTTTTTTTCACAGCAGCAACCATTCCTAACAATTCTATGCATCTTGTTAAACCACCTTTGTGTGTGTGTGTGTGTGTGTGTGTGTGTGTGTGTGTGTGTGTGTGTGTGTGTGTGTGTCCCAGACCAATAATTACATAGCTGTTGCACACAACTGGGTTTTGTAAAATGTAAAATGCTCTATTTGTAAAGAACTTTCTTCTCTTCTGCAGGATCGACCTCCCTCCGACACACAAGCCCCCCCCTCCCTACACAGAGAGACCCCCGGCCATCCCTCTGGCCGTCCACGCCCCCCAGGTGGCCTCCATGTCACAGGTGTGCTCTGCCCCGCCCTCAGTCACGCCAGCGCTGGCATGCAAAATGAACCAACAGATGTTTAAATCGAGGCTATATTCAGCTGTGTGGCCACACCCAGCACACAGGAAGACTAGAGTTACACTTTCAAATGGTGCAGTGATCCATAGTTATCTTCCCTCGTACCCCCCCCCACACACACACACACACACACACATCTTTGTCTCTGTCCCTCTCCAGAGTCTCCGCCCACCCTTTGCTCCTGCTAGCGTTTACCCTCATTTACCGCCTCATTTCAGGGGGTTCATTAGTATTCAGGTCCATGAAAGGACTGGAATGGCTTTATACGCAAACGCCCCGCCCTCCTGCACACGTGCGCACACATTCCTCGACAGAACCCCACCCGCTCTACACACGCATAAACCCACTGTAATTTTAATCTCAACCCTGACCTTAAGTTTATCACTATCAATCCCCCCATTGTGAGCGTGGGCGTCATTCTGTGTCACGTGTTTCAGGCCCGCAGGGCGGAGCGCGTCTTCCAGGGCGCCACCAGGTCAGCAGCCAGACCCACGCAACGGCAGCCCAGAAGCCCCACCCGCCAGCCCCTGTCCTATCAGGAGTGGGTATGTCATCACAACGGCGCTGACCGCGTCTATATCAACCACCGGGAACACTACGTGTGACGGACACATCGCTGAGCCCCGCCCCGCCGTGGACCTGTCAGCTGAGTCCACTCCGTCCGCTATGACGGCCCCGGGCAAGCCGCCAGCGGGCGCGGTGTCAGGACGACCCGAGCGTAGAGGACTAGACTACTACATTGCGGTTAGCTGAGAGCAGCCCCTGGTACAGTAGGTTAGCTGAGAGCAGCCCCTGGTACAGTAGGTTAGCTGAGAGCAGCCCCTGGTACAGTAGGTTAGCTGAGAGCAGCCCCTGGTACAGTACGCCCACAGACATCCCCTCCTCATCCATCAACTTCAATACGACTTAGCAGGATCTTCCCTCTGAGAAAGTCTTACCTATTAGTAGTATGTAATGCACTGTATTTACTGTCATTTCATTGAGGTGTTGAAGATGACAGACAGACAGACAGACAGACAGATAGATAGATAGATAGATAGATAGATAGATAGATAGATAGATAGAGGGTGACTACATTGGGTGATAGTAAAAAGAAACCCATGTACTTGAAATTGAGATGTGAATTGGTGTTTTTGTCATTGGAAAAAAAACACCATATCTTTTAATTCACTGTATAGATGTTTCTCAGTTGATTTCATGTGCCATATTGATATTTGGGGGATTTCCTCATTGTTCTGTAGATAATATGCAAGATCATCTTTTATATTCTTCCTCCATTGTGAGTACTGTAGATCAGTGGTTCTCAAACCTTTTCTGCCCAAGGCACACCAAAGGGCAAGCCAAAATCTCAAGGCACACCTATGTTCATATCCATGCAAAATAGCCCCTATAACGTGCTGTTACTCTTATGACTCACTGTTAATTTTTTATTTAATGCCTATTTGCTAATGCCAAACAATACAAACATCTATATAACTCAAAATATTTATTAACAAAATAATTGAAGAATTAATGTAAAGCTATAGATTTAAATCAAAGCAGTAATACACCCATTAAACCAGACAGGTCACAACATTAAAGTGAGGTCATGGAACTTAAGAGGAAGAGACAGAAGTGCGTGCGTGTGTGAGCGAGAGAGAACGAGAGAAAGAGAGAAAGAGAGAGAGAGAGGAGGGGTAGATCTGGCCTGAGACAGCAGTAGGCTTATCCCTGGTGTACAGTTATAACTCTTTACAGAGAGAAGGCCTGAGAATGAAAACTAATTTGTATAACAGGAACTACTAAACACAATTCAGCTGAATAGTGTGGCTGGAGATGGGCGGGTACTCTGATGCAGAAGCCAACCAAAACTGATCCAGAGGGAGCTCTCTCAATTTGAGTTTCAGTGTGCGGTCCATGCTCAGCGCATTCCTCTCTCTCTCTCTCAAAGTGAGATTTTCTGTTGATGATTCCTGGTTGAATGGGTCTCGAATCCAGTCATAGTCCTCGATGTCGTCCACACGTGGGAAGTAGCGCTCAAACCTCTCTTTTAATGTCTTAAGTTGCGCGGGGGCTGATGTCAGTGGGAACCTTTCGAATTTGATTTTGAACTATTCCAGCCAATACGAATCGAATGTTTACCCAGGCCATTAACTAATAATAAAATAACCATTATAATAATTATTTATTATTAAATAATTATTTTACATAAATTGTCACAAAATTGCACGGCACACCCGGACTGGCCTCACGGCACACCGTTTGAGAACCACTGCTGTAGATAATATGCAGTTTTCTTGCTTCTTTTCTTTAAAAAAAATATTAAATAGGCTGTATACAGTATGACACATGACATGGGAGTTTGTACCATCACGTTCAGAGTATGTTTCTACTGTGTTTCTACTAGTATGCTAGTATGTTTCTACTGTGTTGTCTTTGGAAGGCAGAAAGGTCATCAAACCATCACATGATAGGACGTTGAGCCTGAGGGCTAAACAGGCATGTGTCTGGCCCTGAACCTGAACCCCAGCCCCTGAACCCTGAACCCCAGGCCCTGAACCCTGAACCCCAGGCCCTGAACCCTGAACCCCAGGCCCTGAACCTGAACCCCAGCCCCTGAACCCCAGCCCCTGAACCCCAGCCTCTGAACCCTGAACCCCAGCCCCTGGACCCTGAACCCCAGGCCCTGAACCCTGAACCCCAGCCTCTGAGCCCCAGCCCCTGAACCCCAGCCCCTCACAGCAGAGTGTTAATGAGTGAGGCCTCACTAGGGAGCTCCAGGATTCTCCTGGCCTGGTGTGGAACTAGCCTGGCTCCAAACTCACAATCAGGCCATTGTTTGTTTCTCTGTCACTAGTGAATAAGCTCTCAGGAATGCAAAATATAAAAATGTGTCGGTTCCTGGGCAACGTCCTTCTGTTTCCACCAGCTACCAAATTACTCTGTAGCTCCATGGCGTGTGTGCGTGCGTGCGTGCGTGCGTGCGAGCGTAGGTGCGTGTGTGTGCGTGCGTGCGTGCGCGCGCGTGTGAGTGTGTGTCCATGAGAGACCTGACCTTCGTGAGTGCAGATTTATGGACTGACTAAGTGTTTGGGCCTAGCAGACAGTCTTGGATGGTTGTGAACTGTGATGTCATGTGATGTAATGGTTGGTCAGGGAGAGAGGTTTGGGATCACACAGTAAGAGGTTGATGGATGAGGTGTAGCTACGCTCTCGTCATATAAAGTTCTGTTTATGAACCTTGACTGAACTACAGTACACAGTACGTGCATGTTTGCGCTTGGTGGATTCTAGCCTCGGCACATTAGAGCACATCTTTCTCAAGACTCGCATCTCATTAATAGTTAAACCTAATGTTTCATTCCGACTGGTCTTAAAGGGCCACGTGACATTTCAGGAATAGTGTAGAACACCCCGATATAACTTTATGAATGGATGTTCTCGGTGTCTGCCCTCAGTTGTGATCCTCTCAGAATGAGAGACCCACCTGAGCCCTCACTCCATGGTGGTCGGGTCACTCCGTATCCTAATGAACAGGGCTCCTGCGCTCAGGTCTGTATTCTGACATACAGGCTGGACAAAGACTCACCAGACGCAGCAGGGCGAATACAGCACTAATATCTGGGAAGACACCTAGCGGAGCCCTGTGTATAGCAGGCAGCCAGCTTCCTGTCTACAGGAGAGAGGACCGCCCCGGACCCACGCCGGTGAGAGCTCATCTGTGGTGAGACCCTAGCGACGTAAGAACCACAGCAGTAAAAATATGATGGGGACGGTGAAATATGTGGACCCACAGCGCAGGGCCTTCGAGGCGTCGTAAAACTAACGGTGTCAACATCTCTCTGTGCCAGTGACTCGACCCCGGCTCCTGATGCCTGCCGTATTGCTGGACGGTCAGCATTGATTGCCTGCTTCAGTTCATGATGACTCTAGCCGTTAAAGTTTATGGCTGTTGGAAAACCTCTCTCTTTCTTTCTCTCTCTCTTTCTGTCTCTCAAATTGTCTGTTTCTCTCTCTTTCTCTCTCTCTCTCTCTCTCTCTCTCTTTCATGCTCTCTCTCTCTCTCTGTCTCTTGGCTGAGACGCCGTCCTCAGTGGCTATGCTGGCCACCTGCCATCCTTTTTTTTCCATCAGATTGTTCGTCTGCGTGCGGGGCAGTGGGTGGGGGGGCGGGCTCTGCAGGGGGGAGCAGAGGGATGGTGGATGGGGGGGGGGGGGGCTAAGTGCGGGCAGATTTACTGCCCTACAGAGGGGGGAACTGCCCCTTTTCTTCCTCCCCTGGGCTGTTGGTCACATCATTTGCTCTACGGCTGGACAGGATGGAGGAAGAAATACAGTGCCATGGAGATGGGCCTGGGCTGTGGAGTAATGGATGACTCTTTGGAGGAAGAGAATGGAGGGATGGTGGAGGAGGAGGAGAGGTGAGAGGGGTGTAGCTTCGCTCCCATTCAGGGCTGATCACGGGCAACAAAGTCTATGATGTGCCATCTGGTGTGTGTGTGTGTGTGTGTGCGTGCGTTTGTGTGCGTCTCACTCGCATTATGCTGGTTATACTCACACCCTCTGAGGTCCAGCTAAGTTCTCCTACCAGCCTCACTACACAGAGCAGCAAGAGGGCCCTTCAGGACAACACCACAGACTTATCAATTATCTGTCGGTTTATAGAGCCGGGGTTTATCATGGAACAGCAGCTAGAGGACTACCGAGCAGACCACAGCAGGGAGGCTCACAGCGCTGGCCAAGAGCAGCTCATGACATCTCTGTGGAGGAGGGTATTGTTCCTGGACACTTATCAAGAAAACACAGACACACACCAAAGCAAAACCAAATAACGGCAGCCATCTTAAAAGGAGGGTAGAAGTATCATCTAACAAGCCAACATTGAACTGTCCTTACATGACGGTATGGCCTGTATGTGCATCTCATGTAAAATGATACGGTGCTTTGGATGGAGATAGCGAGGAAAAAGAGGGTTGGAGTCTTGTTTAGTTGTTACCTGTACCCTTATGAGAGGTCATGCTAGTTTGTTTAAGCAGAATGGTGATTTCATAGTAGACATGTTTGAGACCCTCCCAGAGTAGGAATGACATGTTTTTGCCCAGTCTTCCCACTAATGGTTATTTATGGGTCAAAGCCTATGCCGTACAGTGAGGAAAAAGTGCCCTTTCACAGGAGTACAAAAATAGCTACCATTATTCATTGTTAGTGTGCGTCTAGACACTTGCAGGATGTACAGTACACTCTTTCCAGGCCATGTGTGGGCGTGTGTGTGTTTGTTGGCGTGCGCGTCTGCGTGCGCGTCAGGGAATCGATCCCGTCCGGTGTGACCATCCATCACCCTCGTCCCACGTCCCCAGCCCTTTTATTCCCCGCTCCCTCTTTGTCTCCCTTTCTGTCTCTCCTCACGCTCTCATTCGTCCAACCTGGGCTGTCTTCTCTCGCGCCTCACACAGCGCTCTTGCTTCGGCCCAAAAAAAACACAGAGCGTCTCCCTGGGTCGACTACAGCGCCTAGCTCCCTCCTCTCCGTCTAGACAGTACAGTAACTCACTCGCAGATCCTTGAGGATGAGATATGAGAGTCCTCGTCTCCACCTTTTCGCCTCCCCATCCGCCCGCCCCCCCTGCCCCCCCTGCCCCTGGGGGCTTATAATGTATTGATGACAGCCGAGCTGATCTGCGTCGGGGTGTTTTGGTGGACAGCCACACACCAAGGGCCCGACCACTGAGCGGCTCGACCACGGTGTCGTTTTCCTTTGCCGGAGACGCGACCGCGGTGGCGCGGCGATTAGAGCAAGACTGGCGTGACTCTGCTCAGACACAGATCAGAGTGAGAGAGCAGGGCTTCCAGACCTCAACCTCCATCTTACTAACAGAGCCGTAGCCATGAGACTGGACCCATCTTCTTCTCTCGGCCCCGTCTCATATCACCGTGTGTGTGTGTGTGTGTGTGTCCAAATATGTCTGAATTTGATTTATAAGATTTTGTGTAATAAGTAAAATGAAGGGCTATTTGTTTTTGTTCCATGTGGTGAGTGTTTCTGGAGAATGTCTGACACATTGGAGACGATATTTTAGATAGACAGCGTTTATGACAGTTAGTTTTCCTTTACTGGATGCCAGGGTCATCAGGGATCCAGCTGTCTAGAACAATGGAGCCGATGGTTGGGGAGTTCCAGCTAGACCTCTGATTAACATTAAAATGAGGAAAATGCATCGACAGATGAATCTTACTTTCACTGAAATATTTAGGCCACATTTAGGCCTCAATGATAAAAACACAGTCAAACAACACATTCCAGCCAGTGTGAAAAGCGCTGAACAAAGTCTGTGTTCATGTTGGCGGAACCAGGTTTGTATTGTGTCACATCTTCAGCCCGTCATCCTGTACCAGGGACTCAGTAGGTGTCGAACCTCAGCAGTGATGAGTCACCATGGCTGGTTCCCACTGTGCTCTGACTCAGTAGCACTGAAGACAGGCTGGCAGAGAACTCGACAAGAGCATGAGTGACAATGGACAAACCCATGGGTAACATCATCTGCTTCTGGTTTTCTAATGACTTTCACATGCCCTTTAATGAGAATTGATTTGCATTTATTGCACTGTGTAGTGTAACCCTAGAACTCTATTGCTTTGAAAGTTTTGAAATATTTGTTTTTCACTGTCTATTTATATGTTTGGTTGATTGTGATCAACCCACTCAGCCTGATTGTAAGCAGTTGTTCACGGTCACATAAGGCCACGCTGGGGAACACATCTGAACATGAGTCAGCATTCAGTTCAAGGGTGGCATACATGTACTATACTCTAAATATGTTCACTCGCACAGACACCCCTTTCTACACCTACAGAAATAAACTCCACGATGATTGTGCTGTAAAGGTGAGTGAATGAATGAATGAATGACTTTATTTATATAGCACTTTTCCAAACGATAGATACGAAGTGCTTCACAGTTAAAACAAAATGCATAGTAATAATCAGGTCTGCATATGAATGTCATTTCACAAAATGGAGAAAAAAATACATCATAAATAAAACCACATACAAAATACCATTAAAACCAGTAAAAGAGAGACCGAAAAGCAGATAAAACATAAAAATGCCAACTTTTACAAAGTTTTTTTTTTTTTTTTTTACGTTTTTCTAAACGGGTCACAGACTAAGCTGACCCGGTGGTAAGGGGGAGGCCATTCCAAAGTGTAGGGGCCAAAACAGAAAAAAGCATGGTGATAGTGATGGAGGGCCTTGATACTCTTTCGTATCTTATTGGCCACTGCCCCCACCTCTGTGTGTGTGTGTGTGTGTGTGTGTGTGTGTGTGTGTCTGCAGCGGAGGCTGACTCAGCAGAGTTGCAGCCCAGCTGTCGTCTAGTCGCATGTGTCCATTCATCTGGAACTCCACAGGTCAGAGGTCATGCATGATACCAGTCCTTCTGGGCTTCCATTACTGCCTGCCTCTCTCCAGGACACACACACACACACACACACACACACGAATGGTGTTGCCTGTTCTGATCCACACTAATGATCCAAAACCATTAGTGTTCAGTTACTGGGTGTAATCTGCACTCCTGTCTGCTTCCATCTACACTTAAGGGGAATGAAAATACATGGATATCAATGAACATGCCCATCTGATATAAACTGATCCTGGTCTGGTTGTGGGTTACATCTAGTATGCAAACACCTTAACCTACAACTTCAACACAAATGAATCTGGCTTACAGGCTTATATTGGAGGACGGTGTAAATAAAGAGACGCCTTTCTGTGACTCCAGTGGTCTTACTGCACCCTCTAGTGGCCAGAAAGGAACAGCAGGGTACACAGCCACTGGCCTTCATTCCCCCCTGAACAAGCTACACAGCAACAGCTAATGTGAATGTCAAACAATTATATTTAATACAAAAAAGTTATTTTATTAATTTACTTATTCAAGTTCACAGACTTTGCAATCAGTGGCCGTTCATCAGTCCAGCCATTACATCTACAGTAACACACTGATGCATTTTTACAGATAGGCAGGTCACAAGATCGTAGTCCAGATACAGTATATGCATCTAATAAAAACATTCACACAAACACACATTAAAAACAAAATTATTCATATTTGTGCTTTACAGTGAGTAAATACACAGGATTCAACCTCAACCATCGCTATCATATGCATCTGATTATGGCCTCAATAATGCTTGAACAGTCACTGCAAAATAACCTCCACATAGAGACACAGTACAGTATGCTTGCCCTAATCATAGGTTCGCTATGGCCATCCAGATCTATTGCACACATCCTATTTCAAATATACTAGACATTGCTTACAATGAAAATGTTTAGTCAGTAAACACAGATTCATATGGTTAAGCACAACTCCAACTCATGGTTACAGTAAAACATACCAAAAGAGCTATTTATACACAAACATATTCATACTGTACTGTAGCAGGCCTTCGGTATTGTGCATTGAGACTACACTAGCTTCTTTATGTAGTCTCTTTAAAACTTTTACATCAATATCACGTTATACTTCTGTTTGATGTAACCTACATCTACACTACAGTATCTTACACTTTTCAGCAGAGTCAATAAATAGTCTGTACTCGGTCACACACAAATGACTCGTGCTCCCTGCCTCCCCGACCTGTCTCCACTCCACCACTACAACATCCGCATTACCCACCACCATCAACAGGACTTCCAACAGTGAGAGGTGTGAGAGCTGTTGCTGCTCAGTAAACACATTGAAAACAAACTCCAGATGTACTGTAATTGTCCATGGGCTGAGCTCTGATTGGTTAGGCATTTTTGTCATTTGTTGTCCCTGGCAACTCACAGCAGCGAACAAGGTCAGAGAAGGCCAGGAGAAGACTGCCTCAGTGACTGGACCCAGACCAGAGCAACCAACCAGGCCAAGAGGTCCACACAGGGTTTCCCGAGCAATTGTTCAGGGGCAGGGGTCAAAAGTCACAGGGGCAGTCCTCCACAGGCCTGAGTGTGCAGAGACAGTGGGAGCAGAGCTGCACACCAGTCCCTGTCGATGGCTATGAAGTGGAATGAGAAGTATTAGCAACAGAAGAGCAAAAAACTCCTGTTCTTAAAGGGGCAGTCCAAGTGCAAAAACAAGGGAAATGTTCAAAATCTTGGAATGTCCCTTTAATAGAAATCTTATCCCACAGCTACAATATAGTCGCAAAGATAAGCTCTGCATTTGTTACCTGAAAAAGCGGGGCAGTGTGTATCTGGGAGCTGGGTTAGTGTTAACCTTTAACAGTTGCACTGCTCCCTGCCCTGTGTGGTGCCTCCCTGTGGTGACTGGCGGAGTTGCCTCACTGTCGTGTCTCCGTACTGGATCCCTGAACCCATCCTCTCCGGGTCCAACTCACCTACAGCGCCGGGCAACACACCCACAAACCAAACACAGGTGAACAGCCATCCAACATGTGATCATATATTCAGGTTAAATACATAGACATTCATGCTCACATACACTGTGCGGCAACTCTGTGAGCTCGTCCTACCTGACTCGATCTTGTTGAGGATGGTGCGGGCGCATTTGAGGAACGCCTCCTCCACATTCTCTCCCGTGAGCGCACTCGTCTCCAGGAACATCAGCTCTGCGGACAGAGGCGCCACCCAGACAACGTCAGCCATCATCACTCTCCTCTTCCACTGTGTGGGTCATGCGGCCCATTCTTCGTTGCGCTACGTTACCGTTTTCCTGGGCGAAGCGGGACGCCTCGAGGAAGGTGACCTCCCGCTCTGCCTCCAGGTCCTTCTTGTTGCCGCACAGGATGATGACGATGTTCGGACTGGCCAGAGTCCGTGCGTCGGTCAGCCAATTGGTGAGCGCGTTGTACGTTTCCCGACTTGGTGACAGACGAGACAGAAAAGATTCACGAGTTCATTCAGTCCAGATAGTTTGTTCAGAACTGGACACGCAACATTTGAGTGAGAGTGGTCTCGTCTTACCTGGTGATGTCGTAAACCAGGAGAGCACCTGCTGCCCCTCTGTAGTAGCTGCGTGTCACTGACCTGGGAGCACAGGAGGGGGGCATGATGTCAGAGCAACACTCACCATCTCGTTACTAAGTTAGTGAATTTCTCTAACGGTACACCCCGTGGCCTTCGCCTGACCCCCAACAAACACAACATCAGGCACTACCTGAATCGTTCCTGTCCAGCTGTGTCCCAGATCTGCAGCTTCACTGTCTTGCCAGCCACCATCACCACCCGCGAGCCAAACTCTACCCCAATGGTGTGGCTGGAGTCCTGCTTAACTACATGCAACAGGACAGACAAAATTATAGGACTGTTACAACTTCTAGAAATAAGGTCAGCTGATATCATATTCGATATGATGGTAGTAGTAAAATAATTCTTAAGCATGTTGTCCTTGAACGATGTTAGAGCTGTATATGCAAGAATATGATTCTGAATTCTGTAGCTAGAGCTTAGGACAAGATCACACTGTGATGTTGGTGCTGGAGTCTTCTGGCTTACACTTGTTCTCTATGAACTGGTGGAGGATACAGGACTTCCCTGAACCTGCACTTCCAATCACCAAGAACTTGAAAAGGAAATCTGAAGAACAGAGAAGGGGAGAAGTTAACTTGCAGCAAAGGCAGAGTAAGGGCCATCTAAGTGGCTTGCTAGCTTCACAGAGATCGTTAGATCAACAAGAATAACGTTACTCGTCAATAACAACATCTAAATGGTAACAGTTACCAGAATCTCAACTGTGACACTTATACACAGATGAGCTGTCATCTGTCTATTCTAGCTAGGACACAACTAAGCTAACGTTAGCTAACTAGCGGCCGTTATCATAACGTTTAAACTAGCTAACTGGGTAGGTATGTATTGATGAATGTCATTTTCTTAAAGTATCCCAACTGTAGAATGTTGATAAAGCAAATTACAGCGCATCAAAATAAAAACGGGTCGCCAGTTAGTCAGCAGATGTTGGCGAGAAAAACAATTTGTTGCCAATGAAGACATGGCTATTTAGCAGCTAATGTTAATGTAGCAACAGCAGCAGCCATCTGAAGCTCGGGATGCATGGTTGATAGAAACATATTCCTTACCATATGTCTCTGTCATTATCCTTGATGGAATCAAGATGTTGCTGAGAAGTGATTTTTATGAATCAATAAGATTTAGAGCTAACTAGCAGTTCATCCACATCTCGGGAATCGGGACGGCTACAGCGGCTAGCTAGCTTGTTTTCACGTGATGACGACATTGCGACGTCAATTCTCTGCAACGTCAGAGGTGATGGCATGGATGCATGTTGATCAAAACATTATGTGGATGGTAAAGACTTACTGGGATATAGCGATATGTTCAAAAACAACGATAGCCTTCTAGAAATGTTTAAACAGTATCAGTCAAGTTGGAAAGATATGCAGAAATTAAATAAAAGTGTGAACAATGCAGTTTAATGACACTTGAGTTACAGAGTTACAGTACCATCAGATCCAGTCCAGCCATTCTGTATTTTGTGTGGTATAAAAATCCCCCCTAACCCATTTGACCAAATGCCTTCCAATCCAAATAGTGCATCATAGCCTAAGTATGTGCCAAGATCAAAATCGGTTTCCAGTCTTGCTTCCATTAACAAACACCATGATGGGGAAATGGTATGAAATGGCTCTTCCTCCAGACAAGAACCTTGTTTCCAGCAGTCCCCTTTAGATCCCACATAGCCCCACCCAGAGTAATCCAGAACGACCTAAGTGGCCTGATAAGACATGCGAGTGACCCCCTTGTCCACTGCAGAAGCCCCTCCATCTCATCACTTTGACTTGGTTTTTTGTTTGGCGGCTGGTGTTGGAGCAGCAGCAGGTGTTGGGGTGAGAGCAGGAGCGGCAGCAGGAGCAGGTCTGATCTTGTTGTACACCTTATTGTACATCCTCTTAAACCTGTGACGACAGAGGGCAGAGAACATGCGATTGAAAAAAGAGATTTGTGTCAATCAATGTTTATAATGTGGTTAGAATTGATGTTGACTATTTTCACTTGGATTTTCAAGAACAGAATATTAAATGCCCCTGGGTTTAGTACTAAAAATAACCAATGAATAATCAAATCTCTGTGACATAGCGCTCACATGTTTTTGATTCTCCTCAGGAGGGCCTTGACTGATCTCACCAACTTCTTCATCCGTGCCTGCGACCCGAAAGACAAGCTGGTTAGTGTACAACCCTGTGAATGCTGCTAAACATTGCATTTGTTGTTATTCCATTTACACATTCTGTATCTGTATGGCGTGGGTCCCTAATCACACAACCCAGGGTAACTACTGTGCCTGATGACAAGCACACTGCCTTACCTGCTGCTTTTTGTAGAGTAGAGGAAGAGAGAAGAGACAGATCACACCTGGATAAAAGCAGAGAGAGAACGAATGAGTGTAGAAGTGGGTGTGTGGAATAGATAGATCATAGATGGTGGAGCAGCAGTCTCACCGACAATCACCAAGGTCAGTCCATTGGTAAGGATCCCCACATAGGACAACAGGTACAGCAAAACTGCAAACTGACCACAACGAGAATTCCTTTTAAAATGTGCTGTTCAAGTGTATTCTGCTCAGCTGCAGATAAACACTGAGGGGTTTCTGTCAGGTCTAGGTGGGTGTTAACGGTGACCTCTGACCTGGACGGAGTCCTGGACACTCCCAATGAAGAGCAGGTGTTTGATCTCTGTGAGGGCGAAGGCGATGAGCAGCACTAACTGCTCCACCAACACCACTGTCTCCTCATCTGTCAGAGAGCCGTCGTGGTCCAGGTAAGACCTGAGGGAACACACACACACCCGCACACGCACACGCACACACACACACACACACACACACACACACACACACACACACAAATGTTTACTGTTGAGAAGAGATACAACACTTTTAAATGTGTAAAATGTATGAATGTAATTTTACATGGTTATTATTGTTATACTGTTTTTATATTGTTTTATACTTTATATGCTTTGTAACTAGGGCACTATTGTAAATGAGACCTTGGTTCTGGCTAAATAAAGGTAAAATAAAACCTAAAAACACATGTAGACGGATCTGCTGTCTGGACAGGACTCACTGAAAGGGATGTTCCTTTTCGGGGTTCCAGTGCAGCAGCTCCAGCAGCTTGTAGTAGAGTCGCAGGGTAAAGGTGACACACATGATGCCAAGGCACAGGTAGGACAGCACCGTGACTGCGCTGAGCTGGAACAGGCTGGCCAGGCCCACCACCAACCCAGTGAACACCACGCCCGTCTTCCCCATGTGCCGCCAGTACACCAGGTCCACAACTGGGCACAGACGAGACAGAAGAAAGACATTTGAATGCTGTAGTGGGGGACCATCGCTGACAGACGAAAGGTAGCTGTTTTGTTAGCTGCGGACGTTCCGACTGCTGTCGCTCAGGTTGTTTGGAATGGAGGCTTCAGGGAGGCAGGTTGATGTCTGGAAGGAATGGAGCTGTAGGATATCAAGAGAACTGTGTCTAGCTTTATGTGAAGCTTTGGTCTGTGTTTGTGTGAGAGAGAGGGAACCGACATGTCTCCTATGTTACTGGAGCTATAGTTATCCAGTGGCTCTTGTTCTAAGATCTCAAGCTCAGTTCAAGCTCTATTGCAATGAGGAGAGTTTAAAATGTAATATAGTAGTCTGGTGGTATGGGGACAGCAATCAAGTGACAGCCCATTTAGGGTCACCCTCATTATTCTCTCTCTCTCTCTTTCTCTGTAATATTCAGAGAGAGAGAGAGAAGGAGAGAGAGAGAGTAATATTCACACACACACACACACACACACACACACACACACGCACACATACATGCACCGATAAGCATATACACTCCATTGAGTAGTAGCAAGTGAGAGGCATGTCCTTGCATATCCGTTGAGTCCTGTTTGAGCTGCTAGGGTCCTGTCTGTGACAGCTAAAGCTTCAAATGAGCTCACTAACAACAGTGTAAATCTATAGGGGCACAGTAGTTATCTGATTAAAGCTTACATCTAGGAACACACATGAAGCTCCTCCATACTCCCACCACTTAGTCCTGTATACACAACAGCTGTACCCAGGATGATTCACCAACATGGCCAGGTCAGATTAAATCACCGAGGAGTCATCAATCCACACAGCCAGATTAGGAGATGGAGGATTTCTATGCAATATTCTGCTGAAAACAAGTTTTGTTTTAGTTCTACAGTAAATCCCCCTGTCCACCAACTTAGTGTATGTCAGAGACCTGTTTGACTGGTCCTCCAGTGCCCTGACCTGGCCAGAGGAATTAAGACCCCCCCTGCCCCAAGCCCTCTTCCACCACAGCCAGCTACACCCCCTCCTCTACCATTATCTACTCTACTCAACCTAGAGTCACACACCATTAACCAGCTTACCTTTGGTGGCCATCTCAGCAGCTGCTGTCTCACTGCTTGCCCCTCTCCTAAAACCCCTTGCCCTCCCACTGTATGGCTGGCCCTATACAGGCTTTTTTTGGACACCCCAGCCCCGTCAGCAGAGTATGGTCTGGCTGACCTAATTTTATCCTGTATTGGATACCCCCTGTTTGAGTGCACTCTCACTCTCTCTTTCTCTCTCTCTCTCTCTCACTCTCTCTGTCTCTCATTCACACTCTCTCCCTCTCTCCCTTTCTTTCACACACACACACACACACGCACGCACACACACACACACACACACACACACACACACACACACACATATGCACACACACACACACACATATGCACACACACACACACAAACACACAGACAAACACACACACACACACACATGCGCGCGTGCACACACACACGGCAAACTTGAGATGTCACCATGTGCTGAAGACAGTAGCTTGGTCTCTAGAGGGAGGTCTAACTCCTTGGTCTGTGATTGGTCTATGATCCAAAACAAGCACTCTTCAACCAATCAGACACCAGGACAGGTTAAACTAATCTTAAACCCCATAGGTTGAACACTGGTGGTGAATGCTGAGTTGGCAAACTATCATATCATAACCAAGTTGCTCTATCATTCAGATTAACCCTGATGGAGACCGCATTGCAGCAGAAATGTTGTATTTTTTATGTGTCATTGAACCTTTTGCATCAGAGCTTTGAGTGTGTGGTGACCTTAATTTATTTCATGTTTGTTGTCGTGGCACCTAATCACTACAGCTGGCATTTCACTTACTTGGCATGATATGAATACAAAAACATTTTCAGGGTGAAACAGTCCCCCAATTAAAAAACCTCTTCTTACTGATTAGACAAGGCTGACAGCATACTGTATATTGCTAATGAATAATTAAAACATGTCTCAGTACAGCACCATTTCAAATTTCCGGATGAACTATGCATATAGGTCACGGACAGATAGTTCTGAATACAGATTGTTCTGAACAACACACATATTGTTCTGAATAAAAAGTATGACCACCACTAAGTGCGTCATTCACAGATTTAGCTCCAGGCGAACACTACAAACGCACCAAGACATGACTCATGTCTTTCAATGGGAGCATCAGTGTGCATAATGAAGATGAGCCTCCTCTCTCTCCTCCCTTCCACCCCCCCACCCCTCTCTCTCTCTCTCTCTCTCTCTCTCTCTCTCTCTGCCTCCTCCCCCTCTTCTCCCCTACATGCGGTACTACAGTGCGTGCTATTATATACGAAGGGCTGACACTGTAATCCTGCAGGGGTAGATGCTCGGTAATCCAGCCTCTTCGAAGGTTCAGATTAACGGAGCCGGGAGGGGTGGGATGAAAAACAGAGCTGCAGATAGGAGGAGAGAGGGGGAAGGAGAGAGTGAACGACAGCGCACGCATGACAGGGGCGAGCCGTGCTGCTGCTGCTCGGGGATTGGTGCACAGAAATAGCCAACCAATCGCAGAGAAGGCAGGAGAAAACAAGTCTAAGGGAGAGCCAGAGAAAGAAGGAAGAAGAAGCTATGAAAAAGAGAGGGAGAGGGTGAAATCACAGGACTGGAGAGGAGAGGAGAGGCATAACAAAGAGAGAGAGAGAGGGATGACTAGCAGAGTGAGAGCAGATCAGTGAGACCTCCGGAGAGAGCGGGGAGAGGAGAGGACGTCGAGGAGATGGGCAGAGAGAGGCGGGAGAGCAGCCATCACAGAGAGAACACATCAGCCAGACCAACAGCGTCGTCCGCAGAGGCCAGGCTCTGAGGCCTGAAGCAGAGGGGCTACGCAGACACGGCTCGGGCCCAGCACCAGGCCCAGCACCAGGCCCAGCACCAGGCCCAGAACCAGGCCCACAACCAGGCCCAGAATCAGGCCCAGCACCAGGCCCAGAATCAGGCCCAGAATCAGGCCCAGCACCAGGCCCAGCACCAGGCCCAGGCCCAGAATCAGGCCCAGCACCAGGCCCAGAACCAGGCCCAGCACCAGGCCCAGCACCAGGCCCAGAACCAGGCCCAGAACAAAGCCCAGCACCAGGCCCAGAACCAGGCCCAGCACCAGGCCCAGAACCAGGCCCAGCACCAGGCCCAGAACCAGGCCCAGCATCAGGCCCAGCATCAGGCCCAGCACCAGGCCCAGAACCAGGCCCAGAACCAGGCCCAGCCACCAACCACAGCCGGACGAAAGAAGCCCCCCACCACCCCGCCGAAAACATCAGCAGCCATGAGGACAGCCAGGAAGGGCAGCGTGGAGATGCCGGCCTTTGTCCGGCAGCTGGTGAAGGAGACAGAGAAGAGGGTCAGCTCCTTCTTCAAAGGGGGCGGCGCGGGGGCTGAGCAGGCGGAGGGAGAGGGAGAGGAGGTGATCCCCAGCCCCTACCTGGACTACCCTGTCCTGGACAAGCTGACCGAGGAGGGCTGCTCCCACTGGGGCCTGAGCTACGCCCTGGGCAGCATGCAGGGCTGGAGGGCCAACATGGAGGATTTCCACAACTGTGTACCACAGCTTGGCGGACAATTGGCAGACTGGAGCTTCTTCGCCGTGTTCGATGGGCACGCTGGCAGCTCCGTGGCACATTACTGCTCCCAGCATCTGCTGACTCAGATTCTAACCACAGGTGAAATACATGGAGCGCAATCTGCACCCCACTTGTCACTTCACCAACTTCTTTCATCTCTTGGCCTCAGAATAGAGAATTCTTGATCTTGATACTGTAGATTGAGTTAGTGCAGTTTTATTGGGATTTAGTTATTAATTGATTGAGGGTGAGTTATTAGTAATGGTTCTTTGATTTAGCTGTCGGTAACTTATGCAGACTATTTATTATATAAAGGGTAGTTCCGAGCTCGCAATCTGATTGGTTAAGAGCCGTTGTAAAGCCTCTTTATCGTTATTTATTTTTTATTTTATTTTTTTAAATGTAATTAATTTATCATTTAAATAATAATAAATAATAATAAAACATAAAAATTATTTATTTAAATTAATTTAGTATAATTATTCAATTATTACTGCCTGTAAAAACGTTAGTTCCATTGCGTAACCGTCTGTTGGTACATTACGGTTTCTCCTCAAGAAAAAATTAAACATTCAATGTCAATTTTGAGTTGTTCTATCCGTCCTGTAGCCTAGCCTACTGTACCACTCTGGTTTATCGTCAGCACTTTTGCAACTCGTGTTGCACAGCAAAGGGAGGCTCCACTCCGCTCATGGCTAGCTAGGTTGGTCAGGAGCATTAGTTTGGTTGCTAGGGTTCATTGTTCGCCGTTTCAACTCCATAGCAACGTGATAATTTTATGAACTAGCCTACCTTTCTTGGCGGAGTATAGTAAAATACTGATATTAAGTCACTGAAATAGTCGTTATTTATCCCATAAATGTTTCCCGATGATGTAACCGTTGTATAAAAGCAATAGCCTAACTCCCTCAAGGGTTGTGGTCCATAGCTACCACACCCTCTCATGAGTTATTGCGTCAATAGTATGTGTTTATGTGTGCGTTATTTATGTGTGTGTGTGTGTGTGTGTGTTAAGGAGCGATTGGGTCTGAGGACGACCCGGGGAAAGTGCGAGGAGGCATCACGGAGGGCTTCCTGCAGACGGACAAGCGCCTGCTCACCGTGGCCCGCCGCCAGGGCTGGGAGCGGGGCGGCACCACCGCGGTCGCCGCGCTCCTCTCGCCGCGCTTCGTCTACTTCGCCAACTGCGGCGACTCGCGGGCCATGCTGTGCCGGGCCGGCCGGCCCTGCTTCTCCACCGAGGACCACAAGCCCTTCAGCCCGCTGGAGCGGGAGCGCATCGAGAGCGCCGGCGGCTCCGTGTCCCTGCAGCGCATCAACGGCTCCCTGGCCGTCTCCCGAGCCCTGGGGGACTTCAGCTACAAGGGGGCAGAGAACCGGCCGCCCGCCCAGCAGATGGTGTCCCCGGAGCCGGAGGTGTGCGTGCTGGAGCGCTCGCCCGCGGACGAGTTCCTGGTGCTGGCCTGCGACGGCGTGTGGGACACGGTCAGCAACGAGGAGCTGTGCGCCTTCATCCGCAGCCGGCTGCAGGTCTGCACTGACCTCAGGGAAGTCTGCTCACAGGTCATCGACCTCTGCCTCTATAAGGTTAGTAGGCCTACCTGGGGGTGATGCCCTCAGCATGTGGCGGAAGATGGACATCGAGAAAACCAGGGAAGGATCAGTGAACATGATTATTATTTATTAAGATATCCTTATATATGGAAACGTTTTAGTCAGAACGTGCATTTCTCTGAGAATACCTTACACACTGATATAATTATTTATACAACAGTATATAAATAATGATATAGTACCAAGGGGTGGGCTACTATATTTTGCCCACCACTTGGTTTTCTGTTACATCATAATATATAATCTCCTGGAATTAAGTTTGTGCTGAAATGAAGAGGGAATTCATCCAGTACCTCCAACCTGGACTTGTGATTGGCTCCTAGACAAGGTGGTGCCACAATGACCAATAGACACACACAGGTGCATAATCTCTTCAGACGAAGCGCAGAGGCCACACAACAAAGCCAGGAGCAAACAGACACAAATGTGCATGCAAGCTGAATGAGGGCTGTTCTGGCGTTCGCTGTCATGTGTAGCTAGATTTTTAGGGGTGACGACTATTTGGACACAGATGCCTTGTTAGGGATTAAAAATACAAGAGAGAATAGGAGGCCAAAGGTCTATACTAGGATACTTACCACCTGACCTTAGGTTGACGTGATCCAGTAATCCTGCCAGTGGCCTTGTGACATTAAGTCTTTCACTAGCGCCTGGGGGACAGACAAATAAATGGATTGACTGAGACATTTTCGTCAGGGGTGAACATCAACATGCAGCCTTGTTTAATGCCCACAGCATTGTTGTGTACCTCATGGATGTGCAAGCTAATAAATCATTCAACTCTGTTTACAATATGTCAGATGTGCACTATGCTAATGTCATGGCTCCTCTGTGGTGAAATGGCGCTCTTCTGCAGGGAAGTCTGGACAACATCAGTATCATCCTGCTCTGCTTCCCTGGCGCCCCCCAGCTCTCCGCCGAGGCACTACACCAAGAGGCAGAACTGGAGGACCTGCTGGAGTCCAAAGTGGCAGGTGCTGTGAGAACATGGCCGCACGCACGCACACACACACACACACACACACACACACACACACACACACACACACACACACACACACAGGCAGTCACACCTCGGGCATTCAAATACTACAGCTGTGGTGTGATGGTTCCATTGAACTTGAGTATTCATACAGGCAACTTAGAACTGCTTCAAAAAATAACCGGTGCAATGGGGTGCTTCAGCCTATAGTGTGTGAGCATCTGTATCCGGTGCATTTGAAACACTGCGTCTCCTTTCAACAGAGATTTTTGAGGAGCTGGTCGCTAGGAGGGAGGAGCCTGATCTGCTGTCTGTCCTCACGGTGCTGGCATCCACAGTCATCCCTGGCCTACCTCCAGGAGGAGGTCTGCAGAGCAAGTAAGAGCATACGTGTGTGTGTGTGTGTGTGTGTGTGTGTGTGTGTGTGTGTGTGTGTGTGTGTGTGTGTGTGTTCCAGACCTAGGCCACATTTGGGGACAAATGTTGGACATGAAACCAGTTGATTGGAGTGTTGGATTGTGTGTTGCAGGAGGAACTGTATCATCTCTGCATATTACCAACAGAAAGAGGCACACAGACCAACACTATCCAATGTGAGTAAGTAACCTGTAACCTCATCCAACCAATGAACAACTATTAAAAAAACACTTAGTAACCATGTTAATGATAAACAAATAATATTTGTTCTATGCTCATACTGTAACCTGACAGCAGTCTTGTTTCCTCCAGGAAGTAGGTGGTCCTGAGAAGAACACCTAGGATTGGTCTCAAGGGAATCTTGTGGAATAGAGCCAATGCCAAAATAAAACTTTTACTGTGGCAATTCGACCAATCACGCAAGGGGAACTGAGGAACGAATCACTGTCTCTCACCACCTCAGCCAAACAACTGTACACCCTAATGTGACAATTGCAGTGCAATTTTGAGAAACTACAGATGTAATATATTTCTACGATATTTTATATGATTATGAATACAGAGCAGCAGCATGACCCAGTAGATACAGTAACAGTAACAGTACAGTAACTGTTAATTGATGTCAGATCAAATGATTGATAATGAAAGATCTTAATTCATGATTGGATTTTCCATTGAAAAGTAAATAAATCAGAATAAATTAAATAAGCCATTGAGGTAAAATTGAAACGGTGTTATTTGGGGTTGTACTTCAGGTTGATATTTGATGCTTAGTGTTAAGAGTTGGGTCCCCACAGAGCGCTCTGTCCTGTGTTTGCTCTGGTCTGCATGCTCTGTTCTGTGCTGCCTTGCTGACCTCTTTCATGGTAGATGCAAAATGTTACATGACCAACCATGAGTGGTCCATGGAAGGTCAGTAAATTCATAAACATGTGACTATTATCCATGTGATTTCAATTAATATGTGCTTATATACTGTGCATAGCCTTAAATGTTTTCAGCCTAAATAAAGATTTGACTGACAGAGCATTATCTGTGGGTTCTACAAAAACACAAAACATCCATATTCTATTTTTCCATTCCATTTCATTCTTAATATTTTCAGTATTCATATTGTTGACAGTTGAAATTATATACAATTAGAATGATCAGTTAGAATCAGTCATATCCATTAGATGGAGGTGTTTCTCTAAGAATAACGAACTACTGATCCATGTGTGCAGGAAACCTAGGGTGAGTTCAATCTGAAAACGTGCACTGTTTTGCTACGGTTTCCGGGTTGAACAAAACGTTTGGTGGGTGTTATCCAATCAGTGGCCCAGTCCCAATGTTACCCTAAACCCTCAAGCCCTGAGCCCTCACACTTATTGACGTGACCTGGTAAAGTGGTTGAGTGTGAGGCGCTGCAAGGGCTCAAAATGGTATAAAAAGGAATGGGACAGCACTTGCAACATCATGTTACGTTGACGTCAAAACTTATTTCTTACTATTGTGGGTGTGGGACTTTTTATTTTACTTTTCACTCTTCATTTTACTATTTTTTTTTTATTGTAGGCCTTCATGTAAATTAATTTTGGGCTGAGTCAAATCCCCTTTACATTATCACAACCCTCTGTGTTACCCTCAAAACATTTCTGTTCCAACTTGTTGAAATAATTTTATTGTGTGGCCATAAGCTAACTACATTAGGCTACTGCCTGTGATTCTTGTTTGTGATGAATCCAAAAGTAATTACCCATGAATAACACACATTTCTGCATCTCACAACTCGTAACATATTCCATGTCTCAATCTCAGTTCAAAGAACACTGCACTGAGATGGATGATTGTCATGCTGCTTTTAACTGGGAAATCATATGATTTAGGGCAACAGAAATCGATGTAATTTATAACCATAGCCTACATATTTTCAAACAAATCAAATTATACAAACCCATGGGGTTGATAACCTATATGTAAAAATATTGAAACCAAAATAATTATAAGGCTACTTGTGCAGATAAGCAAGTCCAGCTGAAAACATGAAAACATATTTTGTTTTGTAACGTGAATGTTAGGGTTGATTGAACTGTCCGTGCTTGTTTATTGGCCGTTCTTCAGGTAACCCACGTCACAACAATATGAATTGTGGGTAATTTCCATAGGCAAAGTCTGCATGAGTGCAGACTTACAGAAAGGGGGCATAAAGGGCTCAAAATGTCTGCCAGAGAGCAATCATGCACTTGACGATTTGACAGTGAGACAGCCCTAAGCCCTCACGCACTTAGCGGGAACACACTCTCACACTCTCACAAGTCTGAGAGTCCGTAAGGGTGGACATTGGGCCAGGGAAGGATCTTCATAGGATGTTCCAACACACCACCGTTCGTTCCTTCGTTTCTGCTTCAGTAAATATTTTGCTACGTTTTGCTGGGGCTGAACTCACCCCTGCTAGCTCCTGCCGGTAACATATGACAGTGATGCTTTGAAGAGCATCTGGTCAAGATAACAAAGATTGATAAAGTGAAATACATATGGATGATATAGCCCGCCCATGCAGAGTGATTTGATTCTAATGTATAATGCTTTGCAGTATGTAATCAATTGTGTGGCCAACTGTAACTGGTGTCTAGACTGTGCTTTCTAGTGTGATTGTAGAGCTGGAGTGTTCATTAGCAAGACCTTCTACCCAAGCCTCATTTGATTAGATGTGTTACAGTATTCCTATCCGTCACACACATCATGATTGCACTAAATTTTAATGAGACACTGATTTAAAAAGTGTTGTGCCTTAATTTAGAGCAATCAGCATATTAGTACATGTTGTTCCTCCTTACACCTCGTTTCCAAGGGCTTTCTACAGTACCTAATTTAGAAACACCATCAAACAGTGATACATATTCATCAGGTACTCTAGCAGAGCCCTAGACTTTGACTGACTGAGGATGAAAATACAGGCACATCTCTTTGTTCACCGATGGGCACCATCTCACACACAGCCATCGTCTCAGGGGACATCTGTGGCGCTCATAAATCATAAATCAGGGCTCCCTCTCAAGAGGCCCTCCAAGACTCCCGCTGTCTGATTGCCTTCAGCATAAGCAAATCACTTGAGCATCTCGGAACCCTCTCAAGACCAATGTTCTCTGAATGACACGCATCTGTCAAATCTTCTCATTTCTTCTCACATCTTCTCCCTACAGAACAAATGGGGCTATTCAAGTATCAGCGATATTGATGAATGTCTGGAATTCATGGAGTGGGTGGGCTTTCAACAGTAACCATGCCTTTCATTAGCACAGCACCTTCCTGGAACATGTCTTTGATGGAAATGAAACCTCTGTCAGAAAACATAAACAGAATATCTATGCTTATCCGGAAGATCTAGTGCAAATGTCTAAGTCATTAGCAGCAATTAGCTGATTCTCTACAATCATGTACATTTCATTTTTTATCAACAGTGGGCAAACAGGTCCTTCATACAGTATGACCATCCCAGGTCCTTCATACAGTATGACCATCCCAGGTCCTTCATACAGTATGACCATCCCAGGTCCTTCATACAGTATGACCATCCCAGGTCCTTCATACAGTATGACCATCCCAGGTCCTTCATACAGTTTGACCATCCCAGGTCCAGAATCCATTCTAGAGAAGTATTCCAACGTCTCTGATCAAACAGTACATTCCTACGTTGAAACGAAGGCGCTTGTCGTTCCCTAGGCATAAGGTGCGTATGGTTCGTGGCGGGACTACCTGTCCACACTGGTCTCCTGCAGACGGTTGTTCATGATGGCCAACGCCCCCACCCCCCCCGAGAAGCCGTTGTGGCGCGCCAGGCTCTGCCGAGGGCCCTGGTGGGCCGTTTCACACAGCTGCTTCTGCAGCAGCGCCAGAGACACCTTATTGGAAGCCGTGAAGTTGTTCACCGAGATCAACTCCCCAGACAAACGGCGGCCCACGGCGTAGGCTTCGTCAGGCCCCGCCCCCACGTCCGTCTCGCTGTCGCACACCATCTCCACGCAGGCGTCTGCGTAGCGGTGGCGGCCGGGCGGGCAGTGGGACGGGGCGGGCTGCACCGCGTTGCGCTTCAGGCGGACCCTGGCGGCCGGGGGCCTCGGGTTGGGGCGCTTGTTTGAGAGGCAGGGGCAGCAGGGCGGCCAACAGCCCCTCAGCGAGGGGCAGGAGCAGCAGTGCCCGGGGCAGGCCAGCTTGGCCAGGATCCAGTTAAGCGTCTGCTTGATGATGATGGAGATGACGTTGAAGAGTGAGTAGATGCAACACACGCCCATGAGGATGAACAGGCAGTTGCCGAGGCGGTAGGCGTCCTGGGACTCGTAGCGCTGCCTCTGGCTGCTCACCAGGTCCCCGAAGCCGATGGTGCTGAAGGCCACGAAGCAGAAGTAGAGCGAGTCCACGTAGCTCCAGTCCTCCATGGAGCAGTAGAGGGTGGAGGCGCTGCAGGCAATCAGCGCGGACGCCACGCCCAGGATCAGCATCACGTAATAAACGGAGGGCTTCCAGCCCTCCAGACTGTCCTCCTCCCTGGGGGGCTCCTCCCCCCCCGATGAACCCCCCATCCCCGCGCTCCTCAGCCGCCGCTCGTGGCACCATCGCATGATGTAGGCCAGCATGGTGATGATCCTCTCCAGGAAGAGGTTGAAAAAGAGGATGGTGGCAGCGCAACCGATAAGACCGTAGAAGATGAGGAATATCTTACCAGCTATGGTGACTGGGGTGGTCATTCCAAAGCCTGGTAATAAAGGGGGGGGGGGGGGGTGCGAGAGAGAGAGAGAGAGTCAATGAGCAATTTAGGTTTCAAACATTTTGTTTAATAAACAGCCCCTGCATGTATAATATTACAAAAGTGGATAAGCCAGTTGACTTTTATGTTCTAGACCTGTCCTGAGCTAGTCCTGTCTGGGGACTGAGATGATCTCAGTGAATGACTTCACGGCCTCCAACTCCTCCCTGATTGTGAGACAACAGGCTCTTCAAAATGATGAAAACTATGAAGGGCGGAATGAATTATGAGGACAAGGGCTGAGAGAGAGAGAGAGAGAGAGAGAGAGAGAGAGAGAGAGAGAGGGGGGGGGAGCATTTTAAACTGAATTTATTAATTGTTCACAGAGTAGACCCGTTGGAATAACCACCCCCCTGACACCTCTGGTTTTAAGCCTAACTGCCTCACAGCTTCCTCCCTATTCTGAAAACTCATCCTCCGTGTCTCTTCCTCTCACTTCAGTCCAGTTCAAACCTAGAGCCTCCTGAGTCCAGTCATCTCATCGTCATGTAGCCTACAGTAGCTCTGTGAGGACATTATAGAGGAGCTACTGGCTCACCGATGGTGGAGACCACTGTGCCTACGAAGTAGAAGGCTCCGGAGAAGTCCCAGCGCGGTCTGAGGGCGTCCACTCTGATGCCCGCCCCGTTGGCCTCTTCATACTGGCGCAGCAGCATGTGCAGGTCTCCCTGGCTCACCCGGTGGTGGAGGGTGAAGTTGGCGAGCTGCTGGTCCCAGAGGTGGTGGGCGAGCAGCTCGGAGGGGCGCTCCAGGGCTGAGAAGACAGCGGCCCCGCACAGCAAGTAGAGCAGGATGAGCGCTGCCAGCAGACAGAAACGGGCGTTGTCCTCATTCAGAGGCAGTCGAGAGCAACGGCCACCGCCGCCGCCCCGCCTACGACCCATGATGTCAGTCCAGCACAACGCCGATGCACAAACATACACTACCCCCACACCTATCTGATCACTACACTCACAACTAACACAGCACACACCAAACTACCACACACACACACACACACACAACACAGTAGGCTACGTATATATGTCACATGCACAAGACTTCCATCTGGAGCTATAACCACAGAGTCCTTTTTGTGAAGATATATGGAGGTATGTATTCCCCTCCCCTGTTTAAAGCAAGTGACCAGGTTGAAGAGATCCAAACACACAAGGAGTAGCCCTCTGGCTTGGCAGAGAAGTTACTGTTTTGTACTGTGTGAGAACGTCGAGGGCTGGAGCAGTCAGTTAAATGATGTCCTTTGGGATTGGTAGCTGCTCATGAAAGACATTTGTCAGTCCTTCATCACTTAGTTGATCATTCTCAGCATGTTCTGACCTGAAAGAAAGGGACGCATAGTGTATGATCATAAATAAACTCCATCCTTCTGCGGTGACAAGAAGTATGCCTCAATAAAAAGGCATGGAAAATAATAGCCTATCTTAACTCTGTCGCCATTCCACCATTACATTACATTACATTACATTACATTACATTACATTAGTCATTTAGCAGACGCTTTTATCCAAAGCGACTAACAATAATTGCATTTAACGTAGGAAGAGCCAATGTACTACTACTTGCCAGAACTCACAAGTGCATCTTCCTTCTAAAACAAACAAGTGACTAAGAGCATAATCTAGTGCTGAAGGCAAAGTGCAAGAACCAGTATTTAGATCTATTGATTTAGGATCAGCGATGCAAAAGCATCCTCTCACAAATACACATACACCCATCAAATCGGTTACAGGTATAAATAAATGTATTACATAAGAAAACTTGATATTGAAGAGATACAATAGTTAACGATTTGTCTTGCCACTTGTTTAACATTAGCAACATGGATTTATTTACAATGAAATGGCGATCAAATCCGACGCTCGCAACTCGTAAATATTAACAACTCACCGTTCTTCTATCCACTGTCTGACTGAGTATAGCCTTCAATGAGGATCAAAAGTGAGCGCGTGACGCTTGAGGGTTAACCTTTTTGTAGAACAAGTGCGTGGATGTCTGTTGACATCACCCACTAATATTTTCGTAATTTACTCATGTGTGTGTTTGTGTTTTCAAGACAGACAGAGAGAGAGAGAGAGAGAGAGAGAGAGAGAGAGAGAGAGAGAGAGAGAGAGAGATAGATAGATAGGGGAGGGGGTTCGGCGGATGTGCAGGCATTGGCTACCTTGATTGGTGTAATCATCTCTTGAAGCCTTTATATTCAGGTCCTCCAACCTGTAATCAATGTTCACTTTAACTTCTCTTCTCACTTTTCAGAGATTGGTAGTTTTCAATGATGCTATAATCAAAACAACAGGTTCTTGTTCTGCCAGCCACTTATCTCAAGAGGGTTTTTGCATGTGCATTGATGGCCATATATGCATATTTCAAACAAATACGCCCCACTTGAAATTAGTTGTTTCATGACAAAAACTGTGGTGGCAGCTAATGCCCCCTTCCTTTGGAGAAAGTTGTCTTTGTTGCACAGCAGTCTGCTTTGTTCACCTTGAATGTTCCCTGTGTCTGTCTGCCTTTAATCTTGGCAGAGGGGCAGAGGCCAGGGGCTCCTCCCACTTGGGCCCTGGTCAACGCAGGACTGAGTGCCCAGGTGTGAAAGAAAGGTACCACATATAAAAAATAATTACACCTTATTTTATAACACCTGGAAGACAACCTTCAATGGTTTATGCTTCTCCTATCAATGACTGCCTGTGATGTGATATTTATATAAATAAGAAGAATCGGGTCAGCAATGTTAGTTTCATTCATTGAGATGGACATTGTTTAAAATAGTATCATTTTTATTTTCCAATCTTCATCTTTTCCCAGCATTGAGTCAACATAAATCAACAAGCTGATTAATAGGATACTCTTGGCAGTTTAGATGTAGCAGGAAACTTTATTAAAAAACACAATATAAGTGAATCAATCAGTGGAAATCTGAATGGATAGTTGGACCAAACGTGTTTGTTAGTAGTGACAGAGGTAGTGATATCAGCACTAAACTCAAGCCAATGTGAAACCTTAGAAATTATCAAAAGAAATATACTAAGAATACAGAGAGACAAATCTGCTTATATTAGTATATCTTCACACTTGCTTTGGCAATGTAAATGCATCTTTTTCACGCCAATAATGGAGAGAGAGCGAGAGAGACAGAGACACACAGAGAGAGAAGGAGGAATGTGGTATCAGTGGGTCTCAGAATAAGGGAGCAGAATCCAGGGCCTGTACCCGAGCAGCAAATAGCAGAACGTGCTTCTCAACTTCTGCATTGATTTCCTGCTGTTTGGCCCTTGGATTCCTCTGCACAAATTCAGCAATGCTCTGGATACATTCTCTCTGTGTGAAGAAATTCAACCAAGTTAGCCTAGTATCTCACATTAATCCGCACCATTTCCAAAGCCTTACTGTGTGGTTAACTGTTGTCATGTGGTTAGATTGTTCCTATCTTGGCCATTAGAAAGACAAACCTTAAAGGCATCCACTTGTCGTTGTCCAGTGAGCCGGTTCAGGAGCTCTCTTGCCACCTGAAACCCTGTGACAGCCGTCAAGATGTCCTTATCCTGCTCACTGTCAGAACGGAGCCAGCCAAGAAAGGCCAGCTGGCAAATATAAATTAAGACAAAGGGGAGATAAAATTAGATAAAGGAAGTTGAAAGGAAGTCAACTTCACTATTGCACTCAGCTGGCAGCACCTATGGGACCACAGATGTCGCCATGTCGTCGACAATTAACGAACACTAATTTACACCAAATGTTTACGTCAGCTTAAATTAAATTCACTTCATACACAATTCAGATCAGAGTGAAACAGATGACAAGCTAGCAAGTTAGATGGCTATCGTTAACGACTGACCTGTTGAATTAACTGCGAATTGGACATTTCACCGCCTGAGCTCGCTGGTCCGGACATGATATTCTTGTAGCTAATGATGACGAGCTAACGTTGGCGAACTAAATCTGTAGCTAGAATAATAGCTACCTCACAAACATCAGTTACGTAAATTAATCTGATATGTTAATGTTAGCTCTAAAAAAAACAACTAAAAATACGTTTACGCCCTCATCAGAGCTGGCAACGTCCTGTTTATATTGTCTTCTTCGTGTGTTCTGATCTACTTGGTGAGATAGCTCACTACTGTCACCTACTGGTTGATACTGTCTGCGTCGTATTGTCCATCCATCACCATTAGATGACACGATCACAATATGATGGGGGAAATATCTAAGATTTAAAAGCAGTCCACTAATAAGATGGCATGCCTCTGCGTGAAACTTATTATAAATTAATATGACACGAATTACTACTATTATCATCATTAATTAATATTTTACTCTGAAAAGACGTTAGGCCTACACATTGATGATAGCATTTTACAACGACATAAAATCGGCTCAACCCCACAATGAAAAGGTGAATAATCAATGTGTCAATCTTTATGTGGCACGGTGCGTAGCACTGTCGCCTCACAGCAAGAAGGGCCTGGGTTCGATTTCTGCTTGAGATGCTGTTAGCACTGTGGGCAAGTTCTCCCTAGGTTTGTAAGGTACCCTGGCAGGGTATCCCCCCCCTCATAAAGAACCCAATACAAAACACATGCAGAAAAACAGATTGCTAACACTAGGACAGCAGCACTTGGACTGGTCCTCAAGTGTGGCTCATGCACCCTTGATGGAATGTCCCGGGCTGGGTTAAGAGCAGAGAAACATTCAAGAGAGGATGGGTAATTGCAGAGAAACATTCAAGAGAGGATGGGTAAGAGCAGAGAAACATTTAATCGGCGACCCTGATGCAAGTTTGTGTGTTCCCTATGTCGTCCGTTACACTACATGTGTGTTGAGTGAAGTGCACCCGTGAAAGCCGTGTAACAAATAAATAATTCTTCTTCTTCTATTCTTTATAACAGGGTACATTCCTGTGATCAGACTGTACATTCCAGATCAATCTATAATGCTTGGAACATTCAACAGCTGTAGCACATCTTCAATCCCAACAGCAGTGGTGGGTATTTTGCAAGTTGCATGATCATAACCTTATACAGCATTGAATACACACAACACTTCCAAATCATTATAAAGCCATAACAACGTGTGAATGAAACGATAGTGGTCAGCTGTCCCTCTTTGGTTTGTAAAAAGAGCCTAGCTGTTTTGTGTTGACATCTTTCATCTGTTCTAGCTGCCGCTCTCCACGCCTGTAGAGATATTCTATGTGCATGACGTCAGTCTTTTTGATGCGGGAGTTCTCTCGAAATTCCTCCCGGATCCTGGGTAGAAAGCCTGGCTTGTCCTGGCCAGCACGGAGGAACTGCCGGTACAGAGCCAGCACCTGCTTCTGTAGCTTACTGTGGCGCACCATAGTGTGAGACACACGGCTCTGTGGTACAGCAGACGTTAGGGAGCACCAGCCAGAGAGTGGGTCTGGAGGAAGAATCTGTCTGATGGCTGAGTGATGTCACAACTCATGCATTGGTGTAGATTAAGTGTCTTCTAACCCTATGGGAGAAATACAGGATTAGCGGCTGAGACGGGAAGCTTGTCAATAGGACGCTTGAGAAATTGATGTTTAGTAGCCTACATGATCAAGGTGATAGCTGGGCTAATTGAATATAAACAGACTAATTATGTCATCAAACCTCTGTTGAGGCACAGTTCTATTCTAGCTAGCTAATTTAATACTGTGCTAGGTAGTCAGTGTCATTACATCTACTGACCAGCTATCTGTATACAGTAAATCAGCTATAGAGGCAACCTACCTTGTGACAGTGCTAGAAAGTTGGTTCACTTTTCTTCGACGGTAGGTTGCATAGAGAGGACCTTCCATTCATTAGTCACTAAAGCCGGAATATTTTCAGTCCAACCACAGCCATAATGAATTTAAATCTGGCCCAACTACTCTTTGCTACACCAATATGCTACAGAAAGCTGCTGGTCGACCTCGACATGTTGTTACGAAAGCCAAAGGCGATAATGCCATTTTGTCGTTGCTACACTGCCCTCTTGTGACTCGGCTGACTTTCATAAAACCCAATAAATAAAACACATTCAATTGATATTAATCTTTATTTAATAAAATATCTTCTGTAGAGGATCATTAACTTTACATTTATGCCACATTTTTCCCTTTACATTTATGTCAATACCGAGTAAAAGTAACTTTAGGTAAGTAGTGCAATTCAATATAGGGGTTGAGGACCAATAGTAGCTCATTAGGGATGATATTGATGCGGTGTTATCATGATAACCCAGAGCCACTGTTAGAAATGGTCACATACCTTCAGTTTCAAATCAAAGAAATAATATAATTAAATGTTGATATGTACATGAGACAATAAATATACTGTTTCTGCATTCATCAGCACTATGTTACATGAGGCAAGACCATGGCAAATATACAGACAATATAGTATACCTAATATGTTAACAATGCAACAACATGACTCAGCCTTACAGTAGATGTGTTGTGGAACTTGGGGAACCAAGACTAGATATGCTGTAACCGAGTTAAGTATTGATCCTTAAATAGTCATAATAATTTGAGCAGAGTTCACGTCAGAGCCTGTGTCAAAATAGTAGATGCTATAAATGTACCATTATATATTGTATCTTGATTTGGCTCTAGCATCTTAGTTGGTTAGGGAACTCTTCTAAATGTGTACTTCGTGTTTGCAATAGAGTGTAGTTGTGTAGGGGTAAATAGTGTCACTAAATCACATTGCATTTAGATAAATATAAACTTAAATCAGTAATATATTTGATTACATGGATCTAAATTTCGGTTTTACAGTTGACAAAATGTTACAGTTGACACTACTTCTTATTACCTGCGTTAGCTACATGCACTGCTCTGTATAATTTAACACTTCACATTTACTGTACCACCACATAATTACTGCTGTGTCTCTACTGAACTTGTTATAAGTGGCCTTTATTTAGAGAGAATACACAATGTAAATAGACCTGTGGTGTGTCATTTTCCTCACAGACATGGGCTTCACCTGTTCACAACCTGACTGACTGAATGTATTGAAAAGGCACATATTAAAGAATAATACTATGTTTTGAGCAGGTATAGCTTAGATACTAGGAATGCTAGTTTCTGCAAATCATAAAACTAATGTATGGAGTCAAATGTATGGAATGCTGTCCATGGGAGACTGTGGTATGTATGTGCACGGTTAAGTTATAACTGCAGTTAAAGGAGGATTGATGGTCTATATTTAAACAATCCAAGGAGAACGTGACACCGGTGGGCATGGATCCTCCAGGGAGAGAGTGTCTATCAGAGCCCCAGATATTCAGCCAAGAACACCGCCAGCACCTTGGTGAGGTTCTCCACCGTGGCGGAGTGGATGTTCTCGATAGCGTCCTCCACAGTGTGCATGAATGAGGGGAAGGGCATTGCGATCATATGTAGCACTGGAACACCTGCAGGCGCGGTGATGGAGGTAAAAACACAGGGGAGGGGAGAAGACAAATGAGATGGAGACAGAAGGCAGAGGGCACTCAGGATAATGGAGGAGAAATGGAAGGACAGTGCATAAATTTAACTCTACTTTCATAATGCTACAGAAGAGAGTATATGGACAAAATGGGACTGTCTTACAAAATGTGGATACAATACCCTTACAAAATGTGGATACAATACCACAATATAATTTCAGACATTCAATGTATGTATACTGTATGTTACATCAATATTATTTATTTTCATAGTATGTGTGTGTGTGTGTGTGTGTGTGTGTGTGTGTGTACTGTATGTGTGTGTGTGTGTGTGTGTGTGTGTGTGTGTACTGTATGTGTGTGTGTGTTTGCTCCCTCACCCATCTGGAGGAAGGGCAGGTGGTCATCATCCACAGGGGCCAGCTGTATGTCCTCCCTGAAGTAGCTCTGCTCTCTGGGGTGGGAGGCCAGCAGACCCAGCAGATGGAGTCTCTTCTCTGACAGCACGATCAGAATGGGTTTTAATAAGGATGGGAGGGCACCATGCCACAGGCTCAGAGCCAAGGGCAGCCCCCATGGGCAGGAGTGCCAATCAGAGACAGTGGAGAGAGAAGTGAGGGAGGAAGAACTGCATTTTACCAGGTGTATTGTTACTGTGCAAGAGAGGAAATGCAAATGGACTCTCTGTCGTGACTCTTTGTGTCATTCTATTGCACATTAGTCTAACATTTAGTCCCCTCTCTCCTTTATATCAGGTGTCAGTACTACACTACCAGTGAGTAAGATAGATCCTCTTACCTATAGATATGAGGCGTTCAAACCAGCGGAGTGTGTTGTCAAAGTGGCTGATAAATGATGGGTCGGGGGCACCAATGAGATCAAGCAGGACAAATAGGTCCTGAAAATGGATCATAACGTATCATATGAGGCTCAGCAAGAGAACATAGTAGCAACATGCAGACAAAGTCTCTCAGCCTCACCAGAGCCTGAATGAGGGTGGTGTTTTTGGCTCCGTGTGGGTGGGGGGTCCGGGACATTTGTTCAGCGAGGTGACGTGAGCCGTACAGACAGTCTGAGGACGTCCTCTCCCCAAATGCCTCCTCTCCATCAAAGAACACCAACTGCAAAGTAACCTGCGACATCTGCAACAGAGAAGAACACAGAGGGAACTAAAGTGAGACGGTTTTCTTGTAACGTAAGATGCTGACAGATGGTTTTTGCTATGATACTTTCTGTATCAACAATATACCGGGTGATGCTATAGTGTTCTATGGCCAAGATATGAGTGAGTGTTAATGATATGTGTGCCTACTGGTCAATGTAGCAGCAGAGGAATGCACACACATTAAACAAAGTGCAACAGGTGCTCGACAAAAAAGATATACTTAGGACAGAGAGAATGTCCGCACACGGTAAGTACTAGCTCCCACGGTGAGTTTAATAAATAGGGCAAAACGTTTAAGCACAAATGGCCTTCTTCAGGTGCAATGACTACAGGCCAATCCCTGTGGTTTTCACAATGAAATACTGGAAGAACGTATGAATAATTCATCGATCAATATGTGTCAGATAAACTATGAATAGACAAGTCAGTAGACAGAAAAAGTGCAGCCTAAGCAGTTAAGCCACATCCTGTCATCAAGTTTCCTACAGTTTTTTTGCTGCAAAAATGGACAACAAATTATGCCACTGCAGACAGGGACCTCAAAGGATTTGTCAAATAATCGCTTTCTTTGTAGCTCTCAGAAACGTGTCCGTGTCGTTATGGACGGGAACACACACCTGTTGTTTAAACACTCTGAGGTGTATATCCAGAGCGGTGACCAGCTCCAGGATCATGGCACACGAGACGGCCGAGTCGCTGGCCCCTAGAAACCTCCTCAGCGGACCATCGGGGGTCTTCGAGGCAGCGGGGAGGTCTTTGGAGTCGTAGTGACAGGCCAGCAGCAGCCGACGGGGGGCTACGGGGTCCAGAACCGCCAGCACGTTGGAGAAGCTGATTGGTCCCTTAGGGGTGGGCGAGTTGAAAGAGTCGATGTCCAGCGACCAGCCGGCTGACAGGAACTCCAGCTGGGAGTAGATGTGCTGAGGCCGTCACAGGAAAGGACAGCTTCTCATTTCATCAACGGAATCAGTCATGAATCAATATTTGGATCTAGCAGAGAAAATAAAAACAACCCCCTGCAAAGTAGCCTTCTACAGTAACCAAGGTGATCTTTACCTGCCGCACCATACGGCTGCCTCTAGTGCCTGGCAGTCTCTCGACCAGGATGGGCCTCAAGTGAGAGTACCACAGCCTTCCTCCATTTACCAGAGATACAAGCCGCTTGACCTGGGCCACAGTGGGTCGCCTAGGTTTATGGCGCATCTGCAGAGGTAGACAGAAGAGAGAGGCAAAGGAGGATTTGATTACTTCATGAAATGATCATTAAAGTAGGCTAAATAGTATAGTTTGGATATAGCTAATCAAACCCCTTCTTAATCAACAATTTACCTTGTCCCTAACAAGGTCTGGTTCACGAAAACGTATACTATCGTCACTTTGTAGGTCATCGCTATGTTCATAAGTTGAGAGAGAAAGCCCAAGTGTCAGAGCCATGGCCAGAATCCCGCATAAGCAGAGGAGAAGCACTCGAACACGGGATATCCGAAGCCAGTTGCAGCTCCCCATCCCGCTGCCATGGATGCCCGCGGCTGTCCTATGCCTTCGGACGGTCCTCATCATCATCTTGAAGCGGCTGGTTCATTCCGTATCGGGTGCGCATTCACAATGCGAGCACTTCCACGTCCTTCTAGACGCTGTGCGGATCAGAGCTAGAAGGTGCAAATGGGCAGAGCACGCGGGATCAATGTCACAAAATAAATGCGCCACATTCCATTTTGACAGGTCCAATTGCCTGCCCCCACTCAGCACGTTACACTCAAATGCAATTATTGTTAGTCGCTTTGGATAAAAGCGTCTGCTAAATGACTGTAATGTAAAATTAATTCGTTATGCTGGCTGGCTATATTAAAATCACTCGTGGGACAAACCTAGACCACAATATGCTTGAGTATTAGCTTACCTGGATGAAGAGACCGCGTAGTCATGCTGAGACATAGGCTGGACCGTGTAACTAAACGAGTCTGTTCCAATAGATGACCAGTAGCCGGCTTTACAGTGTATAAATGTCTATGCGGATCCCTGTTGCAGACCGTTCCCAGCACTCCGCATATCGCCTATATTAGCTGATGAGCAGCTGCATGCACCATCCTCGATACTTTCTGGGAGATCTTGGATGACTAGTGAAAATTGTGCGCGCAACATTCAAATGAGTGTCTGCTGTAGCCACTCAGTTTATCCGGAAATATTTTTTTTAATCAAAACTAATTTGCTTATATTTCATTGAAGAATAGCCAATAGAAGAATGTGTATCGGTAAATACATACTTTCTAAAGACGTATTATAATAAAAAAGATGACACTGCAATACTGGTTTATTTATATAAAGATAATTAAACATTAATTTCAAATATTGATTTTCCTGTATTTCTAGGTTACACATTTCCGCTATGCAACCCTGTACCGCTGGTGTCCAATGGGCTTTCTAGCCACAGACATGTTTAGCCACTCAAAACGTCTTACCTGGAATCTAGGATCCAATCACACGCCTCATGCTCAGAAGGAGACTGGTTGGTCTACTGGCTCAATAGCTGTTTCTAGGGTTAAACATTGTTAAACGTTTTGAACAGGCGTTGCATAGCTGTCACGGGGCATCTTGCTAGTTAGCCAGCTAACCTGAAAATTAATTTGGACAGATTGCATTTTATTTCCTCAGTAAATAGCTAATAGAACATGAACATGTAAACAATGTAGCCAGACCATAGATAAACAATATCGAGCTAACCGGAGAGTAAGTTCTGTGGCTCCTTTGGCTAAAGTAAGGGTAAGTTGGCTAAAGTAAGGGTAAGTTACTGGTTAGCTAAAGTAAGGGTAAGTTACTGGTTAGCTAAAGTAAGGGTAAGTTACTGGTTAGCCATTGATCGGCCTCAGCTAGGCTAGGCCAGATAACGTTAGCCCGCCTGCGATCTTTGAATGGATGACTAGTGAAAACGTTAAAATGTATTTATTAATAGTAGTGAAAATTGTGCGCGCAGCATTCAAATGAGTGCTTGCTGTAGCCACTCTGTTTATCCAGAAATATTTTTGGAGTATCACACATTTATAACTACAGTAGGACCCCACTTATCCGAACCCAACGGGACCGAAGGTCGTTCGTATCTCTGAAATGTCCGGATGACTGAAACTTATGTTAAAATGCACCAAATTCAAACAAGTGTTACTTGTTTCATATAGACTCATAATAGACCGATAAATACCCTTAATTACTTGTGAAAATGCATCAAAATTGCAATCAAATAGCCAACTAAACTCATATAGCCTAGCCTATAATAGGCCTACAGTAGCCTATAATAAAATAACCGAATTTCCACTTGAGTGACGTGCTTTGATCAAATACAGTACTTTATTCTCAAATGAGGCGTACGCTGCATCGATAGGCTACTGTATTCGCAGAACAAAATGGTATAGCCTAAAAACAACCCAACATTAGAACAATTAGAGCAAATGATAATCAATAAATAAATGAAATGACAGACAAGTTGTCGTGTCTTAGGCTATTGTAGCCTAAAAGAAAGTCTCTAAAACAACCGATGTAGGCTAACGTGGCCTAGGCTGTAGACTATTATTTAACAAATACAGTAGGTCTAGGCTAATCTACATGCCCACAACACGTCTGTGTTCCTGAAGTCCATTAACTGGGAACGAATAATGACTCGATGCTCATCTGCTTCAGGTTGCTGACGCGCTTTCTGGTACCAAGGAATGCAGCTCTCGCGCAGCAGACTCCTTTGCGTTTTGCGCTCGACATTAAAGTAACAAAGAAATGAAACGTGACAGTAAGCTACAGCCTACAGGCAACATGTAGGTCTACATACAGTTCTGTTTTTATTCACAGTAGGATACAGTACTGTAATGAAAATCCCACCAGTAACCAGATAGCAGGCTAAAAAAAAAAGTTTTTTAAGCCTGTCCGGTAGACCGGGAGGTTCGGATCTCTGAAGTTCGGATGAGTGGGGTCCTACTGTACTTTGCTTACATAGTAATTATAGGAATAATTAAAAGATGGCACCGCAATGTTGTAAGAATTAATCTTCAAACACAATTAAACATAGCTATCAATTTCAAATATTGATTTCCATGTATTTCTAGGTTAACTTTACACATTTCCACTATGCAACCCTAGTGTCCAATGCCACTAGCCACTCAAGACTTATTACTAGGATCTAACCAAATGCCTCGTGCTATGGAGATTGATCGGTCTGTCTCAATTTCAACTGTTTCAAGGGTTAAACATTTTAAATCTGAGTTGCGCATAGGTCGGCGGCATCGCTTGCTTTAGCTAGTTCTATAGATCAGCCTCTAGTTCCAACTCTATTCGGTTGTTAATCCTGCAGATATCTCTGGCGCCTCCTTGTGAGAGACTTGAGTCATGGCAGCTGGATCAACAAGAAGAGAGACTCTTAGAAGGAGGTAAACTAAACTCGATTGACACTGACATTGATCTGTTGCGTATCTCAGTATATGTCAACGAAATTGAAAGAAAATTAGATTTGCAGCAGCAGCTTCTTTGACTCTATAACAGTGCCTGGGCGCTCCTGAGTGTTGTGGATGAGTGTGTGTGTGTGTGTGTGTGTGTGTGTGTGTATGTATGTATGTATATTTAAGTATGAGTATACATATTTATACAGACTGTATGTATGTATGTTTATGCATACTGTAGGTATACAATTTAATTTAATCTGTTATGTTTATTCTCTATGTATATTATTTATTCTGCTGTACTTTTGCACTGCTGAAACACCCAATTTCCTTCCACGGGGATTATTAAAGTATCTATCTATCTGTCTATATTTTGATTTATACTGTACGGTAATTGAACCTTGACTCATAGAGAGACTCTTCTTGACTGGAACACGTGTTGGAGCAACAGTCTGAAAGAGATCGCCGGTCTACTGCCCATCAGTGAACCTCCAAAAAGCAGACGACTTACTAAGGTTGAGGGTTTTGAGTGTTGATTGTTTTACTTTTCTCGCTCTCATTACTTTATATGTTTTTGTGTGCATTGCTGAATCCAAGTCGGGATATAACGTCCAACAGCGATAGATACGGTAACTAACCATGCACCGTGTATAATAAGTGTGATGCGCCTCCTCCTCCTGTTCCCTCTTCAGAAGGAGACCCTGATCCACATGCTGCGCTACTTTGCCTTCCTTCAGGAGAAGATACAGACCCTGCAGGGCCGCCTGCCTCCACACTGCCTCCCCCAGGAGGATACAGGTACAACCGCCCCAAACAATCTCATGACATCGCTAACGCACTAAATAATCTCCCCAGCTGACCCCCCACCACTCACACCACTGGCGATTCACTGTGTGTGTGTATTTGTGGAGGAGTTTTTATTACTAATTGTGTGAGTTGGCGTGTCCATCCAGGTTCAGGGTCAGAGAGCGAAGAGAACCCCCCCTCTGAGCCCTGTACCCCTCCTCAAACTCTGAAGGCCAAACGCAAATATGTGTGCAGCCGTGGTCGCAATAGACCCCCCCCAACATCAGGTGGGTCACCAGTCTACCTCTCCCCTACGGTTCATGTTCAGCACTGACCAAATCACATAGGGTTTTAATCTGTAGCTTTCAGTAACTAATCAATACACATACACATTTTAATCAAGTTGAACTTGAACTTGAACTGTTTAACCTCTGCCTCTTGGCCAGGTCGTCATTGTAAATGAGAATTTGTTCTCAACTGACTTACCTGGTTAAATAAAGGTTAAATAAAATAAATAAATAAAAATTGATCTTGATCACTTATATACACATTTCCCCTGTTTATCCCATGTGGACCCAGGCTGGTCAAAGCCACAGGTCAGCTATGAAGAGTGGTCAGTGCACGACAGCGACTCTGTGCCAAGCTCCATGGATTCAGCCCTCAGCATCAGCCCGACGACACTCCGCCTGACTACACTCCTGGAAGGTGGGAGGGCCAGCACACTTCCTCATATGTGGTTTTCGGGGCCTTTCCTATGTGGCTTCATGTTCCTTCCTAATCACTTGTTTTCTCTCAGGGACCAGTGGGGTTCTGTGGTCTCTTCCCGGGGGGCAGTGCTCAGTGTGTGACGATCCCACCGGCAGTGAGAGCAGTCCAGGCAGTGTGGTCTTCGACACTCCGCCAACAGGGTGGGTTCCATGTAGCGTTGTATAAATGTGCGTGTGTGTGTGTGTGAGTGTGTGCATGCGTGTGTGCGAGTCGTCCACCTTTATGAGAGTGTGTGTTTCCAGGCCAGGGTCACTCCTCTTGAAGGACCGCATGTTTGGAGTTGTTCCGCTCGTGGGGGGGCGAAGGAAGGCCCTCCTCAGCCCCGCTGTCACGCCCACATGGCCTGGCCTGCTGCCCCGGCTGGGGACCGGGGAGACCCTGAACCTCAGCCCCTCCCTCCTCACCTCTCCCGCCCGGGGGCTCAACCACTGCCTGCTGCCCGAGGGCCAAGAGGAACTCCAGGGTAAAGCACTGCCACCCTGGCACCCTGGTACTGCCACCCTGGTACTGCCACCCTGGCACTGCCACCATCGCTGCTCTCACACACCTGCTAAGGTCTCTGGCCTTCTGCTGTGGTGTTGGAAGTGTGAGGGCTGGGTTTGGACTTGAACCTGACCCTAGAGGAACAACTGGCAGTGAAACCACTGGCGAAGGTCCTATTAGCTGCAATATGATCAGATTGTATAATACCAAACCACCCGTAAACCAAACCACTGTCTAAAACCTCCAGCTTTTGCAGTAACGCGCAATAAGTCTAAAGTGCAGTAAATCTAATACGTCCAAATCCCAGGTTTGTACTGCATTATCTACACCCAACCCTGAGCAAAAATCATTCTCTAAACAACCCTGTCGCATCTTCTTGCAGCCCTATTTGAGGATGTTTGGGTCACTCCCAAAATCAGCAACGCCAAGGTGTCCTGCCGGCCATGCTATGACCCCTATGACCCGGTAAGGCCCATCGGATCACCCTTCACCGAGTTTATTCCATGTTATGGATAGTGTAGGTCTGAATGTCTGTATGTAGACTTAGCTCAGCTTGGTGAAGCTACCCCTGCTCTGCCCAGCTGTCAGAGGAGGAGGAGAAAGCAGTGGCGCCACCTGGCGGTGGAGGATGGCTGTCCTCCCAGAGCGAGGGAGAGGGGGGCGACGTCACCTGGACCCCCAAGTTAAACGCCCCTCTGAAGAAGACCCGAACAAGGCAACGGGGCCGCAGAGCCAAATCGGCCACCAGGGGGCCTCGGTGTGCCCAACCAAACCTGAAGAAGAACCTGAAGAAGAAATGCGTCAACGGCTTCATCATGTTCTGTCGCGTCAACAGGAAGACCTACCTGCAGTGAGTGACCTTTCACCTTTAAACACTAAGTTCTATCAGTCGGGAGGAGGAGCCAGCTCTGTGGGTGTGTTCTAACATGTCTGACGTGTTTGTGAGCAGCACTCATCCCGGAACCCCCTCTACCGTGGTCACAAAGGAACTGGCCAGCCTGTGGCACGTCATGCCCAAGCAAGAGAGACGGATATACTGGTCAGTACCCCCCCCCCCCCTCACCCCCCTCACCGCAAGACACACCCGCAAGATTCACACACTGAGTCCGTGTCTGTTCTGTGTTCTCTCTCCCCCTCAGTCTCAAAGCCCACAGATTCAGTCGCCAGCACAACCGCAACGTGAGGAGCGATGGCGCGGGAGAGGAGGAGGGGGAGGACTGCGTGCCCAGCCCCCTCCACATGCTGCTGGCCTACAGAGACCTCTGTGCCACCACTAGAGGGATGCCTTAGACCAGCGCGCGAGTCATCCACAAGCTTATTACAAAGGACAGAGAGTCATCCACGCGCTTATTACAAAGGACAGAGAGTCATCCATGCGCTTATTACAAAGGACAGAGACTCTCTCCAACATTCATGTGACTTTATCTCAGTGACGTCAGTGGGCTGCTCTTCTCACTGGACCAAACCTTTTATAGTGTTATCCGTTTGGCATAGGACTATATCTTCATGACCATATGCACTCAGCATTGGACGTTCATATTTTGTTGTGCCCATACAAATCAACATTTGTAACATTTGTAATTTAGAGTAATAATAGAGTTAATTATGAGTTATCTGGAGAGATTAAACCTCCGTTTATAGATATTATTGAGAACCACTAAATATGGGCTGTGGTATTTTGTTTCAAATGTAATTATTTTTATTCTATAAATTATAATAATTTATAAAGGTTCTAAATTATTATATTTATTTATAACCTGACTTGTTTTATATAATGCATAGGACCAAAATAATTCCAGTCTACATTATTGTTAGCATACAATCACTCCCACCGTCACTAGCTGTTTAATTTATTACCTATTTATACATACACACGTTTTATCCATATTGTGGGCAGACCAACTGCTGCTGGGCTGCTGCATACTGAGGGTGAAGGGTTGAACTGACAGTTGCCATTTTAGCCACAATATATGTTTTCAGAATGTTCATTTGTTTATACAGTACATTACGTTTTTCAAATTGTTAATGTGTTACTTGTGTTCTCATTATATTTGTTCCATATTTCCATATTTGTTCTGAAAATAAAGTTTTTATTGTTAAAAGTATCTCTGAATATCCGTGAATTGCTAAGAAAAAGAATATAATGAAGAAAAAATAAGTTAATTAAATGATCTAATTGGGATTGACATTTAATAAAATGTAAACTAACAGTTAACAATAGCAGAACAGATCAGCTCACAGAGGATTAGAAAGCAGCTCCATGTGGAATATGAGTCCTTCTGTAATTATGCCTCCTGCAGACAACAGCATGACCTGCTAGAACTCCCCAGCCTCTCTGTCTTCTCTGTCTGGGTTTGACTGCTGTCTCTAGGATTCTCAGCTCACTCCCTCTCTACAGGCAGAATTCCCGGTGCCTCTTTGAACTACAGGGTGAGCTTACGGAGCTGTTCATTGGCTGTGACAGACTCCTCCCACAGGTGCAGGTTGGTCTCCTGTAGAGCTGTCACTTCCTCCAGAAGGGCCACCGTCTGCTTCTCCTGACGGAGCAGAGCGAGAGGTGAAGGAGTGAAGGGACGAGTGACATGGATGTAGCGATGATGGGATGCATGTAGAATGTTTTGTCTCGCTCTCTCCAAGTTGCTCTTCAAGTGTCTCAGTAGCGCCTCCAGGTGGTGGAGCCGGTTGGACAGATCACTGCAGACTTCACTGAGGATAAGATGCATAAAGTTGATGTTGTATGTGTGTGTCTGCATGCCGTGCACGGTGCCTTCTCTGTAGGCTGGTTATTATAGCTCTGAGGAGGGTAGTTGGTGGAGGGCAGGAGACGGCCATGTCCTCTGGTCCATGTTTACTGGACTTGCTGGGAAACAGGGTGCTCAATGTCCTCTGACCTATATGGTAATAAAGAAAGAAACACAAGATGATATCAGAATGTTCCTGCTTAGCTCTTGAGTCTCAACTAAATATACACTGTAGACACGCTCACACAAAGACACGCACACAAGGGCGCATACTCTCCTACTGTCATAGGCGTTGGCAGTGTCGACTAAGCTGGTCCACTCCGGGCCCCAGGCAGGGGGATGAGTCCAGGGTCCCTGCCCGCTGTCAGGGAGAGGTCAGAGGCAGACAGATGGCCCAGCTCTGGGCAGTCACACACAGGAGAGCAGCCCAGACGCGTCCAGTGGACCGCTACCCAGACTGTTCTCTGGAATTGGGCTTCCAGGACTCTGACCACACTAAAGAAGAGGTCAAGCGAGAGGAGATGGTCAACCAAAACATGCTCCTGAATATCCAGGCTCAAAGTGGATTTAACTACAGTATGTTACATTTCATGAATGACTATAGAGCATGTGTGTATTTAGTCTTATGGGTATAACTGGCCGTCTCTCTCAAGCTCTTCTGTAGTGTTATCTGGTATCCAATACGATGAGCCTCCTCAAAATGCAAAGTTTTTGAGATGAAATCCTGGAAATGTACATAATACATTACTATGTTATGATAATTTTTTTCATGAATATTGGAGATTTATTGAGCGAGAATTTGCAGTGGCTGCCTACAGAACATTCTGATGCACTGTGGGCTCAATTTTTTATATTTCAGAAATCTGGGAGGATGATTTGTGGAGGACAGTCTGAAGATAGTGTTGCAAATTTGTCAACTGACGAAAAATGTGGGAGAGATTTAATAGGTTTTACAGTTTTTTAGAAAAAAGTGATGGGCATCATAATTCCTACCAGCTCGAAGCATAATGTTTCTGCTCACTTGGGCCTGACTACATTTTGGTGGGGGCTGCAAAGTGATGATTCTTACAGCAGATTTGTTATGCATTTTAAAAGTTTAAACTTTAGGGAAGGAAAATAAATCCACTTTCATTATCATACAGCAATTGACACACCCACACGCATGCAGGACATTTAGACAGTTGAGGACTTTTGGCATAAGACTGGACTTAAAGAGATTTAGAAGGCAGATTTCATAAGAAGAATATTGGCAAAAACAAGAGGGACCAGCAGCCGAGCTGCCCAGCCCCTAATAAATACAGATTTTTACAAGAATTATGCTCTTTATCGCATTTATTCTAAGATGGGAACAGTTCAACAAATTTCCACCAGGTGCAGGATGGTAAGTAATTTCTAAAGGAATCTAGTTTTACAGGAATCTTGTAAATAGTGATCTTGCAAGATTCCAGTCTTTGCAAAATCTTAGTCTGTGACTAAAACTTCGACACATTGTCTGACTTTAGTCTTTGAAAAGTCTTGTAGTGTATGGTAGCATTACAGAGCTGGAACGTGGCAGCAGTGAACAAGGCATCTACAAACAGGTATAAAAAGGGCATATCAGGAGATGTATTAAAGATAGCACAATTCTGATTTCTCATTAGTAAACTAGACGTTGGATTATGCAATATACAGTGGATAAAAATAGTTTCCATTTTCCCACCCTAGGAGCATGCCCAAACTCATGGCTGTGATGAATACTGAGTGAGGAGACGCAGGAGCAGCCTTCCCTGACAGAGAAGAGGAAACGGACACTTTAGCCTCCCCCCCACCAGAGGAACCTCCAAGGGTGAGTGTATCACCCTCAAAGTATTTAAAAACAAATTCACTCAGCAGATTTAGGCCATTATGGTTGATAAACAGGTGTCTGATAACGTGCATGTTCTAACATACATCTACAGAAAGTCCACCTGCTCCACTGCTGCTCCAGGGCCCCAAGAATGAGGCCCTGCAGGTCCAGCTCAGGGCCTCCAGCCTGGCCCTCCTCCTCACCAAGCAAGCGCCCTACTGCCTGCAGGATGCCAACTGGAGGGAGAGCCTCCATAAGATAGTCTCTCAATATGGCTCTCTGCGTTGTGTCTAGGGCTCCCTGTCTCCGAGGTCAAGCCTCCAGCCCCCAGCTAGTCCCAGCTCCCCTCCATAACTAGAAAAGAACTATGTGGCAGCACTTCAAGAAAAATGTAGTTACAATCTAAAGCCATTCCATTTGAGAGAAAAAAATGTTAGGGGCTAGAGTAATGTGTCATACCTCTTATCATTAGATTACAAAGGAAGTATTAAAGTAGAACTTCCAGGATGCCCCTGTGACCAATGAGGAGTTGTCACCGCAAAGACATAAACCCACTTATCATGAAGAGGGGAATAAATAGAGCTTCAATGTTCATTATTAAAACACAATGTCCAGCTAGGTTTTCAGAGAAGGTTTTTAAGCTTATACTGTAACCACCAATACACCTTTACAGAATCACACCTTTACAGAATCACAGGACACAAAAGAAAAAGGTTGAAAAATAAAAGGCAGTGTCTCATTTTGTTTCTCCATAATGTAGTTCCCAGCAACCTGCGATCTTATGTTCCTTTGTCCATCGCCTATTGTAGGGCTGGTTGCTTTAAAAAAAACAGTTAACAGTATGTACAGAGGTTCAGTATTTCCAAAAGCCCATCATAGTGTTCAAGTCCCAAAATCTGCACAGTCCAATTCCAAAACACTTTAAGAGAACACAGCTGGTCAGAGCCTTTCACAGCTGGTCAGAGCCTTTCACAGCTGGTCAGAGCCTTTCACAGCTGGTCAGAGCCTTTCACACGTGCTGCAGTGGGAGAGTGTTTTGGGAGAGAGGGGCCTTGCTGCTGGGTCGAGGTGGTGAGGATGGTGGTCAGGATGCTGATGAGGTTGTCCAGCCCCCACAGGTAGCCGTCCTCCCGGTTCCCCTCTAGCCAGGGGGTGCGGTGGTCGAGGGTCAGCGGGGAAGGCAGGGGAACGGTCTTTCCAAAATCGATCATCCAGACTCCCGCCTTCCCCGTCCCGTCATGCACAAACAGCAGGGAGCTCCCCACCACCTGGAGAGAGACCAGCGTTAACGCCCGTGGCTACGTTCTTAAACCAGCATCGCATTGTACTAGAAACTGATCTTACCTCGTGGGTTTTGAAGAAGCTGGAGGTCTCCAACACCAGGCGAAGTTCCTTCAGCCGGGCCAGATAACCCCTCTGGCAGAGAAGACGGGAGAAAAAACAGGCATGGTTTTTTGTGTGTGTTTTTTTTTTTTCTTTTAAGAAAGGGAGATTTGAAAACAAGGACGAATATAAACCACACTCACCACAAACTGGATATTATGGTCCACAAAGTCATCCAGCGCTTCCATCACCTGATCCCTACTCTTGGTCCTCTTGAAGTTAGTGTTGCACATCCCATCTGCCTTCTGAGATACACAATGCTCTATGGTCAATGAAACAGCATCTACCTTCGTCTTTGGCCGCATAACTCAACACCTCTCGTCAATTCAGGTGCAAATGCTCTATTATTTGGTCGTTTCTTAAAGCCAGAATGAACAGTATGAGGATGTGAATTTACAGTGCAAGTTCAACCACCTTGGCTCTGATCTTACAGTACTTAACTCAACATATACCAAGTTGTATTTCATGTCTGTATTTGTTTGTGTGTGTCGTGTTCCGTACCTTAATGCCCTCGATGCGGAAGCCCAGTGTAGTTGTAGAGCTCAGGGTCTCCCTCCATTGCATGTACCTGGTCTTCAGCACAGCCTGATGGAGTCTCTCCTGCTCTGTGGGGGCCTCTGGATCCACGGCCAACATCTTCTCATACATGTCCTTACGAGGCTGAGGCCGCTCCCGCGCCTTCAGCAGCTCCTCCTCCAGGTATGTCCTGTGAGCACAGCGCTCAGTCTTTTAAACACACTCATCGCAGGATGACGTCACCGTGCCCGAGGGTTTCTCTTGTCACACACGCCGTACACGCTTAACTCACCGGCTGCCCATTTTGCAGTCCATGATGGCGGGCGAGTTGAAGTGAGTGAGCAGGTCGTCCATCATGTTGTAGTCCTGCTCTGCCAGCTGCACCACCCCATAGTAGGCTGGCACGAAGGGCCTCAGGGAGTCATCCATCAGCCTCTGCAGACACTGCTGCTCACCCTCACAGAAGCGCTTCAGCAACATGCCGTAGTCTCCTGCAAGGAAGCTTCCTGAAACACCGGAGGTACAGGGCCCTGTTAAATGTTATTAGAAGTGCTGCCATCTCTAAATAACAGTACAGCTACTACATTTTTGGTAAAGCACACACTGAAAGACGGTATCCGAGTGAGATTAATGAAGGGGGTAAAAAGGAAAGTGACAAACCCGCGTGTCCGACCACTTGTACCCATTGCTGTGGCGTTTTGGGCGGCGTTGCGAGGGGAAGCGAGGTCCCTGTGCTTTTGGGCGGCGTTGCGAGGGGAAGCGAGGTCCCTGTGCTTTTGGGTTTCTTCCATGTGCTGCTCTGCATGGGGAGAAAGCGAACGTGCAGCATGTTACACCTCACAGCCCTGTTCTAGACGCACACCCTCAGGCTCGTCTCTCTCCTGCGAGAGACGGAACAGCAGACTTCAGACTCCGTCAAAACAACTTCTGACCTGTGGGTGAGCGTCTCCATGGAAACCGCCATTGACCGGCAGACTGAGCAAAGACATGTCGAGAGGTTGGGCGCTGGTCTTGTGCAACAGCTGTACACATTAATCAACCATTTACAGGCTGGACTTGTTTTGTACAAAGCTGTTGTAAAGTCTATGCCACACCTACAGAATAGCATGTCCCAGGCATGCAAGGTGCTGTTGAATGAGTTTCCTTCAACATCCCAGTAAGAAGACAACTGGCAGCCTATGTAGACATATACTTGTGTAACATCATCTCTACTTGTGGACTGTGGCCTATATATGCATGCTGCTGGTCAAACCAGCAGAACTTACAGGCAGACAACACTGAGCAAGCAGAGAGTGAACAGAGGGCATCCATGTGATAAGTATCCGTGCATCCCAGCGCCGAATGCCACTCATAGGCCAAGGTGGTGATGGTTGCATTTGATGGCGAGGTGATATCATTGTGTAGGCTGAAAAGTGAGCATCGGCGCCATTTGGTTCCGAGTCATGTCGTCCAGTTTCAAAAATGTTTAGCATATCACTCGCAACATCTACCTAACCAACTAAAGGCTTCAAAATTCCACAAAGCCATCAAGTGTTTTAACTTGTAGAGCAAAACGTACTCTATTCTGGGAGTCTCTGTTTAAACATATATCCAATTTTCGGCATTTTTCGCGTATCCCATTCATTTTCCCATCGGGATTTGACTCTGGACCAAATGGCGGTGATGAGCCTACGTGACATTAGACTCTGAATCGCTGTCTCTAAACGGGGACAGGTCATACTGTGCACTCACCCGAGGGGGCTCATCTAGACAAGGCGAGACATTTGTCCCGTTTATGTGATGTCCATAGCTGCTACTTGCACCATCCTCTTCGTACTCCTCAAAAGACGAGGCAGGGGAAAGTATAGCCGAGGACGCGTTTGACAGTTTCCTGAGTAGCGGTGATGCAGGCGAGCCCCCAAACCCACTGTCCGAGCAGAGAGACTCTTCCTCGCCATGGGAGCCGAAGGAGAACCCGCTACTCACGGCCTTGAAATCGATTCGGCATGGACTCGTGACCACTAGCTGGGGGACATGTTCGCAAGTCGAAGTGAGACCAGCATCCTCGTGCTGCTCAGAGAGACCATCATCCTCGTGCTGCTCAGAGAGATCAGCATCCTCGTGCTGCTCAGAGAGACCAGCATCCTCGTGCTGCTCAGAGAGACCAGCATCCTCGTGCTGCTCAGAGAGATCAGCATCCTCGTGCTGCTCAGAGAGACCAGCATCCTCGTGCTGCTCAGAGTCTAGCTTCACGTCTGCTGACAGCTCTGTATCTCCCAAAGCGCCCGTCAAACTGCTGTCCTCTCCCATGCTGCTCCCCGTAGCTGGCGTTACTGGCGTTTTGGTCATCCTCTGTTACCGGAGAGTCCAATTAGCTAAATGCAATGTTTTTTTTTGTTAAAAAAAAAATGAACTAACGTTAATTGTAACAAGCCACGGGCAGCCGGGCACGATGCGTTACCACTTTACTAGCGAGCTGCCAATTCAATAGAAAGAACCTGGCTGATCTCAGCAACTCCTACCCCTGCGACCCTGGAACAGCTGAATGATCAAAAAAGTATTTTCCGAGCAACCAACCGCATTAGTCTATTCCTTTCCTCGATAAAAACGGAACCAACGCATGCAAATATGCGAGTCTCTTTGATAAAAACCGGTAATTAATTACAGCTAGCTAGCTAACCTAACCAAAACAAAACGTGGAGTGGCGCTGGAGCTGACACTGCCTGTGCTGCTACTAGGTACCACACGGGGGAGCCAGACAAGTGAGCAGCCTTTTATACGGGACCAACGAGGAAGAAGGCACCATGGGAACCAGGAAGTAAATAATGTCATTAGAGGATCAGCCGTGGGATCAGCCTGGATCAACTAGAGAAGCAGCTAGTTGTGCTTAGCAGCAATTTTATTAAATACTTTGTTTTGGATCTTGCCCCTTGAAAAAAACATCACATTGTCGATACGGTATTGTTGTCTCTCAGAATTAGACATGACCAATCGTCACAGTTAGATAACTAGTATATATAATATATATATGAGTGGACGTTAACGAGCCCAACGTTACATCTAGCACACCCCACCAGTACCTACACAAATTGGATTAAATTAGCTTGCTAAATACGAGCTAGCTTCTTGAACATAGTCAGCAGCACGGTATGTTCAACTTTACTTAAGCTTGATGAGAGATGTTTTCAATGCTTTTTCTATTGCATAATCAACTGGTGGTCATTTATACAGCATGTGTGTGTTTATTGTTTGTAATTCCTAGCCAGAATAGTCCTTTATTCAGGTGTCAGTACTGAGGAGAATGCCTCACCCAGATGGCCCTGGTCGTAAACGTTGGTCCCTGTCAGAGCTGCTTGGGCAGCGCAGGCTGTTAGGGTTCGGGGCTCTGCTGGCGTGGCTTGTCCTCTTCCACCTCCTGGTGAATGTGTGGCTGCTCTGCATCTTCACCAGTCTCCTGGTGGTTCTTGGAGGTTGGCTGGGGTCCCGCGCTGCCCTCGACGCCAACAGCCTGCTTCATTTGGAACACTTTGTCCCTCTCGGGAGGGTCCAGCCCGCTCTCCCCTCCCCTGAGAATGAATGGAGGCTGGACCATGAGATCCGCAGCACCGTACACAAGGCCATCCGTGACTTTGTCACTTCCTGGTACCGCACCCTGCTGTCCGAGGAGGAGGGGGAGTTTGAGCACGAGGTGGAGGACGCCACGCTGGAGTCGGTGATGGAGCTGAAGGAGCGCGCGCGGCGCGTGGACAGGAAGGCGCTGCTGCAGAGGGCCCTGGAGCTGTGCGGCTGCCACCTGCAGAGCTACATGACGGCCAGGGAGAGGCAAGCGGAGGCGGAGCAGCTACGGGGGGAGAGCGGCAGCCTGTGGGAGCTCTATCGCGAGGCGGACGCCCCCCACCCCGCCCTGAGCAGCGCCGCTACGGAGCTCAGCTACGCCCGGGCCGTGGTGAACCTCCTCCTACACGCGCTGGTCCCCATTCCTCACCTGGAGACCAGGACGGGTCGCTACATGGTCGGGGAACTCGTCACCTGCAATGTGCTGCTCCCCCTCGTCGACAGGGTGTCGGATCCCGACTGGCTCAACCTGACCATCGTGGAGATCTTCGCCAAGTCCAGGGAGCCGGCGGAGAACAACGCAGCGGAGCTCTCTAGGACCCTGTACAGGAGCCAGACCCGGCACGAGTCCTGGACCACCTGCCGCTCATCCTCCCCAGAGCAACAGGCCCCCCGGAGCAAGAGTCACTCCGAAGCGACGGCTGTTCCGACTGCCGCCGCCGCGCATGAGTCGCGCCGTCAGTCACGCGTCTTGAAAGAGGACGCGGTGCAGGACGGCGCGCTGAGCCTGCTGACCGCTGATAAAGGAGAGGGCTGCTCTTATCGGCGGACAGACTCAGACCAGGAGTCCCGCTCGTCGCCGGAGTCAAAGAAGCTCTCCATCGACATCGAGCCCCTGATCCAGATGGACTCCGAGGAGGATCAGGCAGACGGTTACTGCGAATGCACCTCGCCGGCTAACTTATGCAGCGCGGCGAGCTTGGACGATGAGCCGGCGGGATGTTTCGGTCCTCTGAGGGCTCTCGGGCCGAAGGTTTCGGCGTCAGAGGAGCCCCATTGGCCGGCGGGCATGGCCGAGGACCTACCCCCGGCCTGTGCTCCGGGGGGGCTGTGTCTGACCCCCTTCAGCTTTGAGCCTCCCGTCAGCCCAGACGGACCCGTGGTCATCCAGAACCTGCGCATCACCAGCACCCTCACTGCAAAGGAGCACCGCGGCACCGGCACCCACCCCTATACACTTTACACCGTCAAGGTAACACTTAACACTGTGTACATGTGTTTTAACTGTTGGATTTGGGACAGTTTGACTAATCCCATTATTACAGTGCAGAACATAATTGAATATGAACTCTGAATTCTGTTGTGTGCCGTAGTATGAGACGGTGGCTGATGCAGAAAGCCTGGGCACTTTGCAACCTGTTGCCCGTCACATGGTAAACAGGCGATACAGTGAATTCCTCAACCTGCAAACTCGTCTGGAAGAGAGGCCGGAACTCAGGAAGATGATAAAGAGTAAGTGTCCCATCCTCAGCATGTAGAGCCCATTTCTCTGCTAGTGTACAAACCTGTTCATGCAATGTACTAATAATAGTGATTCAAATCTCACCCCATTGTACATTTCAGATATCAAGGGCCCTAAGAAGCTTTTTCCTGACCTTCCCTTTGGAAATGCAGATATAGACAAGGTGGAGGCACGGAAAGCCCAGCTGGATACATTTCTTAAGGTAGGGACGGAAATATTCTCCTTACTAACAAGAACAGTGATTACTTTGTGTTCTGGTGTTTTGACTGTTAGCTGATCATTGCTTGTTTGTTCATCCCTGCAGCAATTGAGTATTGTTCCTGAGACGGCCCACAGCGAGGAGATGCTGGAGTTTCTTGCACTTAATACAGATGCAAGTAGCACCTTTGAGAAGAAGCCTATTGTTATGTCAAGGATTGATAAGGTGAGCTAGCGCTACAGTAAGGCTATATGTTTTGCATATGACACAATAGACCATAGAGTTAAATATGTCTCTTACAGGCCTGTGTACTCAGGCCATGGATGTATTAATAGAACAGCCTTTACTCATTCCTGTGTATGTTTTAGATAAAGAATAAATTGGTCAATTTAAGGTCGCTGAGACGATTTGTATGACTCGTCGCAGACAAAAATGATAGATTGGAGTTGCAGATTGTCTTGCTCCTCCTGAAATTTGTAAATGCACCGACACCATCATAGATCGTCACAAAGCGTGACGATGGTTTGACTGTATTGAAGCTTTTGAGAATGTAAACAAATCAGGCTGCCGCATAGTTACCATAGAGATGAAGCACAGAGTCGGACAGACCACAAATGCAGAGAGGGAGCGCAAATATTTAACTCTGCGGCAGTTTGTTGCACAAGCAAAAATGGTCCTTAACCCGGTGGTTGGTTGCTATTATAGATGGTGGTGAATGCTTTAGACACGTTGAAGACGGCCTTCCCTCGCTCTGACCCTCTGACCCCCACCGATGACCTGGAGGGAGACCCCGACGGCAGGGCTCACGCTGCAGACAGCAGGAAACCCAGGTGACAAGTCTGTCTCACAGATATGCACGGTCCGGCCAAAGCAACTCAGTTTTGCCTCTAACATACTGTATCATGGATAGTCAAAACATCTGAAAACCACCAGAGTTATGCAGTAAGCTAAGCAACCATTTAGCTTTGGGCATTATACACAAGGCTGTCCTTGCTTGGACATAGCATTGCAGTGAAATAGTATTTGTTTCATGTCTACGGTGGTTGTGTTTGATTGGTCAGGTCTCGGCTGAGGTTCTCCAGTAAGATTGCTCCTGCTCTCAACATACCTGACTTGCAGCCAAAAGTGACCTACTCCTTCAGTGAAGGCAGCACTGTAAGTTATTAAGTTACTGTACAGTAAGTTATTGAAGGCAGCACTCTAAGCCGTTATGATATTATTTGAGGTTTTGCCTAGAGCATGCATCTTGTCTCATATTCAACGTGGTGCAAAATGATCTATTTAATCTCTTCTTCTTTTTTTTAAAGATATTTTTTAAGGCATTTCTGCTTTATTATGATAGGACAGTGTAGGTGACAGACAGGAAAGGTGGGAGAGCGAGAGAGAGAGAGAGGGGAAGACATGCAGCAAAGGGCGTGGGCTGGATTCGCTGCAGAAAGGACTAGCTTTTCCATGGTAAGCGCCCTAGCCCGTTGAGCTACCGGGGCGCCCCTTTCGTCTCTTTTTTATTTTATTTCTATTTTAATGGCCCTCCTGTCCCTTTGGTTGTGCTGTTTGACTGCAGGTATTCAATGGTCTGTCCCTGTCTGGCCTGGAGATGTTTGTCACAAAGCAGGAGCGGCTGCAGAGTTGGCCCCCTGGGACCGTGCCTGGGGAGGTGAGGAGGGCCAGCGAGCAGCCTGGTAAAGACAGGAAGGGAGGGGGCACCTGGGAGAGGAAGCCTCGTGGGACAGGTGAGATCTGTCTCTGCGCTCAGGTATACAGGCTGGCTATGTCCCACAGCGGAGCGATGAAGCGTTATGAATCATGCATTCACAATGTGCATCTCTTGTGTGAGGTCTGTCTGCGCAAAATACTAGATACACTCTTGGTTCTCCACTGGAGGGCGCTATCACATCACTATTCTTAGGAAGTTGTTATACTCCTCTTAAACTGGTTTTGGTTTATGTGTTCCAAATTTTTGTTGACGTTGAAAATGTGATTCTATGAATCTGTTTTGCCTGTGTGTGTGTGTGTGTGTGTGTGTGTGTGCGTGTGTGTGTGTGTGTGTGTGTGCGTGCGTGCGTGTGTGTGTTTTGTAGACACAGCTGTAGCAGACGTGGCCCTAAACATCCTGTGTCTGCTGATGAAGGACCAGTGGAGCTGGCTGTGCACAGAGAACATCCAGAAGACCATCAGACTGCTGTTTGGCACCTTTATCGAGAGGTACTCTACTCTACTCTACTCTACTCTACTCTACTCTACTCTACTCTACTCTACTCTACTCTACTCTGCTCTACTCTACTCTACTCTTCTCTACTCTGCTCTGCTCTGCTCTGCTCTGCTCTGCTCTACTCTACTCTACTCTACTCTACTCTACTCTGCTCTGCTCTGCTCTGCTCTACTCTACCCTACTCTACTCTACTCTACTCTGCTCTGCTCTGCTCTACTCAACTCTACTCTACTCTACTCTACTCTACTCTGCTCTACTCTACTCTGCTCTGCTCTGCTCTACTCTGCTCTACTCTGCTCTACTCTGCTCTGCTCTGCTCTGCTCTACTCTACTCTACTCTACTCTGCTCTGCTCTACTCTACTCTGCTCTGCTCTGCTCTACTCTACTCTACTCTACTCTACTCTGCTCTACTCTGCTCTGCTCTACTCTGCTCTGCTCTACTCTACTCTGCTCTGCTCTACTCTACTCTGCTCTTCTCTTCTCTTCTCTACTCTACTCTACTCTGCTCTACTCTGCTCTGCTCTGCTCTGCTCTACTCTACTCTACACTGCTCTACTCTACTCTACTCTACTCTACTCTACTCTACTCTACTCTACTCTACTCTACTCTACTCTACTCTCCTCTGCTCTCCTCTCCTCTGCTCTGCTCTGCTCTGCTCTACTCTACTCTGCTCTGCTCTACTCTACTCTACTCTACTCTCCACCATAGACCTGAAGAAGCACTTCTGAGCTGTTACTTCCATTATGTAATTATGATTAGGTCACTAATTCAGGGCAACTTTTTCTTACACTATCTAGAAAACAACAAACACATGAAGGAGAAATGTAGACATTACACTTCACACAGACTACGTAATAAGCTGGTTTACAGTTTGTGACAGAATGTGACGCAGAAGAAGAAGACTTATCACTGTCATGAACCACGCATGTTACTGTAGTCTTCCAAATGGAGCACATGTCTTCTAGTATGTTCAGTTTACTTTGTGCATCTTGACAGGTCCTCAATTATCTCCTGCAGCTGAACCGCCAGACTCACACTGAGCCTTTTTTCAGATTTCCAGGAATGGTTTCCTGAGGTATTAAGTACAGTTTGCAGCTGGAGAATAATGCAGAATACTGTGTGTGTAATGACACAAGATTCTCTCCAAAAACAGCTGCTTTGCAACATTGTGCACTTTTTTTGTGTAACAATGGTCTTTGTGATTCATTTTCTTGAACCCGCTAATGTTAAATACTGTTATAAAATGTACGTTTTTTGTCTACAGGAAAAATCCTGATTCAGTCTTGATGACTTAATTGAACTGACTGAATGATGAGATGTTAGTTTTTAGTCCCCAGTCGGAAAATTGACAGATTTTAGCTTTGACCTATCAATAAGCAGTTTGCCCTGATCAAGCATTTTTTCCTAGCAGTTGCAAACTTGCACTTTGCAAAGCTTGCAGATTAATTTGAAGCCCTGTAGATAATGTAGATATTCTGCTTTCAAACACGCGCTTCCAGCGGCTTGCGTCTCCCTCTGGGACAGAACCAGTCAGTACCGGTCCTGGAGTGGGATGGGAGGACTGAGGGCTTGGATCTCTCATCAGTAGACATGTCTCCTGGTAGAATGGAGGTAGGCCGACCGCACCGGCATGTGGCGCTGCTTGATTCATTCTCCCCTCAACTCGCCAAAACTAATGTTTGTTTGCACGCACACAGAGTGAGCAGTTTTTCACTCGGTCTCACTCTGGCCTGATCCTTTCCTCTACTGCTGCTCTCTCTCAAAGGCCCAGGGTTTGGCTTGATGTAGTTGAGCCTCAGTAAAGGCCTCTTTATTACCGGGATGCAGGTTGTCCTTTTATTATAACTTGAAAAGCCATAAAAGCAGGCATGTTGACTGAGGAACACACTCATTTTATGTGCTCACCTTTGGGTGATATTGAAAGGTTTTGTTTTAATGATGTGTGCATCGTAAAAACAAAATTATGGGATATTTTAATGTTTTGATGTAATTCCCCTTTAGCCGGCTGCATTTTAATGATCATAATTGTAAACAGTTTTTGGGGTACTTGTTAACTAAAGATGTTTAGTTAATGAGTAGGGGCCCAAAAACTGTGAACAATTCAGATCATAATAGACCCAGGAGAGGTGTGCTGCAGGAGCGGGTGCCATGGCTGAGAGCTGAGACGATGAACCCCGGCTATCTCTGTCTGTCCACAGTCCCTGGCAGCCCTCGGCAGTCCTGGGCAGCAGGGAGCACATGGCCATGTCTGTCTGAGAGGACAGTGTTGACCATAAACTCACTAAATAAGTCCAGGAAAATGGCGTAAACACTATTTTCATTGTTAGTTTTCTGAGTACAATAATTATAGAGATGCTATTTTCTGCTTAATCTGTCTGGAGAAAGAGACCATAACATAGAGTGATGGTAGTAATTGATAGTGAGTACGGGCGATGACCAGGGCTTTAAAAAGCCTCATGCGTTCTGCTTATTAGGGTGGATTGGCACAGAATGTTCTGGATCTGGACTTGTACTTGATACCCAGTGGTTGGGTTTGGACAGTGTCATCATCAAGGGTGTGAGACCAGATTTGCACCTGTCTTATCTCTAGATAGATAGAACTGACACCATAAGAACTAACCATATGTGCTCTTTATATTATTCTAGAGAACTCAACTCTACACCATTACATGATGCTTTGAGTCATTTCGTATACAAACTGTCAGGCCATCATTGAGATGCAAAACTTTCAACCTCAAGAGGTCAGTTTATGATTTGCCTAAATGCCTTGGAGAGTAGTCCTCATGGGCTTTGTGTTTGCTGTGGATTTACTGTGCCTGGGAAGAATCTCAACATCCAGATATGTAGAGCTAAAAAATGACCCAAGAATGCGCAACATTTTCAATGATATAGAAAGAGGTGGAAGTAGAAACCACAACTCCAGGTTGTTGACTGGTCAAACGATTTTTCAATGATATAGAAAGAGGTGGAAGTAGAAACCACAACTCCAGGTTGTTGACAGGTCAAACGATTCAAACAAGGCACCATCATTAGATGAACTTAAAAATACATGTTATAATTGAGTGATTAAGGTGAGGAAAATTAATGTGGAGGCCATTTCATGTAGATCTGGCTTAAGTTAAAGCAGATCAGTATAACCCTATACTGATCTATATAGCAGTATAAGTCATTAATAAGTCATTAATATCCATTCACCTGTAGTTAACCTTTCTGCCTCCCTGTGCAGTGGACAAGACTCCAGTATTCACAAGTTGATGTGAAATGCTGCCAAACCCAAAACCCCAAACATACCTGTAACACACACACATGCACACACACAAACTATTCCACCCTCTTGAATTATTCCAGAACAATGGTTCTTCAGGCCTGAGAGCAGAGAAGAGAGCAGACAGGCTAGTGTGCAGACCTTGGCTCTATTGCCTAGGATGCTTCAGCTAGTACACTCGTCCACAGGACAGTACGCAGGAAGTCTCAACAGACGCCTGTTTGCAGCGACCTCCAGAACACTCCCACAGTTTGAATACTTTGGCAACGTGATTATGGAACGGAACAGACTTGTTCCGGTGTGTAGCACCCAATACTGTGTCTTAATGGGAAGCTCAGACCCAACGAGGCTAGCACATGCACCCCCCCCCCCACTAACAGAATCAGGGAAGGGGGAACATCTCTGCCTCCACCGCATCCTCCTCGGCCTCCTCCACGGGTGCGCTCCAGCTCCCCCGAGGCCGGCGCTCCGGAGACCTCCGCGGGCACTTCTAAACTCTTCTTCTGCTGCCTCAGTAGTTAATTTAATTAAGACCTAAACTAGACAAGCTGAGAGGGAAACCATGTGTGGGGTTTCAGTGTTGCTCTTTATGCGTGCCACAGTATGACCTCACCACAGCCCATGATGGTAAACTCCAAACACATGACATCAGAGGCCTAACACGGGTCCACAGTGAACATTGTACAGTAATGTGCCCAGAAGTGTCTGAGCAGAAACCTGACTCTTGGAGGGTAATATTAGCAGCGTTTTCTTCTTGCCATAAATCAGTTAATGTTGCTGCTTTTGAAATGCGCCCTTATCAACTTTCAGCGCTCCTGCAGTATCTACAGCAACTAGATTGAAGGGTACACCCTCTCTCTTTCCTCTTTCTCTCTCTCTCCCTCTCTCTCTCCCTCTCTCTCAACCTCTCTCTCTCTCTTTCTCTCTCCCTCTCTCTCTCTCTCTCTCTCCACATTACCACTTGGGGCTGAAGGGGTTGTATTTCTGCCATGACCTCCATCTCCCAGAGAGCAGCTTGGCAGCCCAGTTCAGACAGAGGCCATAGTCATGTCCTGTAACCTAAAATGGTAACAGAAGTGTGTTTGCTTGTTTGCTCCATGGTTGGCCTGCGCAGCCGTGGGGGTCACGGCTAGACTAAAGCCGTTTTGGGTTTCCCTTTGCGTTTAGGACCAGCCGTCTCTCAGCAAGAGGGATTCCTGAACTGTGTCCATCAGCCTGCGGTTCTGCTGTGACCCAGACCTTAATAACCAGCATGGAGGGACCCGAGGGCCAGTCAGCTGAGCCCAGTTAAGTCTGAGAGCAGGAAGGCAGTGTTCGTTCCTCACACACAGACACTTTTACACCCTCACTCTCTGAGTCGGTCTTTGAGGTCATCCGACCAGGGTCTCCTGGCGGTGCCCCGGACCAGACTAAAAACCCAGGGTGACAGAGCATTTGAGGCGGTGGCGCCAAGACTCTGGAACGCTCTTCCCCAGGCCCTGAGAGAGCCATCCACTGAACTCATGTTCAAAAAACTTCTTAAGACACACATGTTCAGGCAGGCCTTCGGCCATCTATAACGCCTTGCTGCTCGCAATGTTGTTGTTTTATCTGTTCTGTGTCGTTTTAATCTTGTCTCGTGTTGTATTGCCATTTTAATTTATTACTGTAAAGCACTCTGTGCATCCGTGCTGTGAAGAGTGCTATATAAATAAAGCTTACTTACTTACTTACTAGACATGTGTTGAGCAGGTGGTTGATTGTCTGGCTGCGCTGACCCAGCTGAGAAGATCTGCTTCTTGGAGACAGACACCCAGTAGTCTCAGGCATGTCAGAAATGCACGAGGGCTTAGCTTCGAGCTGTAGTACAGCGTGATGATTGAGGTTGCATGAAACGGAGCTTCAGCTAGCACACTTCACCAAGTAGTGTGGGCTTTTGTCAGCACGGGATAGAGTGCACCTTCAGTTGTCCTGGTGTTGCTGGTCTGCCAGTAATAGTAACCTGATTGTCTGGGTAGATTGGAAAGCTTTTTGGAGATTCGCTCTGGAAAATCTCTTTTACACTATGTGTATATATATATATACATACATACATACATACATACATACATATACATATTAATATATATACAGTATACAACTCTAAGATTTGTTTGGAGTTGTGTGCCCTGAAGGGGAGTATTTTAGTAGATGTCGAGTATGAGGACGGGCAGCCTGGGTTGAAGAAGCTGTCATCGTCGGAGCAGCTGTACAGTTTGCAGTCTGCCGACAGAAGCTCCGGGATCTGTAGTCTTCCCCTGCCTGCAATGTCATTTTCTACCAGCAGGAGTCAGCATTCACCCATACCAGGTCAAACATAGAGCAGACAGATGGGTAGGACTTGCACTGTACATTGTAGAACAGCAGGCCCCTTGACAGGAAATGTGAATGGCACATGAAGCACTTCTCTCTAACAACTCATTGATTGACTCACTAACTCATGTGTTTTTCACGAGTAGAAAGATAATATTGCACTCTGTACGTCAGTGGCCTCAGGGTTTAGCTGGTTAGAGGGGTGTAAGATTGCTCTTAGATGACAAGTGCTTCCTGGCAGTCCTGGGTGGGAGCATAATGGTCACCCACAGGGCCCCTTTGATTAGGACTTGAATGAGGTCCCTGCGTCATTGACCAGCGGTGACCGTGTAGTGCACAATGGGCACAATGGAACATTCTGGTTACTTTGATTTTGTTCATGGCCGGCCGTCTGCATGTCTATGGACCCGCTCCCACCGCGTGTGGGCAGTCCCAGCAGGGTCAGACGTTACGTTGAGGCCAGAGACCATAGGGCTGCTGGGAAAGTGCTGTGATCCGGAACACTGAGCTGTGTCTATTCACACGCCCAGCGGGAGGGAGGCCGAGAAACCAGCGCCGAGATATGAACATCTACGGGCGGTCATCCAGCAGACACAGACACACACACGTCTGCTATAGAATAGTTTCACAGCAACTCTCCAATACACATCTGTACCTACCGATCAATCGAACTGTCTGTCTGTCTGTCTGTCTGTCTGTCTGTCTGTCTGTCTGTCTGTCTGTCTGTCTGTCTGTCTGTCTGTCTGTCTGTCTGTCTATCTCACTTAAGAAGCAACCATGGTTGCTTTAACATTTAGCATATGACATCAGCCATATCTATCACAGACAGTGAATCTTTTTCTGTCATTCAGCTGAAACTATATTTTATTTATTTTATTTGTATTATTTTACATGATGAGGAATGTATTGTATCATATAGGTCTCTTATCACAAGGTTTCTTATAAAGACAGATCTTGAGGCCTCTGACTTCATGTCATCTTATTTTAGACAAGAATGCTCAGGCAAGCAATGTCTCACTGATGCAAATGGCCTTCCCATCAGATCAATACTGAAGATTGCGGACTTCAGGCCTCCAACACATTATCATATCAGGAACAACTCGTATTGCGCAATGAACCCGTTGGATGGCCCTCTGTGTTTGTTTGGAATATTCAACTTGTCCATTCTCTTCCTTTATGGTATCAACTCGTGCTTTAGGTTTGTCTACAGGTGTTTGTACTTACGGTCAGGTTTAGGAGCAAGCCAATCATACTGTAGATACCATAGGGGCAAGCCAATCATACTGTAGATACCATAGGGGCAAGCCAATCATACTGTAGATACCATAGGGGCAAGCCAATCATACTGTAGATACCATAGGGGCAAGCCAATCAGAGATTCACAACCTGATTGAGACACATTGTTTGGATTCAGTAGAGGTCATATCATAAATTCTGTGACCCACGGAGCTGGAGTGCCATTTAGATGATTAATCCTGCTAGCTTGCATGCATTAGTAGCAGTGACTGACTGGGAGTTACTGCAAGTTGACAGAACCATAGGGCTGCAGGTGCAGCGCTGGAACATTCTGAGAAATCGCCTAAGTGAATTCTGGGAAGGAGTATGTTTGTTGTATCCGTCTGTTGGTGGGTGTCCTGTTTCCCTGCCCTGTGCCCCGCTGCCATATTCCTCAGGCCAAGCATTGACAGCTCCCAAGTGCTCTGCACCCAAACTCTGGGTCACTAAAATAAACACTGACCATCAATGGCGGGGGTGCTATTTTTATCCTGGAAACAATTCCAGAAACGTATGAATCTATGATCCCTCAGCTGCAGGGTCGAGAGTATATGTATGCATGTTATTCACAGCTTATAATGTTTGGATTACCAGTCAATCATCTACCACCATCCGTGATGGTTTTTTCAGCCCTGCGTGCCGCTCATGTGGAAGATGTAGAGATTTGATAGCAGCTACCTCACTCAGGTCAGGAACCACTGCTGGGACGACTGGTACCGTAGGCTTCTGAGCCATGGCGCTCTGACAGACAGACAGAACCTCTTCCCGGGCCTGACGTGGCATGGCGGCTCCCATATCCAGACGTGCTCCGTAACCGCTTGGACCGGCCACACAGCGCCTCTGACAGTAAAGAACAGGCCATGGAAAGAAAAGCAGAGCGCAGAGACTGAGCGAGATCCTCGGTCTGGCTTCCTGTAGAGCTCAGCTCTCGCTCTCACAGCAGCTGCAGCCCGTAGTCGTCGTTATGGCCCAAAAACCAGGAAGTCAAAACAGCTGAAACACGTAATTAAATCAGACACTTCGAAATGAGAACAATAGTGTGGCTAGTGTGCAGAAAACCTGATCGAAGGAGACATCTGATTTTTTTCAAATGATTTGTGTGGAATTTTTGGTGTCGTTGCGTAACAGCATCTGCAATACGTTATTTTAATGTTCATTGGTTCTGTCTCTCCCCTATCAGATATGATGGATTGTGAATGTTAAGTGTTGCGTAGTCCTTTATTGAAGGAAAAAAAACAGAGTGAGCGTAAAATGAATGTACTGTACTGTATAGGAAACTTAATTTCGGTGGTGCTAAATTTGATTTATAGATTTAATGTTATCTTGTTCCGTTCAGGCCCCCCCATTAAAATGTCTCTCTACATTCTTGGGCAGGAGCCTCTTGCACACAGTTCTGGAGCTTTTGAGGTTCACTTAAAGTATTCATAAAAGTGTTAAGTGTAAACGCTGCTGCCTGACATGGTTTATGGGGGTTTAAGTGTTGTACAGTATGCATGCGCATGTGGACTTAGGTTACCTTATTGGCAATATGTAATACTACCTCCACTCTCAGCTCTGTGTCCGTGTGTATTGTGCTTCTTTTCCCAGAGTGCGTGTTTGCATGCATAAATGCATGTCTATGCTTGACGTGACTTTAATGTCTTTTGTCGTGTGCACATCTCATCTTCTCTAAACTGTACTGCAGAATGTCCAATAGAAGGGTGCATATTTGCCACCTAGTAGTGACATGTACCAGCGTCCCCCCCCCCCGTGTTTAACGCATCACTTCCTCCTGTGTGCCCCTCAGGTGGCTGGACGTGGGTGTGGCCCACCTGACCAGCGCCCCCTGCTGGGTGATCTACCTGCAGGTGATGCAGGAGGCGGTGTGGCCGGGGGGAACCCTGCCTGCCCAGCCCCGGCCTGACCGGAGCCACGCACAGAAGGAGGAAACCAAGCAGCAGTGTCTCAACTGCCTCATGCAGCTGCTTCCTGGTTAGTCACTCACCGACGTGCCGTTGTGGCTAGGGCTGTATATCATCTTGGATTTCGCGATACGATACGCATCACGATACACAGGTCACGATTCGATACGTATCACGATACAGAGGTCACGATACGATACGATACGATACGTATTGCGATACACACATCATTTACTGAAAGATTTTAAGTGTTCAAGACTGAAAACTGAATGGCTCAAATGCACTATATAGATAACTCAAACTCAATGACTGGACAGAGAGCTAGCTAATAAATATTTTACATTTGATATCCATGCTTTTTAAACTGTCAACATTGTAGTATTTATGGTTTTTCAAAATTATTTATATGTATGCTTTTTTAACTTAATATTGTAGAATATGCTTTTTAAACTGGATTTAAAAATTTAAATAAAAAAAATAAAATTAAAAAAAAATTTAAAAAAAAAATTTTTTTTACAGCGCCCGGCTGTATCGATACTCCGGGCTGAAAGATCAATACAGTATCGCGAGACTACGTACCGCGATGCATCGTTGTATCGATACAATCCTACAGCCCTAGTTGTGGCGCACTGAGATCTCGCGCTAGGCCAACGGGTGGGGTTGACCGCGTGTCTGACCCCGTGGATCTGTGTGTGTGTCTGCGTAGAGCTCATCACTGACATGCTGGGACCAGAGAAGTACAGGCTGAGCTTGGAGACGGTGCTGGAGTCTCTGCAAGACCCCCACATCAATAAGTGAGCCCCACCCCCACCACACATGTGCTTTGTATGCTTCTGCACATTTCTGCTTCTGCACATGCACTTTTCTATTAAGCTTAACCTGTCAATGTCACTCTCCATTAGTAGCTGACCATTGATGTGAGCAGAGTCAAGCTGTCCCCTGCTTCTGTGATCCTGTCCAGGCACCTGGTCTACTGCATCTGTGACCTACTGCTGGAGTTCCTGATTCCAGAATCTTCTGAAGAGGGTTTCCAGTGGTCTCTGCTTCACAGTCTGTCTGGGGAGGTGGAGAGGGTGTCTGCCTCGGCCTGATCGCACGTTGGTCTCTGCTTCACAGTCTGTCTGGGGAGGTGGAGAGGGTGTCGGCCTCGGCCTGATCACACAGTCTGTCTGGGGAGGTGGAGAGGGCGTCGGCCTCGGCCTGATCACACAGTCTGTCTGGGGAGGTGGAGAGGGTGTCTGCCTCGGCCTGATCGCACATGGAACACAACTCCCCTGTCCCTGAACCCATCGCCCTCTTTTGTCTGAAGTTCTTCTGTTGAAAATAGATGAGAAATTCACACCAACTGGTCACATGCAAATGTAACCAAGCTTAATAGCTTAGTGTGAACCTGGTGTAAAGTGCAGAGGAGCAGAGTCACTTGGTGACCGGCGCGGAGAAACACCCTCCGGTGTGAACAGCCAGGCTTCCGCTCGCGTGAGAGTGGATGCTTCACACTGCTCCCGCATCTAGTCTGAACCCAGCGTTGAAGCAGCAGTGTTTCTAGGGTTCGTTCATGTGTGTTTGTTGTTTGCCAGTTTGTGCCCGGAGAGGTGCAGTAAGCCCTGGTTGAGATGCTCCCGGGTTAGGAAATGCAACACAGCGACAGCTGTTAGACAATTTATTTTTTGTACATACTGTATAATACCGTACAATTTTTTAAATCCAGCACTTGTTGAAGGATTCCCTCAACCCATCAATCAATCAATCAATCAATCAATCAAAGCTTTATTTATATAGCGCATTTCATACCCAGAGGCAACACAATGCGCTTTACAGAGAACAAGGGAGGTGGGCAGACATCCCACCCCTACATATTCCAGAGGGAAGCAAAAAAACAGTAATCACCCGGGGGCCAGATAAGTGAGCTGTAAAAATTCTTCCCTGACCCCTCTCAACGAGGCGATCGAGCAAGCTCCTGGAGTATGTTTGTCTACCGGCTAAGAACATTTATAGAGCAATAAATAACATTAAATTACATTTTCAGAGTAAGAGAGGCTAATAACATCATAGGAGAGACATGGCAAACATTGGTGTATGTCTGTGTGTGCATAAATGTGCCTGGGCCCAGATAGAGGCAGGGGTCAGGGGTAGGATCGGGGTAGGAAAAGGATACGGACCCGGGTTAGGGGAAGGGGATCTGAGCCCAGGACTGGTGTATGTCAGTGTGCGTGTGAGTGTGCCTGGGTCCAGGTAGAGGCAGGGGTCAGGGGTAGGGTGGGGGTAGGAAGAGGATACGGACCCGGGTTAGGGTGAGGGGAAGGGGGTACTGGGCCCAGTTCTAAGGCCGGAAGTGGACTGTTGTATGTCTGTGTGTACGTGTGTGTGTGTTAACTAATTTGCTACGACATCTGCAGCAGACACAGGGGTATCTATCGGACTCCGGGAGGTCTGCTGGTGACAGTGGGGCATCCACTGGACCTGGTTAGAAGAACCCATGTAGTCTCTGGACACATCCTACTGTAAACTCCATCCCTGCCCCCCCCCCCCCTCCTCCCTCCTCCCTGTGGGAGGTGTTTCATCCCCATGGTGACCAGGGCCCTGCTGGGTTGATCATAATGGGACCAGTGGTTTACTGGAACTGCAGTGGATGTCAGCATTAGGGGGGAGAAGGGGTGTTTTTGGGCTCCTCAGCCTCCCAGACTCTTCTTTTCTAGGAGCACCATTAATTGTCTGAAGTATTATGATTAGGAAATGATGATAACATATGAATTGAAAGATGCTAAAGTGCAATAGTAGTGCATGACGATGTACTAATGTAATGTATTCTTAGAACTCAGCAATGTTGATATAGATATAGATATAGCTTTAAAAATATGTATATTATATATACTGGTGTATATATATATACTGGTGTGTGTATATATATATATATATATATATATAAAATATATATATTTGACTATTTTACTTTTATTTATTTATTTATTTATTTATTTGTAATGACATGAAGACATGCCAGTGTTGATTTGCACAAACTTAATGTATAATGAATGAAACAGAATACTGTTAAGTTTAAATACTTGATAACGTATAAAGATTTACATTATACAGTATAATGTGAATAGGAATAAAATGACAAACACTTTAAATCATCTGGTTGATTTTTACTTACTTGTGTATACAGTTGTTTTTTCATTAAAAGGAACTTGTGTTTCCTGTTGACCATGCCAGAGACAGTGGTGTTGTAAGGTCCATCAGAAGGCCTGTCCTGCTCCTGTGTGATTCCCAGACTCTGCTCAAACTCTATGCCTGACATACATGATGACTAATCCAGGCTAGGTTGATGTGATAGTATTGATGACATACATGCCCTCGTTTTCCTGGATTTATCTCAACCTTCAATTTAGGTCAATCCTAACTTTTTGTAAATTAGGGCTGAATGTACAGTACATAGTGACCTAGTTTCAGAAGATAAATGGCCAGAAGGTATAGTTTTGGGTAGACATAACAGAGACGCATATTTGTGTTCTTTTTAATGAGGTTATAAGAGTGGACGATTAAGGGAGCTTACAAAATGTGTCAGCCAACTTTTGACTGCTTCTGGCCTCTACAAGTGTGCTTACCTAATCTCTCCTGGATGAACTTCTCACAAATGCGTTTGATCATGCCACTCATTTACATCTGTTTTGGTACTCTGTTACGGTGAGACTTTTTTTTAAACACAAAATACAGTTTCCACAATCAGCCACGTTCTCTTACAGTCCTTCTATCGTTTCAACTGTTATTACTACTTTTACCTGTGCTAAAGTTGAGAACTGATTTGCCGGATCAATGAAAAGGTAAAAATTTAACCTTTCCAAGAACTGGTTTATGTCTCTAGTTTACAGCAACTTGTGACTCCTAATGGTCTTCAGAATGTCTCCATAACTTTGTTTCTCCACTGAGACCCAAAAATCTACAGTGGCTACCCAGTTTCCACGTTGTCTCGCTGGAGCACTTTGGAGCCCAGATTTGATGCAGTTGTAGCTGTCTGTGCCAACAATATGAGAGAATCAAATGGAATTGAATTTAATATGTTTTATTATTATTTTCATTCTTTTATGGATAGTCCTTGAATGCCTTGGAATGTAATCAAATCCAACTGTTGTTAATTTGTCTGATATCTGTACACACAGTCGGCTTGCTTCTCACTTTCGCTATTAAGTCGTCAAACAGACACATCAAGAAAAACAAAAACCAGAGCAGCTTAATTTTTTTCATTGCTTGAATATTCCCTTCAACTTCTATATAAAAGCAAAATTATACTATTTAATCCTACTTAATGAAAGGTAAGTGCTGCTATCTTGCTGAAATGCTGCCAGAGCACATTGCTTCAATCGGTTCATTATTCTAGTCCTCTGAAGAGGCCGGAGTTGATAGGGATAATGTTAGTTAATACTGTAACTTTGTAACTAGAGTTCTATGAAGGAGGCGCTCCAATTGGTATATTCCACCCCACAAACGTGGTATGAACTGAAAATGTATGCATACACTCACTTCTGCCAATCAGGATGGAGCAGCCTGGCCTTGTAAGCCATATAAAATGGCATCTGTCATTTTGTCCTCTGAACAATTCAGCAAGACTGATAGGGTCCAGTGCCAGTGGGAGACAAACCCTAAGGAGCTGTGCCTCCTTCATAGAACTGTATGACTAACAAAGCTGTATGAATAACAAAGCTACAGTAACTAACATTCTATGTCGGGAGGCTCGTGGTATACTCCTGGTATACTAGGGGCAGAGACCCCCATACTCCTCTCCCTCTTGAACCTGAACACACCCTAGGAGCGTAACGGTCCAGAGTGAAAGGCTGAAGTCAGAAGCCAAGCCCAAAAGTGAATGTAACATTACCCACACTGTGACCCTGCCAAATGGGAAGCAATCAAACACTCCACAGCACGCCGCTTGAGCGTCTGCCTCTGGCCAATGGCAGTGAAGACAACATGGGCAACTCCCAGGTTCCCCCGCAACAGAGGTGAGGAGACCGCGAAAGTCTGCTCTCAAATTCAGGACAAGCATCCCAAAGGCAGAACAAGCCGAACCAATGGAGGTCACAGGCGTGCGCCTGCCACTGGGGGCAATGGCTGACCTAGCCGGGAAGAGAAGCTGGGAAAAGGTGTCCTCCTCTTCAACGATGCAAGCGTCGTCCTCGCTCCCTCCGTCGGACGGTTCCATCACCTCCTGTACGGGCTGGTCCAATGGTGATTGCTGAAAAAAGGAGTTGCGGTGGAATCTCTCGGCGGCAGAAATGGTGCAGCAGGCCCCACACGAAGCCCTGAAAATGGCTTTTGAGGTAGTGGGCAGGGCGGTGCACTCTGGGCTCTCCCTGCACACATCCCAGTCCAAACCCCATGTCTCTAGTGCTCCAACACAGGGAGCTGACTTCATTCTAAGTTTTGTTTTCATTCGTGGATCCGGCCCGTGACTCGGGCTTCAAAATGAAATGGGTTCTAAGGTGGCCCATGATACACCCCTCCACCGAATTTCATAAAAATTGGTTGGGTAGTTTTTGCGTAATTGTAGTCCAAAAAATGAATGGAGGATTGGCTGGTCTGGCTGTGTTTGGGCGGCTGGGACCTGCCCCGTAATTCGGATCCACTCCAAAATGTAAGGGGTTCTAAGCTGGCCCATACACCCCTCCACCAGGTAGTTTTTGCATAATCCTGGTTCACGCATAAAAATACAGTTGTAGCTGTGGGTGGCTTCTCGTCAAGACTGTTCATACCCATGTTCATGCTTGTACCCAGCGCCGTTGTTTAGTGGTGAAAGGTGATGATTATAAGGGCCCACAAGCAAGCAGGGCCCACAAAAAAACAAGAGGTCCCTCTTTCTATGACGAAATTATTCTGCATGTAGATCAGTCACACTAATTCTGCATCAGAATTCAAATTAAGCCGCAAAAATGCAATACAGATGAAAACAAGTTTTAATTTCCTGAGCAATATCCCCCTTCTTAAATGGTTTGGTCCATGCCATGGTTCATGCTGACAAGTCACACATCTTTTGACATTAACGTCACTATGCCGGCGGGCTGTCAAGTACTAGCACTAATAACCTAACGTTAAATCATAAACATCAATACCATACATAAATCCGGGCACCTGGAGAGAGAGGCCAGGAGAAAATGCAGCAGAGCGGGAGCCCGGCATATAAGCATTTATTTCCACAAGAAAGGTGAGAGTAGCTATGTTGCTATCAGTCTGTCAGTTGCCCGCGGTCTCACATTAACCATGACAACGAGAGCCGTTAGCCTAGTGTGTTAGAAAGTGCTAAGCTAGGTAGCTAACGTTAGCTAGTAAGCTTACGTTCTGGTAACAACTCGATCTGGTTAGCTAGCTGCTAGCTAACGTTAGCTACCATTAACTAGACAGCTAGCTACAGTGCTAGCAACCAGCCAACTACTGTTCTGGTAAGCTAGCTGCTAGATAACGTTAGTTACCATTAACTAGACAGCTAGCTACAGTGCTAGCTACCAGCCAACTACTGGTCTGGTAGCTACCATTAACTAGACAGCTACTACAGTAGTAAGCTAGCTTTCGCTAGCCAGCCTCAACCACTGCACTGTTCTAGTGAGGTGGCTACTGGTAGCTAGCTTGCCAGCTGGCACACTTCCTGTCCAAATACCCAAATACTTCCTGTCCAAATAAATACATAAAAATCCAGTAGCAGCAGCCAGGACACATGTTTCCATTCTCATGAATGTTTAAATTATAATGTGCTATGCTAGCTAGCCGGTCCTGTTGACATGTCTTTTTAAAACCTTTATGTGCACAGAATCAGCTGTGCCCCCCTCTGATCTATACAGAGACTCCCAGCCCCCAGAAGATGCTTTAGATGGTGAGTGAGTGAGGTAGACACTGGTTGGCTATTAAACTTATTACTGAACTACTGTACTGAATAGCAACATGTAGATGTAATCCAGGTTAAGATAGCCTACATATGAAACAGTTACATTACATAAAGAAATTAATGGTTAATAAATAAATAGTGTTGTTAATTCATAGAAATTCATATAGAGCTGATTTCAGTTTAAATGCTGATTTGTTCAGTTCATTTTTGTTATTTTAAAGAGGGTATTTGCTCTTGAAATAAGAGAGGCGTTTATTAGCCAATCAACAGCCACCTAGCCATTTTACTGTAAACTCTACAGTGCTACATAGATTTATTCCCAAGTCTTAAGAAGACACTGTTCTGTTCTTACTGTCTACAGAGCCAGGTCCTAGCCAGTCAGAAACAGAGAGTGAAGGGAGTGAAGAGGCTCAGAGTAGTTCCAGTCATGAAACTGCTACAGACAGAGACAGTCCAAGCACAGATAATACACAGTGCATAATTTATTTATATAATTATTCCCAGTGTCTATGGAGAGGTTAATTTGAAAAAGAACATAGAGAAACAGAAAAATAATACAAAAGAAAAATTTAAAAAAGGGGTAGAAAAAAGTGGTGACAAAAAGTCTGAGGGGTAGGGGCCCACACCAATATTCTTTAAGGGGGCCCAAAATTCCTAGCAACGGCCCTGCTTGTACCACCAAATACACCATTATATCATTTAACTGCTCCACTAGGATGTCGACCATCTTGAAAAATGTCCGCCATCTTGAAATGTAAAATGTCCGGGACAATTTTCTTGTCAAGTGACCTATGGAGACAGCTCTTGCCAATTTTCACACTTGTATCATCAACTGAAAGATTCTGAACAAAATAAGCTCTTCGCCGCTACACTATCAAGTAGTCGGTTAAGGCCTTGTTCACACTAGACTTCTTTTTTTAAAGAAAAAGCGCTGCCCTCTGCGCCTTTTCAGCGCTTTCTGTGCGAGTGTTCTGTAATCTTAACAACGTGAATTATAGCCTGTGTTCTAACCAACTCAACCGTTAGCAAAATAATCCTTAAAGTCCCAGTTAACCAAAATCAGAGATTTGCTTGAAAACACATTCTATGTGTTAGTGATGCATTGCTGATAACATGTAAAAATGGGATGAACCATGTGTAGTACTGAATTGTGAAGTTAGACCAGTTTTGTGTTTTTGACCAGTTTTGATTTCTGGATTTTCTGGGCGGGCTTAAAACGGTACCGGATGACGTAGAGCGGTGTTCTTAGCATATCCCCGCCCTAACACTATATAAAGCTAGAATGGATTTGAATCTTCGGTTCTCCTGCTCAATCTTGAGTCTAGAATTAGCTAGTTTTAACCAACAGTCTAGAATTAGCTAGTTTTTCTTAGTTAGCAATGCCTATGCATAAAACTAAACGAAAATGCATCCTTCCTGGATGCCAGCAGGAATGGGATGATAAGGTCTCCTTCTTTCACTCCCGAGTAAAGCTGAAATGAGAAGCAAATGGTTAGCATTTTTGAAGAGCCATGGTGTTACAGAGTCTGTCACCGCTAGCGCCCGCCTCTGCAGCAAACATTTCACTCCCGAAAGCTTCTGCAATTATAATATGAGGCTTTTGGGTTTCACGGACTCACGACTGGTCCTGGTGAATTCGGCGGAGCCAACCATCTCTCTCCCCGGCCTCCATTCTCCTCCTGTCAACCATCTCCCTCCCCGGCCTCCATTCTCCTCCTGTCGCATCAACCTTTGGTGCCGACACCGCTGCCTTGTGTGCTTATAGCTAATTAACGTTATAACGTTAGCTAGGTAACGTAAGCAATAGGAAAATACACTGCTACGTTAATCTACAAAATGTGTCTTGACATTTATGTGGTAATGTCAGCTATGATGAATTATATGTAATCTTAGGAGGAATTATAGCTAACATTAGCTATGTAGCTTGTTGCAGATGGGAGTGTGTATATAACCTTAGTCTAGCTAACATAGCTAGCAGCACCGACCAGGCGACCACCCACCAAATAACGTTACGGATGATATATTATGACTATAAGCGTTAACTATACAGAAACTGCCTGCCATATTTGTGGCACCTGATGTGCGTATGGGTTCACCGGTAATGGTTACAGTATATTTCTCCAGCGGGAGACCGGGAGGCGGGAGCGAGGGGGATGGTTAGGAGACCGGGAGACCGGGAGGCGGGAGCGAGGGGGATGGTTAGGTAGACCAGCTGCAGCTGGAGAAAGACGCACCCTCTCCCAGGGAAGCGGTGCTCGGCGGCTACTGGCTGAACATTCCAGTTCTGTTGGATATGAGAGGGAAAGTTGAAGCCGAGTGCTCGTTATTCTCACACATAACATTGCCAACGAGAGTGGATGAGTCTGTCCCGATTATCAACTCCGGTAGTGTACGCTTCTTCGCGCTATCAGCGCTGTTCAAGCCAGTGACTAAAAGGTACATTTTAAACAACTTTTTCCATTGATCCCAAGGGACGACAGGATCGCCTGGGAGGGATAGGAATGGGTCCGGAGGTGGCAGGGAGAAAATAGGGACAGACTCATACATTCCTCGTTGCCTGTTTTTGTATTTTGCATCTAAGGGCAGTAACACTGGCGCGTTGGTATAGAGTAGCTACAGTTTTACCTGTGTTTGTCAGGAGGTAGGTTAGGAGGAAGCATCTGTGCGTTTGACTCATTAGACAAGTGTAATTTCAACTCCTCTGTTTTCACAAAGCTGTGCCTTCCTACCACAAAAGAGACAGCGTGCCAGTGTGACAATATGCAGACCAGAGAACGGTACTGACAGGTTCTTCCCTCCACACCCCCTCCCCACGCAATTGGGTGTGGCTTCTGTGCCTTCAGCAGACACGCCCCCACGGTCTCAGACCAGAGAATGCTGCTGATTTTTAACCGATTTTGAAGCCTTATTTTATATACTTAGCGACATTTTTAATCACTCAGATTTGGCTGGGTGGTTAATGACATGTTTTCCTGTGGTGTGTGAAGCTCATAACAAAAATTTGAATTGGGTTAACCTGGACTTTAACATCAAAGAAATTTGTAATATTAAGACCTAGCCCACTGAGAAAATTATTTCTTTATCCAGGCATCTTAGTTTTAACAGTTTCATTATAGCTGAGCAGGTTATATTTGCTGTTTTGCGGTATTTATTCTGTTCACAACTTCGCGATCGTACAGCCAGGCTACAGAGCTCCAGAACCCCTTATGCCAAGCCGAGCTGCATCACATTGTGGCTGGCCCAGAGAACTGTTGCGGGTACAAGCACAGGTTTAGAAGCTCAGTTTGTGGTGCTATAATATAACCGCGTCCGATTGGTCAGCTGTCTGAAAGGCGCTTGACATCACACAGCGCTTTTCTGAAAAGTTCAACAAAATTCAACTCAAAAAGGCGGAGGGCGCTGTGCTTTTTTAAAAAGTGGCCGCTTTTTAAAAAGGCGTCCGCTTTTTGCCTTTTCCCATAGGGTTGCATGTAAAAAAGGTGCTGGCAGTTAAAAAAAAGGAGTCTAGTGTGAACACGGCCTATATTAGTTTAGTAAGTCAAGGATAGATAGATTAGATAGATATTTTATTGATCCCCTAGGGGCAAATTTGGCAGGGTTAGTCGGTTAATATTAGTTTAGTTAAGTAAAGTCAGTTAATATTAGTATAGTTAGTTAATAGTTAAGCCGGTTAATAGTAGTTTAGTTAGTTAAGTAATACTCGGTTAATATTAGTTAAGTATAGTTGGTTAATACTGTAGTTAAGTCGGTTAATATTAGTTAAGTTAGTTAAGTATAGTTGGTTAATATTAGTTAAGTATAGTTGGTTAATAGATAAGTCGGTTACTATTAGTTTAGTTACTTAAGTAGCCTTATAGTCGGTTAATGTTAGTTTAGTATAGTTGGTTAATAGTTAAGTCGGTTAATATTAGTTTAGTAAGTTAAGTATAGTCGGTTAATATTAGTTAAGTATAGTTGGTTAAGTGTCAGTTAACCCAGCTAGCAGATCATGGGTGGGCATTCAGTGATCCACCAAAGATTAATTACTATGATACATTATGGAGATGGACACAACACATACAGTACATACTCTAGACAGAAGGCCTATCTATACACACAACTCAGATACACCATGGACATAAGGTACATTAATACACTATATAGATGACTGTACACACAACTCAGACACATGATGATACATTATGTACCTTAATGTATGACTGCAGCAACTCAGGTGTACAATAGTCTGATATCCTGGGGGTGACTAAAAAGAGTAGAATAAAAGGGTTGGACCTTTTATGAGACCATGCTGACCTTGCAAGCTCACATTCTGTTTCTCTCAGTCTGCGCATCAGTCTGGACCCGCTTGATAAAAATCCATTTATGCCTGAACAAAATTTGGTAGGACCACATTTGCGCTAAAAAGTTTTTGTTGCAAGATTTAAAGTCAGACTATTAGTGACTATGAATCAGGCACAAAGGGTCTTCAGGGTCAGTGTCACTTTAGTCCTTTGACCTCCATCCCCATCTGAAGCCATGTGTGTGTGTGTGTGTGTGCCTGAAGCATCCTCACAGGACAGGTCACAGGACAACCTGGAGAATGGACAGTGACAAAAGAGGAGAAACATGTTAAGCTATCCTATCCTCTGCATGTTTAGCAGAATCATTGATACATGTGTTTTGGAGAGTGCATTTTCAGTATTTAAAATATATAATAGTAATAATATTACAAAGTAATAATATTACTTTGCTTTTATTTTATTTGCTCAAGAGGTACATTCATGAGCATTTAATAAAAAAATTAAATGTACCCAATAACAGCCAGAAGGCTGATCCATTGATAGTCCCACTGCCAGATGGTGAAGGGCTGTGTGTCTGGAGGAAGATTATGCTGCAGTGCCGTACAATAAAGAATCACAGTCCTGAATATATAATAAAATACAGTATAGAACCACGGAGTAAAAATCACAGTGAAATGTGTAAAAATACAACATCAGCATCATAAATACAACACATACATCAAATTGCACATATCATATTGCACATTGAGGGCACCAACTATATTGCACACAAAAAAATACAGAAGGCAACAACAATTTAAAGGAGTAGGCTAGTAAAGGGAAAATGCATGTTTAGCCCTGTTTTAAGGTTACTTATGATCATATACAATGGTTCAAATCAAAACGTTGACAAAACTAGCACTTTTGAGAAAGTCTGATAATTGCTCTACCACCGTTTAGGTCATACAATGGATGTGGGTGGGCACCTTGAAAAATCATTCAAAAACATGTTAAGGGTAGAGTATAAAAGGTGCTCCCCTAACAGAAGAGGGTAGAGTATTAAAGGTGCTCCCCTAACAGAAGAGGGTAGAGTATTAAAGGTGCTCCCCTAACAGAAGAGGGTAGAGTATTAAAGGTGCTCCCCTAACAGAAGAGGGTAGAGTATTAAAGGTGCTCCCCTAACAGAAGAGGGTAGAGTATTAAAGGTGGTCCTCCCCTAACAGAAGAGGGTAGAGTATTAAAGGTGCTCCCCTAACAGAAGAGGGTAGAGTATTAAAGGTGCTCCCCTAACAGAAGAGGGTAGAGTATTAAAGGTGGTCCTCCCCTAACAGAAGAGGGTAGAGTATTAAAGGTGGTCCTCCCCTAACAGAAGAGGGTAGAGTATTAAAGGTGCTCCCCTAACAGAAGAGGGTAGAGTATTAAAGGTGCTCCCCTAACAGAAGAGGGTAGAGTATTAAAGGTGGTCCTCCCCTAACAGAAGAGGGTAGAGTATTAAAGGTGGTCCTCCCCTAACAGAAGAGGGTAGAGTATTAAAGGTGCTCCCCTAACAGAAGAGGGTAGAGTATTAAAGGTGCTCCCCTAACAGAAGAGGGTAGAGTATTAAAGGTGGTCATCTCCTAACAGAAGAGGGTAGAGTATTAAAGGTGCTCCCCTAACAGAAGAGGGTAGAGTATTAAAGGTGGTCCCCTAACAGAAGAGGGTAGAGTATTAAAGGTGCTCCCCTAACAGAAGAGGGTAGAGTATTAAAGGTGCTCCCCTAACAGAAGAGGGTAGAGTATTAAAGGTGGTCATCTCCTAACAGAAGAGGGTAGAGTATTAAAGGTGGTCATCTCCTAACAGAAGAGGGTAGAGTATTAAAGGTGCTCCCCTAACAGAAGAGGGTAGAGTATTAAAGGTGGTCATCTCCTAACAGAAGAGGGTAGAGTATTAAAGGTGCTCCCCTAACAGAAGAGGGTAGAGTATTAAAGGTGCTCCCCTAACAGAAGAGGGTAGAGTATTAAAGGTGCTCCCCTAACAGAAGAGGGTAGAGTATTAAAGGTGCTCCCCTAACAGAAGAGGGTAGAGTATTAAAGGTGCTCCCCTAACAGAAGAGGGTAGAGTATTAAAGGTGGTCATCCCCTAACAGAAGAGGGTAGAGTATTAAAGGTGGTCCTCCCCTAACAGAAGAGGGTAAAGTATAAAAGGTGGTCATCTCCTAACAGAAGAGGGTAGAGTATTAAAGGTGGTCCTCCCCTAACAGAAGAGGGTAGAGTATTAAAGGTGGTCCTCCCCTAACAGAAGAGGGTAAAGTATAAAAGGTGGTCATCCCCTAACAGAAGAGGGTAGAGTATTAAAGGTGGTCCTCCCCTAACAGAAGAGGGTAGAGTATTCCAGAGGTTGCCACCTTTGACGGACAGAACCGTCTGACCAAAAGCGGTGCGTCTGTGTGGGATGACGCAGTCGACTCTATAGGACGCTCCGGTGGTTCTAGTCGCAATGTCTGCTGCAGGTCTCTGCTTGATAAATTCCATTACCGGAACCCTTAGAGCTTTGTAAATACAGGCATCTTTAAAACTGTTGAAATTGTCAAAGCTCAAGAGCATATGCTTGGCCAGGATGTTACAGTGATGATAGGATCATGCGTTGCGTTGTGATCAGAGAGGCCTGTCAGAAGACTATGAGTAGCCATAATTCTTTCCGGTCTGTTCGTGAATAACATAAATTCTAGTGTTGGAATGGTTAGTTTTCCTGGTGGGTTGTTAAATCAACTGGGATAGTTTGAAATGGTCTATGGTTTGTACAGGGCTGTACAGGTTAAATGTACCGGTAGGTGAGAATCGCTACTGACACAGATGCTTAGTCTCCAGCTGATTCACCAGGACCTGTGACCAAGCTGCCACCTTCTTCTTACATCGAGGGCATTCAAGGTTCTCAGTGGCCATGAGACACCAGCCCTCGATGTCCAAGACCCTCGGGATGGTCTTGTACAGCCCAGCTTTTGTGCAACAGGCCACAGTGTGCTATTTTAGTCTGCTTCTAAACAGCCACATATTTATTATATTTATAGTACTTTTACAATCTCTTACCACACATTTTAAGCTCACAACTTGCGGTGATTTTCTACCGATTTTACATGGACGCCTACATTTTATTGTGATTCTATTTATTCTGTATATTGTCTTTATGTATGTATGTATGTATGTATGTATGTATGTATGTATGTATGTATGTATGTATGTATGTATGTATGTATGTATGTATGTATGTATGTATGTCCTGTGATAGAGTGGCGAGACACCCGAATTTCCCCAAGGGGATTAATAAAGTATTTATCTAACTATCTATCTATCTTTGTGAGGGTGCCTTGGCAGTTGGCACCCAGGCTGGGGGCATGTCAGCTTGCATGCCCAGTGCCCACATACGGGTTGGCATCCAGAGGAATGCCTTGCGAAAAGCACTCGACTGATCCACTGCTGCTGCTCCTTGGTGAGAGTTGATCGCCAACTCTCTGGAAGCAGCAGCTACAGGAGAGATAGAGAGAGAGAGAGAGAGAGAGAAAGCGAGACTATGTTATTACATTAATAGTTAAGTTAATTATATTAGCAGTTAAGTGAGCATTATGATAAGATGAAGCAGAACATTAGATATGGATGTGACAAATACATCTCTTGAATCTTGAATAATGAATTTAGCTCAGGCCTCGGGCGCAGGAAGGACTGCCAGGACAAATCCTCCTCTTTGTCCGGGACAGGGTCATCCTGATCTTCAGACTGCGGTGGCAGAGAGAGTGGAGCGAGAACCTGTACGGCTTTGCCTTTCGCAGAAATAACACAAAGTAGTTAACCTACAATCACATTTGAAGAAAAACAGCAATTTCAAGTCTTTTATCAATGCTTAACAGTAAAGCCAAATACACAAATGACTTGTGCATTATGAGGTATTATGCAAGTACTGAGACTGTTCAAGGGAGTGAAGGGAGTGTTCAAGTCAAGTAGTCACCCAGGCTAACGGAACGCTGTGCGAGAAATGCATAGATCACAGGACCAAGAGGCCTTTGATAACAAAACAGGATTACAATTTGTTTTGTGTGTGTGTTTTTTTTATTGTTTTTTTTTTTACTATGAAACGTCATCTTGCAGTAACAAGTTAAAACATACATTGCGGCTCTTGGGCTGGGTGGTGGTGGTGGGGACAGGTGTGCTGGCAGGGCTGGAGCCAGCAGCTGTCCCCTCCTGTGTGCCTCGTGTACCTCCCTCCCTCACCTCCACAATGAGTTTAACTACATCCTCCAACGATGGGCCCCCAAGATGCCGTGGACACAGAAAACATCTAAAACACAGAATCAAAAGAAATTGGACTTGGTACATGGCTAAAAGAATTGGTCTTTGATAAGTATATATAATTGACAAAATTTGGTTAATTAAAAAAAATGCAATCAGGTCAGTCAGAAAAAACAAACACCAACCACCAGGACTAGCGTCACATGCTGTGGTTTGTTGACAACGTGGCGAGGAGTCCCATGTTGGGCCCCCAAGGCGGTCTAAAATAAGATAAAATAAAAAATTATATTACTGTAAGATAAAGTCTAGGCCTGCCTTGCTCCATGGTTTGAAACTGGCCCACCGCCCTTTGATAAATACATACAATGATGATAAATCAACTTTTCTTGGCCTTCCTTATCTCAGCCTGGGGAAACACACACAGTAAGTTATAAATCCAATAGCCTGCAGTGCAAACAGAACAATGTTAAGATTCTGTCTAATCCACTTAGACTCTAAGTTCTTTTACCATAAACACACACACCACTCGTGTGCACACACACACACACACATGGCAACCTACGTCTCTAGCTTCCATTCGTTGATGCTGAGTGATCAAGTGCAGACAGACATACGGACAGTAACAGTGTTAGATGGGGACAAACGGATGGAGTTAGAACGGTCAAACACTGATTATGGGATTTGGAACAGGTTTCTCAACGACAAAAGATTTTGTGAAATGAACAAGGGATATGAAACTGATCGCTCTCTCTTACTCTCACACTCACACTCACGCTCAGTGGGAAGGGGGGCGTTACATGAGCTGGCTGTGTATTGCAGTGATCTCCCGTGTCATGCTCAGCTTGCTCCTTCAGTTCTCTACAGATTCTCCTCCTCCAGCTGCTGCAGACGCTCCATCGACTTGTGAGGCCGCCTGGGCAGGAGGGAGAGACGGGACAGTCAGCCACGTGAAAGAAACAGATACATGGATAGGACTGTCCAGCCCATGGGCGTAGAATCTAGGGGGGACGCTGGGGACATGTCCCCATCAATATTTAGAGACTACTGAATTCTCACCAGCAATTTGGTACACCAATGCTTAACAGATCTCTTTCTCTACTAGTCCCCCCTACAGCCCAATATCACTAATAGGATTGGCTTGCTGTTTCTTGCTAACGTGCGAGAGGCTGGCTGTATGGCATTTGGTTGCGCGGCTACAAAGCTCAGAGCCTCCGTCAACACTACAGTTCTGTGCATATAACTTGTGCAGTGGAGATCGACAAGTTGGTTTTGATGTCCTTCCTCCAGTCCCTAGTGTAGTGACGGATCATGAAAAAATGGGCCCCTGGGCCTGGACGTGTAGAGGGCCCCCCCTCCCTACAAACTCCCCCACCCCCCTACAGCCTCCACCTCCCTACCAGCTCCCCCCCCCCCCCTACAGCCTCCCCCTCCCTACCAGCCCCCCCCCCCCTACAGCCTCCACCTCCCTACCAGCTCCCCCCACCCCCTACAGCCTCCACCTCCCTACCAGCTCCCCCCACCCCCCCTACAGCCTCCACCTCCCTACCAGCTCCCCCCACCCCCTACAGCCTCCACCTCCCTACCAGCTCCCCCCACCCCCTACAGCCTCCCCCTCCCTACCAACTCCCCCCACCCCCTACAGCGTCCCCCTCCCTACCAGCCCGCCCCCCCCCCTACAGCCTCCCCCTCCCTACCAGCCCCCCCCTCCCTACCAGATCCCCCCACCCCCCTACAGCATCCCCCTCCCTACAGGCTCCGCCACAACACTGTTGTTCTCATCGTTTTTCTTTTAAAAACTGGAAATGCGAGGAACCTGCTGTAAAGCATCTTACTTGACTCTTTTTATTTTCGAATCTTTCGTTTTGCTGCTCCACTTAATATGTGACGGCGCTCCATTTTACATGTACGGTTCTTTCTCAAGATCAAACAGATTGAACCAATTGACTTTGTGACCTGCACCTATCTGTCTCGAGTTCACAAACTTTAATAGTGCCCTCTATAGACTAGTTTTATAGCCTACTCATTTATCTATGGAAAGGTAGCCTACATTGCCATCCATTAGATTAACGAGTGGGCTATAGAAAATATGTAGCCCACACAAGCTTCTCTCTTTTTTTAAAAGACGTGGGCCCCTATAAACTTCAAAATATTCATGTTTTTTTTAATGTTTGTGTAAGGAATCTGTTTTTTTTATGTTTGTGTAAGGAATCTTCCCCTAAATTTCTATCGGTGTCCCTGCAACAAGAAATGTAAAGGGCCCCTTGAGGTCTTGGGCGTTCATTAAAAGCCGTTCAAATGTGACCGTTTGGAGAAAACATGTTTGCGGCGAACGTTCGCCTCTGTTAGCTGAATTTGAACGCAGCCCAGGTTCTAGACGGCATCATACAAATTATACAAATAACGTATATGCGTGGAGGCGCTCGGACAGCGAGCATTGAGCAATTTCGATAGATATTGCGATATGCGGAGCGCGCCCATAAGCGCAGTCCGAGTAGCTCCACTCCTGGGTCCAGTTTCGTAAATTTGCCTGATCCCTGTGTCCACATTAGAACACGAGCTATAAGAACAGTAGCTAATGCTAGCTAATAATAATGACAGTAAGAATGTTTGTTAGTTGCTTGTAAAACGATGTTGTTGTTTGCTAGTTTTGCACTTGGTGTTGTTTGACCCACCCAATCAACCCTCATAAGCGCTCGCAAATTTATACCCCTCTTCCATCACGTGTTCCAATGTGAACAACCAATCACAAAACTCTGACAACAACCTATCAAAACTTAGGCCTATCCCACGTCGTCTGCCAACGTTTATAACTGTATGTACAGTATGTATGTACGCCGTCTATATATGAAGTTTGGAGGCGATGGACAAACGTCTGCCGGGTGAGACCAGGTTGGTGTAGCCTACCAATTTATTGCTACAGGGACAATTCAGTAGTCCCTGAATTTTGGTCGGGACATGTCCCAGGCGTCCCCGGTTAATTCTACGCCTGTGACTAATCAGGGACAAGGTAATTGGTTTACTTGGAATGTCATGCTTCCCTAACTGCAGCAGTTTTCCAGGATTCCACATCCCGGAGGTTTTCCAAACAATTAGAGGGTTAATGAAGAGCAGGAACTGTAATGACTTTACCATCTCCATAATGATGATGATGATCATCATTATGATGATGATGGAGGATGCCTATGTGGTTTACAGTAGGCCTATGTGATCTAAATGGAAGCATGCATAAAATTAGGCTATGCTACCCTAACAGATAGCATCATGTTTTGAGGTGACAGCTTTTAGTTCCAAATTTGTTTTTTGAGTCTGTGTGACTGATATCAAGGACTCTTCAAGCTTACATGAAGACAGTTCCGGCTCTGAGCATTTGGCCTTATGGGAAAGGTTATCCAGTGTCTTCTTCTTGGTCCCATCTGGACTAGCTATTTGGAGAAAGCTGGTGAACATAATTGGCCATGAGGAAAAACAATGTAAGAGCCAACATCAACAGAACTATGAATTAAAAGAGAGATCTGGAATAATTAATATCGCTCCAAATCCGAAGGCCATCCGTCAATGAGGGGATGACTGAGCGGACAGTTCTGGCCAGTCCACTAATGTTCCAAGTAGCCTATAACGTGTGAAGATAGAAAGGAGAGCGTCGCCCCGTCTGCCAGATTAGCCCATCATTCACTGTCGGCCTGTAACACATTCAACTATATTAACAGCTCCTTTAAGTGTAATTTCCTTAGAAACACTGGAAGGTATGCAACTTCAATTAAGCTCAGATGAGAAAAGGCCACGAGAATATTTATTCCAAGTGCACGCGCTTCCTGCTTTCAATTGTTTGCTTTCTCTCTGAGGCATTTTTTAAGATTGGGAAGTGATGATCGACTTGAATCAACATTGGAGCCATAATCCATTTCAAACTACAAAGCCATACTATCATTTGCACAAAATGTTAGCGCTGCAGGACACCAAATGGTGATCTCGGTAACACACAAACATGTGAGTAGTTACGAGTGAGGAACAAATTTGTTAATGAGTGGTTCCTGATGAACTGAATCCATGTCTAGTAGATAATGATGGAATAGTAGTTATTAAGGAACGAGTGAGGAATGAATGAATCGTTAATGAGTAGTTCCTGATTAACTCTGAATCCATGACTGTATAGTACTGTAGATAATGATGGGCTACTAGAGAACAGACTGGGGAATACTATATTAATGAAACATTAGGTAATGATTAGTTCATAAGTAACTAGTAACCACTCAGTGTGATGAATCACTTTACATACAGTACACAAAAGAGTTACTAATGATTAATTAATTATGAGGTAAAGAAGGACTAGTAACTACTCAGTATGATGATGTATCACTTTAAAATATGGTACACAAAAAAGTAACTAATGATTACGTAGCCTAATTATGAAGTAATGAAGGACTACAGTACCTAGTAACTACACAGTATGATGTATCACTTTACAATACGGTACATAAAAGAGTAACTAATGATTCAGTAATGATTTGTTAGCTTGTTCCGCTCAGTGGATGATTCATAGTTAATCAGGAACGACTCATGAAAGAAAGTGGCCGTTATTCCAATTCACGGATATTTATGAACTAATCATTACCGAATGATTCATTAATATAGTATTCGCCAGTCTGTTCTTTAGTAACCCATCATTATATCATTATATCTACTATATAGTCATGGATTCAGAGTTAATCAGTAACTACTTATTAACGAAGTTCCTTCCTTATTCTTTCCTTAAAAACTACTCACATTTTGTGTAGGCTACCATATTGTAAATTGTGTCCGGGGAAGGTAGCCTACATGCATGTGAAACCATAACCAACTGCAGAGAACTGGCCACAGTAGGTTACAGCCTACAGATCTTGACCAAGACATGCGAATCCCTGCAAATTCTCTGGCAAGAACTGCCACACAGGCTCACTGCGGCCTCTCGAAAAAGTTATTTTCAGACCAAGCCAGAGTAGTCTACTGTAGGCTATATATTCTGCAATTCAAAACAATAAGGAAAACTGTTTTTTGTTAGTTTCCTATTGATAGACTATTGTATTTGAACACGTTTATGATAGACAATTATATATGAACACGCTTATAAAGTTGCCTATAACATTGGTTGTCTGCCAGGGTGCCCTGTCCCGGGAAAGGGTTGCTAAGATGCAGGGTACTTCCCGATCAGGCATCTGCAAGGCCCCTCGCCCCCTACCTCACATGACACAGGGGTCGGTATGGGAACCATGGGTTGGTATGGGAACCATGCGTGGTGGTGGTCTGACAGATATCCCTGCCAGAGAAGGCTCTTTGGTACAGCACACACATCATTTCCAGTAAGACCAGTTCAGGGGCTGATCAGTCTGCCAATTGAGAGTCTCTATGCCAAGTTTTCCCTAAACCTTCCCCCGGTCTTCAGTAACAGACTCTTAGTGTGTATATATAGTGCAATGTTTTTCCTCCAGTCCATCACACTGGTATGGGGAAAAGGATTAGTATCGGTAAACACGTCTCTTTATTTCTGAGAAATGATGTTGAGAGATGTGGATTTTGCAGAATATAACTGAGTTGCCTAATTGGGGGCTATTCATTCTATTGGAGTAATGTATGATTCACTTAATGTGAAGTGACAGAGTTTAGATTAAAATCTTGTATTGAACAGAAAATAATTGATGTTTTGATATGTTCTTTGACTATGCAATCTTTCCACAGTTGCAGTCCCTACAAAGTAGGGTCTAATCAGATTTTTGAACTTTGGTGAAGCCTTGGTAATGGTTATTGCTGTTACTGCCAAATGTCTCACGTCAATGTCTTTTTAAAGGGGCCACACAAGATGAGCAGACAGTTTATTGACATGAATTACAATGAAGGGTTCCAGATTGTAGCGATCCTTCACTCTTGTGGTCCTTGTGCATGCGGAAAATGCACACCTGACCATTTAAGGTTGCACAATGGTCATGATAAACACAGGTCCTCCAGAGCTTTTCGGAAATGATTTGCTTTTTGGCATTTGCAAGATGAAATGTCCAGATTTGTGCTATTTTATAATTTATTTTAAAACTTTCTTCTTTTTGCCTCTTTTTCTTTCTTTTTTTTAGCCCTTCCCCCACATCTTGCATAATCGGCCGAGAGCACATGTGTGAGGCACACAGAGAGAGAGCCAGCCCTCACAGGTGGTGCAGATCTCTAGTATAAGGCCCAGGCCTATATCTCAACATTATCCCTCTGGCACCCCCCCCCCCCGCTTCTTTTTTTTGCTAGTGCCTTTTGTTTGTTTTGGTTCCACTGTGCATATCTTGGAGCTTGTCCCACAGCCATAAAAGTATCTATCTATCTATCTATCTATCTATCTATCTATCTATCTATCTATCTATCTATCTATCTATCTATCTATCTATCTATTCTGTCTGTCTGTCTGTCTGTCTCTCTAATCTGATGACAGCCTGAACCTTTGGACGCAGAGGAGTCCCAAATGGTCCCCTTTAAGTTACGTTTGTGTGTGTGTGTGTGTGTGTGTGTGTGTGTGTCCTTCAGGAAATTAGAGGGCACCATGGGGTCAGTAAAATTTATGATGTGATGTGAGGAGCTTTTCTTTGACCCAGGCAGGGGACATGGGGTGTTCAAAGGGACAGTCCTCTGGGACTGGTGAACTCACTCTGACTGGAGTTCATGTTACCTGCCAATAACCCTACTGGCCAGACACAGTGCAGACTCATGTTAGTGAGGATGTATTCTGTAATCTACCTCCATGGTATACAGTAGCATATGACCTGATGAAGCTAGACTGTCTGTGAAATATGTTGATATTGCGTAATGCACAGTATATTTTTATGCATTATGGTTTCGGGTTGTCCGTACGTCTGTCCGTACGTCCAATGTTTCTTAATGCATTATCTCGGGAACGCATTGACGGAATTTCTTCACCTTCACTGGCACTCAAGGATGAACTGTTTAGATCGTGGGGGTCAAAGGTCAAAGTTCAAGGTCAATGTGACCTCACAAAATGTGTTTTTGGCCTGATGAACACAAAATCTCAAGAAAGGCTTAACGGAATTTGTTCATATGTCCAGTTGGACTCAAGGATTAACTGATTACATTGTGGGGGTCAAAGGTCAAGGGTCACTGACCTCACAAAAGGTGTTTTTGGCCTGCTGAACACGATATCTCAAGAACGGCTTGACAGAATTTGTACATATTTGGCCAAAATGTCCATTTGGACTTAATTAGATTAATTGGATTAGATTTTTGTATGTCAAAGGTCAAGGTCATCGTGACATCACAAAAGGCACTTTTGAATGCTAACGCTAGCTAGTTAACGCTAATGCTAACGCTAATGCTAATGCTAGCTAATGCTAGCTAATGCTAATGCTAGCTAACTCATGCTAATGCTAGCTAACTCATGCTAATTCTAACACTAATGCTAGTTTAGCTAGCTAGCATTAGTGTTAGTGTTAGCATTAGTGTTAGCTAGCTAGTGTTAGGGTTAGGTTAGGTTAGCAGTTAGTTAGGGTTAGGGTTAGTTAGGTTAACTGCAACTTGCATTGTTCGGCGGAGGCATTTAGCCGCTACGTGTTTTTTCTGGTTTGTTACTACTGTACTTTCAGAAGCAGGTTGTTAATCTTGCCATGTAATGATTTACATTATCGACCTATAACTTTTCCAGCACAAAGAGGACTAACTTACATCACACTGGGAGTGAGTTCAGCATGATTTGTGACATGAATGATGAGGGGAAGTCTAAACTGGTGTTATTGGATCACCAACATGACTATTAATCTTCTCATTGGGCTTTCTTTTTTATAGTTCACATAAAAGGTAACAAAATCAGTCAAAACAATATAAATATTTCTTTCCCATTTTTACATTGCAATAACCATTGTACTTCTTTAACTTGGCAAAACAAAACAGACAAACCACTAAAACTAGAAGTAGAAACAGACTTTTTTTTAATTATTTTTTTTAATTGGTAAAACATAAAAGCGAATCCATTGCTTTTATGTGTATTCTTTATGTGTTTGCAGCCCTACGCTTTTTGGGGGGTGATTGTGACTGACACCCTGAGGACCTCATCTGTAGTGATGTAAGCTGTGGTGTGAACTCTCACCCTTCAGGGGGCGCAGTAGCCTCACTTTGTCTTCATTTGTGGTCAGCTGTATGAAGGGGGATCTCAACCAGGAGGTGGCAGTGCAAGGCAAGCCAATATAATGGTACAACCACCTGTTGATACTGACAACTGTGATCTAGCACAACTACAACACAGTTGTATACTGGATTTCTGAGTACTGACATTGTATTCAGGATCTGAAGCTGAAGACACTGACTTGAGACACTGACTTGCAATCTTCAGCTGCTTCTCCAACCACTAACTGCCCATAATTTATTTCCAAATTCATCTGTCCTGGGGATAGCAACAGTTATGCGTTTGAAAAGGGCACTTGGAATTTCTATTGTTTGAATGTACAATATAACACCACCATCCGCCATGCGTAGGTCAGTAAGGAATGTCTACGCCCACTCACTCATTAGTGAGGATGAGAGCCAATAGAATGCACTGTTCCGCCTCCATCCTCTCTCTTCCATGGCTTATACAGTTGTCTGTTGGCCAAAACCTAGAGGAGAGTTACTCAAAAGCCAAGTCTAATTGGTTGCTGTTCCTTGAGAGTAGGAATGAGATATGACTTTGATGGGGATAAACTTGTAAACTCAACCATGCACACATGCAAGAGATGCAATGATGGCCATATCTGTAAAAGAGAAATAAAACAACTTAATCTACATTTTGGGTTTTTTCCATGCACTGTATGCAGAGAAGCAAAACTAGGCATGTCATGTTTTACCTCTGCATTCTCCATATCCCTATCCAGTTGGTGAGAGTGCTGTTCAGGCTGTGTATGTGGAATGTTGGCTGGTTATTGGATTGAGAATCGGGCTGCTCCACAGAGGAGCAATGTTCAGTGTGGAATATCGTTTTACATGTTAACATTCAAGAGGGATTTCACTAAGTGACAAATTCTGAGTTAATGCCAGCAAATGTTCCGCAAAAATGCAGTTTAGTGGTTAGGGAAATGGACTGACCCGAGAGTTTGCATCTTTGGCTCCCACCATGAGGAGAACGTCTGAGAGTGGTGATCACCTCTCTTTCCTCAAGACCATATCTGATAGAGGCTAAAGCCGTGTTCTCCAGGGCTCTGTCATTGCGTTTCACACAGGGTTTAGTGTTGAAAAACAGAGATTATGTGGTTTAGCGAAGACGACACATGGCTCCTGACAGGATGATAAGAGGAGGATGCCAAGAACAAAGTTACAGAGTGTGCTTCATGCTTTCTCCATGGTGGACACGGTGGGTAAGAGAACACACGGAAAGCTTTGAGCATTTTGTATTTGTGCAGTGAACAGCAGATCACAGTGTCCTTTTGGAAAAGGGAACTTTCTTTGTTCTGAAAAAACATTGCTTGCCCCATTCGGAGACCTATGTGTTCTTGCGTGTCTCTGGGGATGTTTATTTTTTTTACCGTGAATGTTGTCTTTTGATATTACATGAGACAGAACAGTGTCTGGTTTGTGCTACCAAGGAGAGGGGTGAGGGGTCGGGAAGCAGGACCCTGTCTCTGGACTGCTCAGACAGGGAGTGTGCTCTGTTGTGTGCTCTGTTAGATATTGTCCACATCATTAGTTCTGGTCATCCTCCCTCTTTCTCATTTTACTGCCCTTCCCTCCTTTCTCTTGAACCATGAGTCATGTCTGGAGACTGTTGGTTGTGGGAACTTGTCTTTTCCATTGTGGAAGATACTGTAGGTGGATATCCTGTGTTAAATGGGCACTGCTTAATTACCTCCTGAAAAAAGCTGAGTCATCCTTCACACTGGAAAAGTTTATCGTCATGGCCAACTCATACAACTATAATATACTGTACAGTCCATCTGAAAGCACACATAAAGACAAAAAGAACTCTAGACGGTGGAATACAAGTTTAATATAGCTTCTACTGTAATCCAGTTTAATATAGCTTCTACTGTAATCCAGTTTAATAGAGCTTCTACTGTAATCCAGTTTAATATAGCTTCTACTGTAATCCAGTTTAATATAGCTTCTACTGTAATCCAGTTTAATAGAGCTTCTACTGTAATCCAGTTTAATATAGCTTCTACTGTAATCCAGTTTAATATAGCTTCTACTGTAATCCAGTTTAATAGAGCTTCTACTGTAATCCAGTTTAATATAGCTTCTACTGTAATCCAGCTGGACTCTACAGTATATCTACAGTAATTCAGTACAGCCTGTTACAGCGTGGGTTTCCCAAGGTAGCCTCTTTCGTCATAGCCAGCTCGTTTTCTGTATATCATCCTATCTTTTTAATAATAATGCAATGCTTTATCTCCATCCCCGCCCATGGCCAAGTAACTGTCCGAGAGATATACACGCTTATTGTAAGTGCTCTTTTTATATCAACACAGCATGCAGCCTCCATTGGAGACACAAAAGAAACATATTGACCTATTTATTTCCGCATCTGCGGGCTCTGTAATACATCATGCAAAATATAGTGGACTCTCACGGCTGAGGACCTGCCCTGTGTAACCGAGGTAATTGGTGAACTCTGGTGAACTTGTCTCTGGTTGTTGAGATATCGCAGGCAAGAGGTCAGTGGGCCATGGGATCAAAGGTTAGATGAGAGAGACGATGACCAGACCTGATGACCTCTCATGTCAAACCGCAATCTTAGAGAGGGGTGAAGGAGAGGTAAAACTCTTCCCCTGACCCCCCTGTTCTACCTCGCTCCACCTACCAGAATATGCAAGGTGTCGCCCAATCGCTTTGACAGCAAAGCACAAGCAGCAGGAGAATCACTGTTACTTCTGTGCAAGAGTGGGGTGTCCTTGGTGACATGGCTTCCAGACCAGAGAGCCTCGTCTCCCAGCATCGTCCCACCACTTCCCTGCACCGTCCCTCTCACAGGCATCTGGATGACACCAAGATCAGTGTCTCTTCTCCTCTCTTGTCTCGGCTATTAAAGAGGAGAGGACACAATGATCACAGAAGCTTCCGTCCGAACCTGCAAATAAAAAAAGACGAGGAAAGGACTGAGCTCTAATTGGATAAAGGCATTTTGTAATTAAAATGTGTCCTTATTTTTCCAAACATCCTGAATTCTCCAACATAATCAACTGTAAGTAGGGCAGTGAGGAGGAGTGTCCAGGGCTCCTCGAAGGCCTCCTCTCCACGCACATCTACACAGTCAACACAGGACACTGCTAACGGAAACCAGATGCACCAACGCTGGCGTATCGGGTCAGTGCGCTCTTCTGGATCACACTCTGTGATAGTGGGACAAACATGGTTGCTGTTTTTCATGAAAGACTTTCTGGTCTTCAACTCAGACGCTGGCCCTCTAAAAAAAGACCTGTGGAAACGGTAGCAGCCAAAGGATGGGAAAGAAAACAACTAGAGGGTCCATTAGGCATACCGTATTAATGCCTCTTAAAGACGGAACTCTGAAAAGAGATTTACTGTACCTCGACATTTGCTACATTTTTATTTATTATCTTAGTCTAATCTCAAGTCCAGATGTGAAGTCCAGACACTTGTGTGTCAACAACTCTTGATGGGATTTCCTTGAGCTGTGAGCTAATGGGCAAAATGCTATTATGGTATGTGTTGTAATGGAGTTTGAGACAGTGTATTTTCAGACCGGTACTGTATAAATCATCAACAAAGCAGCAGTTGTGCTATAAAAATCGAGTTTTATTTTGTGCATGGCGACACACCAAAGATAGCAAATGTCCGGTTGTCACTCCCTTCCTCTGGTTGTTGACCGGCAGTTCTATATTGCTACCACAAGAGGCAGTGTTTTTTTGTGCATGGCTATAAGCCAGCACACCTAGACAAGAGGCAGTGGTTTTTTGTGCATGGTTGTAAGCCAGCACAACTAGAATAGCGTTTGTCCGGTTATCACACCCTCCCTCCCTCCCTCCGGTCAATTTTGATCTGCATTTCTCTGTTGGCACCACAAGAGGCAGTAGTCCCAGCACACCATAATCAACCTGCCGATCTCCACTGCACAAGTAGAGTAGCGGTGAAAGCATAGGACTCCCACCCGGGAGACGGGGGTTCAAGGCCCCAGTGAGGATGACTTTATGGGACTATACCCCAAACTTCCACATGTTCATCCTTTCACTCCAATCTTTTTATCCCTTACCTTTTTCCAGAAACAGAAGTTGAACCAATTGCAGCAAAATAGCTAACGTTACAGGAATCATCAGTGTAACTGCTTTAGCCACTGACCGCTACCATTAATGTTATGGAAGCTGCTGCTAGTTGTTGTGAGCTCATGAGCTAACTGGCTATCCCGCTCTTATTGTGCTGAGTTCGAATTGGAAGTATTGGAACTGATGTGTCCAGGTGACAAGACCTTTATCAGACATTATTTAATGTCATTTCAATTCACAGCTATTTCAGTGGCATGACTAGCTTCCGTCCTACCAGTCCTGAACAGAAACAAGCCAGCCACGCACATAAGCCAGGCTGGACCTGGCCTGGTTTTTTGATAAACCTTTTCCGAAGGTTCTTTTATTTCAATTCAGATATAAGCCTCCATCTGCAGGATGGGCGGATGTGAGTCTGCATGTGTGATTTTAAGGAATTCCCCCGTCTATACTTACCCCACTTCCCTAAGCTGCAGCTGCTGCCTAGCTGGGTCAGGCCGTCCAGTTAGAGGCCCAATGGTGTGGCTATCTGTGATCCCTGATCTCTGTTTTGGCAGACACCCCCTAAGCATCATACACAAAGTGCATGCAGTACACAACCTTAGACTCCATGCACTCCAGCATTCGGCCGTTATCTGCAGGTGCTCCGTCTCATTGAATGGAACGCTTGTATAATATACTATCTCAGCGATGCAGCACAGCGTATTTAATCCACTCACCAGAGCTGTGGTCTTGGTTGTGAGGGGAGGCGAGGTCAGATTGGCCCCGTCATGGAGGATGGACGTGTTACAACGCTACATCGCAGCCCAGATGGTTCATATTTACGCTCCTGATAATCTCCAGGTCTGGCAGTCCAAATCACTGAGTCAGAGCTGTTCCCATCAACCTTTGCTCCAGCAGTTGTGTGTCCAAGCCCATGGCAGACAGGAAGCAGCTGTCCCTCTCTGACTGTTGGTCAGCCTCAGCATGGATGAAGCCCGAGCAGCTCCACAGACACGTAGCACACAGAGAGGGACAGCTCTCTACCACATACTACAGACTTGTTTATAAGACTGGACAATTCCTTCATTAATCAAAGACATAGTGAATGGATCATTAAGATGCTTTTGTATATTTTGTCAATAGAGACTTGTTCTCTACAGCGGGTCAGACAAGCAATGACCAGCTGCAACCCCCGTAATGAACCACCTAAACACGGCCATGATTACGCTGGTACTGTATTTATCCTTGGAGAACCCAATCCTTGTCTTGATTATAATGTGTACCTGGAGAAGAGGCAGAACTACTCTTGGGTTGATAAAACAACATGTTCTTAGACATATTCTGGAATATATGTTAGGCTGTAGGAGTAAGTGCAGACTCGCCTTGGACCGAAGCTGTTGTGTATATTCATAGACCAGTGGCCTACAGTCTGAGGTGTATGATTAGTGAGCTTGGTTTGGGCTGGGTCAAGGCTTTGGTTTAGTCTCTGGCGTACTTCTCAGTATATGGTGCGCCAGTCTGAAACCACCTAATGGCCACTCACCCTGGTGGAAATGATCCTTGTGTTGTAATTATAGATGCTCTACTCCCACAAACAGAATATATTTACATTCTTTCTTGCATCTGTTAACCCAGAGGAAGACAGAGGAGGCGTTACTTTTCAACTGCATACCGGGAGACGGAGAAATATCTGTGTCCGGGGAGCGAGCTGGAGCTTTTAGACATGTTGACTGGGAACCAGAACTGTTTATGTATTGCTTTTGAATATGGCATGAAGGAGACCACAGGCTGAGAAGAGCTGCATGGATCCTGTACATTAGTTTGAGCAGTAGGCCACACACTTAGCACTATCGTACTCCAATCGCTGTGCTCGTGTAGAGAGTGCGCGAGTTAAGCTTATTGTGAAATCTTTACAGACGTCTATCTTGAAGAGTGATGGGGGGGAAATGCAACAGCTTTGCGTTTGAGCTGTGTGGGCCACCATCAGTGCAGCCGGTGCTTCTGGACTCCTCTCCTCCCCAGTGAAATCCCCAGGCATGAGGCGGGAGGGACGGAGTCCGCCAGTATCAGCCCATGATATCATGGGAAAGGAAGCAGGCTGTGTTAAATGTTCCCGAGATCCAATTTATGGAGTGTTTAGGTTGGATTTCCACCGTTCGCATCTACAAGTGGGAAGAGAGGCAGGGGCAGGCCAGTCCAGGCCCAGACACTGATGAGGTTTGTTGTTTCAGGGTTTCGGGGACATTGTGCACGGATAGGTAATAAAATAATGGACAGAAATAGGACTCCGCACTCCCAGACAAAATGACCTAAAGGAATCGGAGTGTTCCAAGTCCATGTCCTTTCATACGGTGGTCTCCATAATTACTTGCACTTTCCAAACGCTCATTGTCATGCTCCTGTGAAAGTGCTGTCATGTGTTTAGCATCTTGTGCTCTTAAGGAATGTTTTAGTCACTTGGATTATTACATACCTTTCGAGGGCCCTCTACATTATGTACTGTGTGTGGGTTTTGGAACAACTGACTGCTATATTTGCTCTGATGATCTTCTACATGTAAGTGTCTGCACTCAAGTGGTCTTAAAAAGAATGGAAAGTGCTATATTTATCTGATCTCATCATAGATTTCACCACTTGGATTAAGAATAACAAAGTCACTGTATGGGGGTTGTCAGCTCACCAGGTGAGTCCTTGCAGTTGCCATGCACCACTGTACATGAGTGTTTGTTTTGGGATGTGTCATAGTGAAATCCATGGCCCTCTTTGAAATGAGCTCATCTTGGGGGAAACAGTATGTAGCCTAGTCTCCCGGGCTCATTGCCCGTGGCCAACAGCTAAGAGAACACAGCTGATCCCAGCACAGCTTATATTTAGTCCTCTGTTTGCTATTTCTGTTTTCTGGAGCATTTTTGATTTCTTGGCTAATTTAACAGGTGTGTTTGTGTTTTGTGCACCTGTGTGTCAGTGTGTGTGTGTGAGTGTGTGTGTGTGTGTGTGTGATTTATGTCTTTGTGTAGATATATGTGGATGACCATCGGCATGACACTTATTTTGATGTGGTTCTGTTGTAAATTGTTCCATATTGTCTAGACTTAATTTGTCACATTCTATGCACATCTACATTTTAAAAAAGGAAAATTCCCATTATTAACCATCTGCGTGGATATAAAAAAAATGGAGTAGTGGAAAGTGGGCCAGTCAGTGGTCAGCCCAACCTCCGCAGAGACACGGACCAAGTAATCACTCCCTAACACACTGACCAGCTGGGCCCTCCACACCCTCTGCAGCCCAGCCAAGAACCAAGAGTATTCATGCTCAAGCTCTCTCTCTCTCTCTCTCTCTCTCTCTCTCACGCACGCACACACACACGCACGCACACACGCACGCACGCACACACACACACACACACACACACACACACACACACACACACACACACGCACACACACACACAGACAGGAGGAGATAATGACTCCGGAGGGGATGATGGGGCCGTAACCCTGCAGCCGAGCGTTTTCCCTGCATCCCTCCTGGCCATCCTGAGGAGGAGGGTGGGGCTAATGGGCTGCACCTGCCTCGTGCGTCGCCGTGGGAGACGTCTCGCCGCGCCACCTGGCCGGCCCGGCGTCTCTCTCAGCGGGGATCTGTGGGTGAGGGACAGGGTCAGCGGCTCTCAGTCCTGCATGTCCAGCAGTTCATTACAGGAGGACATTTACTCAGGCAGGGTGTTCCAGGGCTGGTCCCAAGACGGCAGATTTCCAAAGGGCTTTATAAATGGCTGGCCATGGTACAAGACAGGGAAACATTCAAGTCAGGCTACTAATTAGCTCATTTTTGAGTAATTAGGTTGATATTGGAGCGTGGCAATGCCCCTTCATGCTCACAGTGCAAGGACTTCTTGTTCAGCTAGCTAGCGTACAGTAGCTACACGTGACCTGTTTCTCTACACAATAGCAATTGAACTCCCTACAGAAAACCTAATTCAGTAGAAAAGAATCAAAATAACCAAATGAGTAATGTACAGCAATTGTAATAAAAGAATAGCCATATTCTTTTTGCGTCTTCATTTGAAAACACTCCTCTCCGGCTTAGAGCTCCCTCCCACAAAGTTATCCATCATAGCGAGAGTCCAGGCAGTTTTGTTTTCTTAGCTGTCTACAGAATGCTCCAGACCCACTCTGTAGACTATTGTATGTTCCACACCGGAGGCCAGCTCACAGCTCAAAATGTCTCAGTTTTGAGTAACATTCAGATTCCAGGAGATGCACTGGAATAGGAGAAGGAGCACACGTCTGATGATGACCCAGTTAAAAGACTCGGGATGGTGGACATGAAACAAATCTTTATTATCTCTGTATATGGGGCCAGCATAACAGTTAGTGTAGATGGTTCCCAAAGAGCACGCTTTCCCAAATATTGACATCCAAGTGTTTAAATGTCCTTATCATGATGAATGAGAATACATGTTTACTACAGGTCCCCAGACAGGAAAACCGAGACAGAATGTCTTCATGGTGGTTGGGATATGTAGTGTGTTCTCAGTCACAGAGCAAGTAGAGAACCTCCCCCCCTCCTCTCATCGGGGGAGGCGAGAGGGCGAGACAGACATCCTAATAGGATTAGCGTTATTTCTTTTCATCATCTAGCCGTTCTTTGTGGTGCAAAGACTCGTCTGTCTCGTGGGTGCTATCTCTAGCTGGATTGATGGCAAAGTAGACGGTAAATAGCCAGGAAAAATGCTGCCTGGTTACATAATCCTTGAGTGGTGATGGTGATTCTGAATTTAGAACAGGTGTGAGTGGAACACAATCACTTTGCGCCACGGTGGGTCTCTGAGGCACGCGAAGAGGCTGAAGAATGGTTTAGCATGTCTCCAAGGCCTTTTGATTGATGAAGGAAAACACCGTTGGTGGGGAACAAATATCTATACCATAAGAGCTCACAGGAGCTCATACCAGCAAGTCTAGCCATGGCTCTAATTCCCTTATCTGTCTTTTTTCCTGACAGCCAGCCAGTCCCTCTCGCTGCACTTTGGCTTTGACTTATTATCTTGCTCACTTTCATGATACCCAGACAGAGCTCACATGCACAGATCTCCCCACACAGTTTGGACATCAATTGTCTGAAGAAGATGATAAAACAGGATAAAATGGACCTTGTCTGTATGGATTCCCTCCGCCATTCGAGCATTAAGGAAAGCAGAGAGAGGATTTACCCAGAGAAGACTCAGTGTTATGCAACAGCCCAGTAAAGCCTCTTCTGGGTGCCCCGTCTCAACATGACAGTAGTTATGGGCTGTACTGTATCTCAAAGGGAAGTGTAAAAAGTGACACGGCCTGTCATTTTTAATAAGTAGCCACTGGAAACCCAGGGGGCAGAGTGGTGGGGGCTCAGCCCGTAGTCTCCGCCTCCTGCGCCATCCCACATGAAGCAGCTCCCAGCTGTTATTAGCCCTGATAAATGAGGGCAGAACCTGTGTTTAGAGTAAGGCAGCCTTTAAGTGATGTTACACACCCACACACTCATGCAGCAATGCTCGAAAATGTGGCATACATCAAGCCACGTACTGTAGACCCAATGGTGTGGACTTATGTTGTTGGTTTTGTTTTGCATAGGAGTGAGTGGCTGATATCTAACGTAAGACAGTTCTCAGAAGAAAGAAAAAAAAGAAATAGTTCTGAGTAGACAAAAGAGGTTTAATGGATTCAGCAAATCAACTATATTTTACAGGGGAGGGCATTTAGTTGTTTCAAACTACAATGAGTGATGAAGTAATTTAAAAAATAAACAAGCACCCTTACCTTACTTTTTCTGTCCAATTTTTAAAAAGTCATTGCTGCTAAAGTGTGATTGAGAGGATGCAGAACAGAAGGATTGTTCGCCGGCAGAAGTGTGGTTGAGCTGAGGTTACATGTAAAGGATAGCCAAGCAAAGTATTTGTAGCAGTGGAAAACCACAACGATTACGTTCTGGTCCTCAGGGTTGACCATGGCTAATTCCTCTTCTAATTCCACAACTGAAAGGTACTGGGGCTTCTTCTGTACACACTCTTGGCTCCGGTACTAAGGAGAACAGAAGCACAGGCCCAATATAATGTTGAGCTGTCCGTGAAGGGTGGTCAGCTCGGTTGAGCAGGGTGTGAGTGAACAGTGTTTATTGTAGTAGAGACAAAGCCTGCGTAATGCAGGTCACCTTGTTTGACTTGGCAATGCCAGCCATACATGATTGATGGCGGGGAGCCTTTGGCCCCCCATGTTTAATCTGTGCGCCTTCTCAGCTTGAAGCCTGTGAAGTTTTCTCTGTGCTCTGGTAACTCTATTATGAGCGGGTACCCTCATGACCCTGCCTCTTACATCGTTTCGTTTCATATTGTATCCTCAATGTTTTCATCCATCAGCACGTTATTACAGGGAAGGTACGGTAAACAGAGGGTCACCTAGCTACAGCCGTCTAACACCTCCAGGGGATGTCCTGTCCTCTCCCACCCTCATTCATCAGCTGTTTCACAACATCTCCTGCTTCTCCTGCCTCTTAGCCTGCGTATTAACCCTCTACAGGGCTAGAGATTAATCCACCTTGGGATGCCAGGGAGTAAACATCCTGTGATCCATCACTGAGACCAGCTCTTCTGAGAACACCGCTGGTCAGAAGAGTTGTTTTGATAGTGGATGGATGATGAACAATGAGAGTCTGAAGAGGTGTGGTGATGCCAGAGCTAGGTAAGTACTGTTGGCCGGTAACAGCAGCAGCCATGCTGTGGTCGCGGGGGACACCTGCCCAGTGGGGTGCCTCTGCCCCATCCTGGGTCCACTCAGCTGACAGACAAAGGCTTGAGGCTCTATGAAAATGCACTGTCATTAATTACACAGACTAGCACAATGGGATATGTCTAGCTAGTCTGTCAATGGTAATTCATGTAACGCATAAATCCGTCCTTTCGTGCCCTGGTGAGTTTGGTGGTGAGCCAAGAAACTGTTGCTATGTAAGATTACCCCCAGCATGAGTCAGAGGTGTGGTATGCAGCTATAGCGTGCTAAGGTTCATAGAGATAGCAGCATCTCTAGTGGCAGAAGTGGTGGATATGAACGAGCAGTGACCTAATCGTCCCCTTTGTATCTGGCTTACTTCATCCAAAACCTAGGTAAGCACATAAAATTAAAGAGAGCTCCTGTTGGCTGGTAGTTAAGGTGCAGATGGTGGACCAAGCCCGAATAATGAGTGGTTTCATTCAACATCATACTCTAGGTTTCATAAAGAAGTTGCAGCTCCCGCAAGGTCTATCAAAGTTTGAATGAAATGACTGATTGTGAGTATTGCTCCCTAAGTGCACAATCGCCATATTTGGTGCTCCCAGTGGAGTCAAGGTCTCCAGTCGAAAACAAGGCCAATTAAGACTGAAACACGCATACCAGAAACAAGAGGTCATCTTGAAAAATGAAGAAAAAATCGGGAACATAGCTCAACAAAGCCTCCCAGTTGGTTTTATGTTACCCATTAATCTGATGGAAAAAATAAGCTGCTTGATGGATTATGTCATGTGTTTTCATTATGATTAAGCATGTGCAGCTGAATATCTAGTATGTATGTACACTTCATCTGTCTTTTCACACCCTTAGAGAAAAGACTATGGTTTTACATGAATGAATGTTTTCAATCTGTTGAATCTTCTCCTTCCCAACAATGGAGCTTTCATTATTTTTGCAGGATGTTTGTGAGTCATTTTGCTCTAAACCTAATGTAACATTGTACAAGCAGTACACACACATGCTTTTGTGTCACACATGCTTATATATCAAACCATGTCTTTTCATCTTGGCCCAGAGAAAGTGCCTTAGTCTCAGTGGAACCACAGCCTTGCTCGCTAACTTTGTTGTGAGTGGTCTTTGAGGCACACTAGAGCCAATGCTTAAATTGTTTCCTGCTTGTAAGAGAACTTTATTCCAATTGCACTTTATTGTCCATTACCAAGGTCATTCGTATCCATAAAACATCAGAAATAGCTTTTCCAGACTGATGTCCTGCAATTTTTGCAAGTGGCAGGGTCGCTCAAAAGGCATTTGATGATGACGACCAAAGGGACGGTCATGTTTCAACCCAAGGTCAGCAATAGGAGACCACTAATGAGCGTCACCATGGATGAACTCATGTAGAAACACCATGACCTGTTCAACAACGTCCATTACACTGATATATGGGCCTAATATTCAGTACTAGACTACATAAAGAGCACACACCAATGCATACTGTAGGTTTATAACCTGCTGATCAATGCATACTGTAGGTTTATAACCTGCTGATCAATGCTGTTTTTTATCTGTGTTTACTGCAATATTGCTGTGGCCGTGGAGGTCGGAGGGGGCTACTTTCTCCTGGAATCTAGACAAGCATGTTTGTTTTCATCACAGAGATCAAAGCCCTCTAATTAAGGTTGGGGTCTTACAGGCGTTTTTGCTAATGTGTGTCCCGCCACCAGGTCTACAAGCTGAACAATGTCTAAACTGGTCAAGTGCCCCTATCACAGAGTACTGTACTAACAAGCCTAATCCTCAGAGTCACGAACACAGAGGATTACACCGCCCAAATTGGCCCGTCATGCTGAGACTGTGCCTGTACAGTGCTAATGGACCCTCATTCACTCACCCGCGAGAATGGGAACGTTTATTCAACGCTCTGCAACGTTCCCCCAGCTGCCCTGTGCTCCATGTGGGGATATGAATGTGGAGTGACCAGGGTGAACAGAATGAGATGTGATGGCCTTGTGGGGGCTTTGGGACCTCAGGCAAATTGTTATAATTGGCATCGGTTTGTGACTGCTTTCCTGTGGTTTGGGTTGGACTTGATCGATGTTAATAGCACTGAGATAAAGATATTGTTTTTACTTCTTTAAATGCTTTTATTAATTATGGCACCTATTGAAACTATGGCCTGTGTGTACTGTGTCTGTACAGTATGTGTGTGTGTGTGTGTGTGTGTGTGTGTGTGTGTGTGTGTGTGTGTGTGCGTGTGTGTGCTCCAATCACTGGGGAAAGATTGGGGGATACATTTTCACATTGAGGAATATTTCCCTCCACTCACCTTCCATGTGGTTGTAAAATCAGTCTGAATTATGCAGTGTGTGTGTAACACCAGAGGCCTCTGGCGTTAATAAGACACCACAGGCTCCAGACAGACATGGATTATGGATTGCTGATTTAGCTCCAGTAGTGCCAGATAGCCTACACACCTTGCTTCACTGAAAACCCAGGATAGAATCAAGAACAGCAACACCAACCTCAGCCGTTAACATTGTGTTAGAACACACAGTCGCTCTTTCACTCTCCGTCTAGGGAGCAACAACATAACCCCTTCTGAGCAGTATGACCTGCGAGAACTGGAGCGCCCGGGAGTGACAGATAAGAGAGTCCGAAACGGAGAGAGGGACCAGATGGGAGGTAGAGCTTCAGGAACGACTCCCCCCTGCTGCCTCTCAACGGGTCCATGTTGAGTGGCCAACAACACCGGTGTGTTGTTGCTGAACATGTTTGTGTTGGAGAGCAGCGCGTGATCCGTGTCCAGCAGCCTGGCGGGCCATAAATCCGTCGCATGCTAAATCATGCTAAATCAGCTGATAGGCTCTAGACAGGCGGGATAACGCAGAGATAGACCAGACACGCACGATGAAGAATATGGCTACTTTTTTACCTTTTCATTCTTCTTTTACGCCGGAGAGTTTCCTCCTACCACAACACCTGAGACATTCAAAGTGCTTCGGTGCTCGGGTCTGAGTAAAAGACTGACTAGAGCTTTCTAAAGATAATATATGCATGATAAAAAATGGTAGTAGCAAACTGTCAGGTGACTTTGTTTCGTAACCACAAACCGCTCTACTTCGTCCACGACATGGAAATACACCATGTCAACTTGTTGGTGGTGCGGTGGGACTCATTTAAAGCAGTGGATAGGTCCCTGCACCGCGGGGCTGTGGTCCTCTGTTTCCCGGCACGGGTCTGGTAATGTGAGGCTCGTTCGTTTACAATGCCAGAGTGAGGAATGAAACATCGGAATGGAGTGAGGTCAGCACATTGCCTCAGTGTCTCTCCAGGCTGCAGGTGAAACTGATTTTGTCATTACATTGGTCCCTTTGATGGTTTCCTTCTCCACAGGGCAGTAAAGATCAGGCAATTGCCCCAGAGAAGTTATGGCTTCCAGATTTGTTAAAACACTGCAGAGAGCAGTGAGTCAAATCAAAGGAGACAGGATCCCCTGAACTGTTTGTTTGTTTACATTAAAGCTCATGAGACGCTTCCAGGAATAATCCTGAAGTAGAAACATGTCAATTACCTTTCCTCATGGTTTTAATAGCATGTCTATTACATCATCAAAGCGTTGTCATTTGTTTCTGTCTAGGTTCACTATGTTTTGTCTTGTACATCAAAAGAGTCAACGGACCAACGTCGATATGAGTTACACTCTTCATTGTATAGCGTAAGCACCCATCCACCTGCAGAGTCACAGAGGTCCCAATGTAAACGAGTGGTCCATCCGTACCCTCTGACCCTGTGACCCTGTGACCTGGGCTTCAGCCGGTGTCGCTGACAGGGAGGCGAGCGAGAATCTCCTCCAAACACATCAATAAACACTCAGGCTGTGGGGGGGAGAGGAAGATGACGCTTGTGTTTTCAGATTATAAAGCACTGCTAATTGAGTTTATCAGCCTCTGGCTTCAGCTTTTGTTTTGAAAAGTTAACGGTCATGCCTTTTTAATCCCAAATCATTATATTGACTTTGAGAAATCCAAAACAACAATTTCAGTTTTTGCATTGCACCACATTCTGAAGCCTTGATTGAATGTTTTCCCCCTCATCCTCCAGAGAAAGACTAAGCACTAATGCAGAAACGAAACAAGATGGAATGGAGAGAGAGAGAGATGTTTGCACGGAGTAACCTGGCAACCCGTCCTTAAATCATTCTGCTCTCCATCACTATTCTAATTGAATTAAATGAATTCTGAATGAATTGTGGAGTGAACGACAGCGCAGCAAAATTATTAAAACAAAATAAAAAAATCAGTATAGTTCGCCAGACTAAGTACAGACAGAGGGATGTGAGGCAAATGCATTGAGTGAGGTGACTGGTGAATTATATGTTTAGTGAAGAAGGCTGCAGAGGGTTTGGCTGTTTGGACAGAGAGCGGAGCTGTAAAATCTGTGAGTAGTAAATATCTCTCTTGCCTAATATACAGAATCAATGCCAGGCTGCAGACTTTTATTGCTATGGCCTACAGTACATTACATAACGGAGGTCCCCTTTAATAAGTGTTCCTGCACAAGAGTTTCATTGGTCATGTTCAGAACACATCACCATGGGTTTGATATCATGCCACGGTACACGGCATGGAATGTATAAGTTCATATCTTATTATTTTCAATATTTTTCAAAGTGTAGGAGCAAAGCAGCAGCCTTTGAGTAGCTGTTGAACTTAGGTGCGACAAACCCCGCCTTGATGGTGTCAGCATGCTAAGCTACGGTAAACATCACTTTTCACAAACACATAAACTGGTGCGTCAACCTTTCCCTCTGATCATTCTAATACTTTTACACATATGTGATCACTTACTCGGACCGCTCTTGATTAAAAAGTGTGTGTTTGCGTTTGGTGATGTCAGCCTCAGCGTTGATAAACAGCATGGGCCATTGGGGTCGTGTGAAGTGTTAGACACACTTTGTGCCTCGAGCGCCGGGACCCACTGGGAGAGAATAAGGAAGTGAACAGGGAGCATTTGAGGCCCCGTGTAGACCAGCAAATATGAAGCTGTAATTTATGGTGCAAAGGTGTCTATATGGACGCCTGTGGGAAATGGTGACACATAGACCTTTTCCTCTGCGTCCTCCAGGGACAAAAATGAAATGTTTAGTTTGTTCACTTCATTATAGTTGACCCAGTTCTGTAATCATCTCAGGGCCAAACACCAGCTGAGCTGACAACTAATCCCTCAATACTAACAAATGTGATTGCAATTAGACTGCACCCCTGTGTTTCTGTGTGTGTGTGTTCAGCGTGTGTGTGTGTGTGTGTGTGTGTGTGTGTGTGTGTGTGCTGTGCGTCTGTGTGCGTTTGCATCAATGTCTATTGCACCGTTGTGGACAGCCTGACAGGCCTGATTAGAGTGAGTCCACATTGCCATGTGTGAGGTTCTCTAAGACGGCCCTCTTTGCTTTGCTTTACGATTTTATTTCTCTCAAAACTGCAGCTCAATATGTCATCTATCTATTAATAGCGGGCTAAGTGGTACCACACAAGGTTTTGTGCGTGTTTCGTCAGGCCCTCTCTCTCTCTCTCTCTGTCTGGCATGGCTGCGGCCGTAGGTCACGCATGGCCTGCACACTGAGTGAACAGCGGCAAGGAGCGACTCCTTGGCTCCCAGTGAAGAGCACACACCCTGTACATGCAGAGAGAGAGAGGTGATGTCACCTCTACAGCACTGCTCACGAGCCAGAGAACTGGCGTTGCTCCACGCTTTTTTGCTGTCTTTCTCTCTCTCTCTCTCTCTCTCTCTCTCTCTCTCTCTCTCTCTCTCTCTCTCTCCCTCTCTCTCTCTCTCTCTCTCTCTCCTCTCTCTCTGGACTCTATACGACTGTAACCACATGCATCTGGCTCCACAGTAGGGGATTTTCTGGACCAGTCTGTTTGACCGTTTCTTTGGAAACAGTGCTCCCCCAAAAGCCCTGCTGGTAACTGAGGCAGCCTATTGGAAGAGATGCAAGCTGAAAGACTTGTCTGCTGATGCTGTTCTATATATACTAAAAGCATTCTATTGAACAGAAAAAAACATCTAGGAAAAACAAAACGAAAACAAAAAATGCCTCTGTCAGCGTTTATTATCAAACTATCAGTTGCCTTTATGGAAGTATATGGCACGTTTAAAATTTATTTATTTATTTATGTGCTCTGCAACACATCAAGTCATTAATTTTTATCAAGTCTGAAGGCTATGCTTAGCACTACAGGCTTGATGTAATTGCATAGATATTATGGGGGAATAGAACTCATTTCTTGCTGACACAGAGCTCTTATACTGTAAATAGTTGGCCTGATTCTTTGGTGTTCTGGTTCTAAAACGTATCAGCGCTGGTAGGCAGCAGCCCAAACACAGCTTTACTTTCACACAGAGATGTGGCTGTGGTTCAGAACTGTGTCGATCTGAGGGAATGTGTTCATGGCTAGAGTTAACTCTCAAACCTGCCAGGCGGCCTGTTCTGATGTTACACATGTTACACTTTATCAGACCTTCAAATCTGAAATCTTCTCTGGAGGGATGCTAGCCCCAAGGCTGGCTGGGTGTAGAAATATCCGGCTAGCATATCAATCCTGGCGCCCTCGTTTCACTCTTCCCCCTCTCCTGAGTGGTAGGTCTACACCTGGGGGTGGGGTGGGGGGGGGGGGCATCGCCTGTGTTCTTGTGTTCCAGCTGGTGGGTGGCCCCCCAGGCCCTCACCCCCCCCTCCCCACCCCTCCCCCCTATTCATGACTCCCCCAGGGGCTGTTCCTGGTTTGGATGCCTGTACAACGCTATCTCCTACGCATTGGGCCTCCATGCTCGCGTTAGCGTTATGTAAGGCCTCAGAGCCCTGGTGATTTACTGTGCAGGTGTTGCGCAGCGCTGTTGGTAGTAAAGCACCAGCGGTGACGTGTTTGTTGAGGGGCTGACGGTCGTCAGAGGAAGCCCATATGGAGAGGTGGGAAGACACTTTCACGTTTGATTTTTACTCTCTGACATAAGCAGTGTAAATGTTTCCGCACCCCTCTCTTTCTCTCTCTCTCTTTCACACACACACACACACACGCACACACACACACACACACACACACACACACACACACACAGACACACACACACACACACACACACACACACTCTAATCACTCCTAATCATACAGTATAGTCAATATGATATCATACAGGCCCAGTTACCCCAGTTACTTCGCTATTCACTAGATATGTTACACAGTAAATAACCAAATCCTTAGAGTGCTTAATATAATGCTTTTGTTTGTTGTTTGTTGTTTTTCCAGTTTAACAGTAGCTCAACTACGACCACAGTCTGTGTGTCATGTGAGTTGATGAGTGGGCAGTTCTCAGTTCCCTCACTACCGTCTCTCTGTCCAGAGTGTCCCGGGGCCAGGGGGACAGGTGTTGTGTGTGGCTCTCAGCAGAGGTCCACGTTTGGTGGTTAAGGGGATGAGGGAGGCCTGAGGCTTGTCTCCACTTCTGTTTTCTCCAGTCTTCGTATTACCCCAAATCCCATAAAAGCTTCTTTAAAGCCGTTTTTACCATACTTTTGGTACAGTAGATCATCTGCTTCAGTTCTGTCTTATGTCTGTGAAACATTTTGAGAAGCCAACAACTCCTCCAGAAACTTTTGAGTTCATAACAATCCCTCCCCCAGTTGGATCTGCAGAGGCCATTCAGGGCTCCCAGCAAAGCACACCTGCTGATTCTTAACAGGGACAATGTGTAGGGGATTTTGGTTGGGTTTGCGTTTGTGTGTGCGTGTGTGTGTGTGTGTGTATGTGTGTGTGTGTGTGTGTGTAGGGGGGGGTAACTGCACAATAAGCACTTGCTCTGTAGCATGATATAGGGTGATATACTGTAGGTTCTCTAAGAAACCCATAGAGCTTCTCTGACAGGGCCTCGTAGACATAACGGCTTATGAACAGTTAATGAATTTGTACAGTACCATACCAGACTTGTTATATCTTGCTACTGTATACACGTAGCTGAAAATATCAAGTGTATTTCCTCACTGTGATATTTTTAAAAGGGTACATGTACATTGTAGTAAGTGTAGTTGTACTAGGGTTTCTCTTTTGTTCTGTCAGGTTATGATATTCCAAATCAATAATCGCACACTTTTATATTTCTACACCGGGCAGAGGTACAATATATGTTTAAGCCTCCTACAGACTGTGGGCTGTCCCAGACCCAGCAGAAACATGAACAATCGTGGCAATATCTGTGGTCGTGGCTCCAAACCGGAGGTCCTACATCGCGCTGTGGGAGAGGTCATCAAAGATGACCGATGTCACGGTCTTGAAACCAAAGATAGCCCACGACAAATATCTGACAGTGTCATCAATTTAGGAATGACATAATAACTTAATTTAGCTCACGCTGTATTTACTTGTCTCGTAGCCTACGATTCAGAAGTGTCTCATTGCACTGTGTACATGCATGCAGTGTGGCTTGCAATAAACATAATATATAAGATAAGATACTTTGGATACATTTTAGCGCTTCAGTATTGTTCAATTGCATTGTATGTTTATTTATTTATTTTTACAAATCCAGTATGGTATGAGAGAGGGGCCAGGAGGTGAGAGAGAGGGAGAGATAGAGAGAGATAGGGGAAGAAACAGATTGTGATCAACAGACAGTGATAAGAGAGAAATAAGTTACTGTACATAAGCACTGTTGTGAATTTTCATATCTTCTCTTCATGCCTGTTTTGGACAGAGACATGCATGTGTTTTTACTGTGTTGTTAACTCCCTGCTTTAGGAACTGATTTTGGCAGCCAAATAAGGCCATTTTACAACCACTCCCCACACTTCATTTTTTGCCTCTGACATTATTTGGCAGTTTTTATGGAGGCTCAAAAGCTTTAATATGTCCAGTCATTCCCTCGGGGGACAGCAAGGCATTTTTCTCATACCATCAACTGTGATTGCTCTGTCGTACGGTACATGGCCAACTATGCCATGTAGAATTATGTCTGCTTTGTGTAAGGGGCCACAGACGTGGTGTCTGTTTATGATTAGAGATAGAGGTAGAGGGTAACTCTGACCATGTGAAACTTCAGACCCTGTGTCAGGCTAATGCAGATGAACACAGGTACCCTCTGGATGACGAAAACACATACCGCACTGGAGCCAACAAATCATTCTGTTCTGGCTGGGCTTCTCAGTTGCTGTTGATGGGCCTCAGTTCAGTGTGAGAGGGGTATACTGTATGAAATTATCTACTAGTTGGTCTCCTGGTTACAGTATCTGTTTGGGCTGTTGCTACAGTGCTCCACACGTGTCTTTAAATAACCCTGTTTCAAGGGACGTATTCCCAGTGCTCCGTCTCCTCACACGCTTGTGTTTATCTTTTAATACTGTATGCTTTCTCTCATGGCTGTACTGTAAATGTGTTCCAGAATGATACCTCTCGATGGGAAACGCGATTATCTCTGAGGATTTCATGGAAACAATCTGTTGGGCTTTCCCGTGAGATGGACTAACTAAAATAGACTCCATCAAAGACCCATGAAAATATGTTTTTCATTCCCATTCAAAACCTGTGGCACTTTATAGACTATAATAAAGGTTTCATGTTTTCCAAGTTCTCATCTGAAAGACATTTTCTTCTGACGATTCCTCCCGTGCTGTAAATTTGATGACCCATCCTCCTCAAATTATGCAGACTATGATCAATTGTCAGTGAAGATGCTGTAGAAACGTTCCTTCTTTCCTAAGTTGTAAACGGGTCTACAGTACCTTTAATAAAGCATTGATATTCATGGGTCTTCAGAGGGTACTTGACTGTCCTACGGTATTCCTCCCCCCAGACTGAGCCGTTTGTTTCAACCAACGTCTGATGTTAACCACATGCTCAGGTACAGTATGTTGAGTACCAGAGACTGTTTCCTGTGCCGTTGTCATGTTTGCCACATGTTCAGGTGCCTCAGGGGATCACGGGTCAGGTTCCAGGGTATGATGGTTCACTGGCGTGTTAGTCTCAACATGTCCTCTTCTCACTCCAATTGACAATATACAGCATCAAATTTAAATGTTAGCCTTTTTTCTATTTTTTTTACATCCACATTGATCAATCCTGCTCCTCTCAGAGGTGGATAAAACTACAGCGAGCAAATGCTGTAAAATAATGTTAAATTGTCTGAGATAGTTGACGTTTTCAATGCTTTTTCAAGAGGACAGTTAGGTGAATGGAGTTGGTAGCATGATGTGGCAGGGCTGATTGATGTGGTGTGATTTAGGCTGCTGCGGTTGAGTAGGAATGTCTATCACAGATGATGACACTTCCCAAGACCAGGCTGTCGGCACTTTGATGTGAAGAGCTGCTTTTAGAGGAAGCCCACATACATTATCAAAACAGAGCTCACTAATGGTGCCTATCAGCTCAAGGCACAAACTTGTCAATGTGCCCTTCATCTCTTCTGTTCTCTCCTCCTCTCCTCTTCTGTACTCCTCAGCTATTCTCTCCTCTCCCCTCCTCTTCTCTCTCCTCCTCTCTCCTCCTCTTCTCTCCTCTCCTCTCCCCTCCTCTTCTCTTCTCTCCTCTCCTGTCCCTTCATCTCCTCTCCTTCTCTTCTCCTCTTCTCGTCTCTTCACCAGCCTATGTTCTCAGTTGTACTAGTGTGTATTTTTTCCTCTCTATTGTTTGTTGATTCATTCGCTTGACTAAATCTATAAATTAATGTAAATTACATAGTTAACACTGCTGTAACTAGTGATAAGACTCAACATCGGGTTGCTATTTCATTGCTCACTTCTAATCCATTCCCTGCTATTTGATTGCTCATGTCTAATCCAGTCCCCTGGATATTGTTCCAAGTTCGCTTTTTAAAGATGTCCTTAGCTCCTTAGGGCCATTCTTACTTCCCATTGTGAATAGCTCCCACAGCTCTGGTTGTGTGCCTGATTATTTTAAACATGTCAGCATTTAGCCACTCCTAAAAAAAACTAGCCTTGACCCATTGCTTCCCATTAACTATCGTCCTATATCCAAATTTCATTTTATGTCCGAAGTCCTGGAGAAAGTAGTCTGTAAGCAACTCCTACTGGTTCTGGACAATTATGACATATTCGATAAGTTCCAGTCGGGTTTTCGGCAGAAGCATAGTACCAAAACCGCCCTACTCAGGGTTTCAAATTATATTTTGATGCGTGCTGATGCTGGGGAATGCTCAGTGTTGGTACTACTTGATCTAAATGCAGCTTTCGACACTGTTGACCATACTATTCTCCTTAGTAGGCTTCATCAATGGGCAGGTATGACTGGGTCTGCCCTTGATTGGTTTGCCTCCTATCTGTCAGACAGGAGTTTCTCTGTGTCCATTGATAATTTTGTGTCCTCTTCTGCTACGTTAACCTGTGGTGTACCCCAGGGTTCAGTCCTTGGACCAATTGTATTCTCTCTGTACATGCTCCCTCTTGGTTTTTTTATCAATAGTTTTAAAGATATCTCCTATCATTGCTATGAGGATGATACACAGCTGTACTTGTCTTTTAATTCTAATGACCTTGGCAAACTCAGTATCTTGCAAGACTGTCTAACAGCCATCAAAGACTGGATGTCTAATAACTTCCTCCAGCTAAACAAGGATAAAACAGAAGTCCTCATTTTAGGTCCCGAGAGCTTATCTGAGAAAGTACAGCAGTGTATCGGTCCTTTAGCAGCTAATGTGAAGCAAGCCTCCAAAAACCTGAGTCTTCTTTGACCAGCACATGAACTTTGAGCTACATGTTAAGAAATTGGTCCAATCTGGTTTCTTCCAATTAAGGAACACTTCTAAAATCAAAGCTGCTTTATCCCCCCAAGATCTGGAAAAAATCATTCACGCTTTTGTTTCCTCCCGCCTGGACTATTGTAATGCACTGTTTACCTCCCTGAATCGCTCCTCTGTATCTCCACTTCAGTTGGTCCAAAATGCAGCAGCTAGACTTTTAACTAACACTGGGCGCAGGTCACCCATCACACCTGTGTTGGCCTATCTGCACTGGCTACCTATTGGCTGTAGGATTGATTTTAAGATTATTTTAATCACATATAAAGCATTGCACGGAATGGCCCCACTTTATATTTCTGAGTTACTACTGTATGTCCCCTGGCTACAGTGCAGACTCGGAGGTCTCTTAGGTCTACTGACCAAGGCCTTCTTGCTGTCCCAAAATCAAGATTAAAAACTAAAGGTGACCGGGCATTTGCAGTAGTGGCCCCCACCCTCTGGAATAGTCTTCCTATAGACATACAGTAAGGAACGCAGTCAGGGGATGAATTTAAGCAGCTGCTTAAAACCCACCTGTACTGCAAACATTTTTCTACTGTATGTGATAGTTTTAAAACTTTTATTGTTCTTATGTGTCTTTTATTCCTTTATCCCGATTGTGTTAACTTTTCCTTTGCTGGTGATTATGTGTATGTCTATCTCATTTTAAATCTGTACAGCACCTTGTAACCCTGGTTTTGAAAGGTGCTTTATAAATAAAATGTACTTACTTACTTACTTACTTACTTACTTATTTACTAATGGTGAGTCAGTGTGATGTAGGCCTATGGAACGATTTTTATGTTAATGCAAATATCAAAGTTGAATTACAGCGCTTTGAATTTGGAATGTTCGAACTGAGATAAGATGAAATCTAATGGTTTGAAATTTAATTGAATTATCATTGCATTCAAGTTTCACGTATTTCAAGCCTAGTTGAAGTTGCAGGATTGACTGACTGTGTGATTTAGGCTGCTGCTGTTGAGAAAGAATGTCCATCACAGTTGATGACACTTCCCAAGACCAGGCTGTCGGCACTTTAAGATGGAGAGTTGCTTTTAGAAGAGGCCCACATATCAAAACAGAGCTCTCAGCTCACTAATGGTGCCTCTCAGCTTAGAAATGTGTCAGTGTGCCCTCCATCTCCTCTCTCCTCTCATATCCTCTCTTCTCTCTCCTCCTCCTCACCTCTTCTCTCCTCTCATCTTTTCTCTTTCTTCTCTCCTCCTCCTCTCCTCTTCTCTCTATTCACCACTCACCTCAGTTGTACTGTTTTTTTTTTTTTTTTTTTAATCTTTTGTCATTCATTCACATGACTAAATCTATAAATTAATCTAAAGTACATAGTTAATTACACTGTTGTAACTGTTGATAAGACTCAGTATCTGTGATGTTGATTTTAATTATGATATTGAATATAACACTACAGTAACTAACATCTCCTCAAAGTTGCTCTTGCTCAATTCCAAAGGTGATTCAGTGAACTGACTGTACTGCCATGGAGCGATTTAAATGCCAGCAGATGGTGAAGTTGAATTGTTTTGAATTATTTAATGCTTGAATTGAGATCTAATGGTTTGAAATTGAATCAAATCATCATTGCATTTAACTATCTCTTTTACGTTCTGTACTTCAAGTTATTTGGGAGTAAACATTCAACTCTAAAACATTCCAACTGTTTGGCTGTGGTCCTGATGGGTCGCATCCAATCCGTGTTGCCGATCACACCCAGACTGTGTTTTTCTGTGCTTTCCCAGCGGTGTAGGCAGTATTACTGGAGATCACAACTTCGCACACAGAGAGATCGAAACCCTCCTGAGGCTGAGTGCGGTTTTCCTGTTTTGATGGCTGTTTTCACTGCCAAGCCATGGAAACGTGAGACAGTGGTGGAGGGGCCGCAGCGAAGCCAACGGGACTTAGCGTGAGTTCGCTTGTGACTCGGTCCTCTGGGTGACGTATGATGTGAGCAGAGCAGCGCTTCAGCATGAACACGACATGCTGATTGAGTAATACCACATCCCATTCGAGTTACAGTAGGCCTCGGTCTAAAGCTCCGCTTTTCAAACCTTTCACATGTATAGAGGATTTGTGCCTGGAAATGATGGTACTGAATGTCTGGAAGCACCTGGAAAAAGAGTCGTTTCATAGTGAACGTACAGTAACAGTAGTTTCCATGCCATGCTGCAGTTTCATAAACTACATAATTTAGTCACAGACTGAATGAATGCCAGTGTCAGGCCATAGAAGATGTACAGTATTGCCCATGGAATAAAAGGACATAGATACATATCTCTCTGTACAGTAGGCTACGTCATATCTGTCTATCTCATCATCTGTGACACTGTTGCTGTGTAGACAATGGCCAACGTTAGCAAAGTTTGTGCAACTGGATCTTCTCGTTGAGAGTGTAAATGATATGATGACTGGTAAGAATGGCAGGTCTTAGTGTAAACAATGAAAGGGCTAATGCATCATGGTGTAGGCATGAGTGAGTGACATCAAAGATGAGTTTCTAGGTGCTGAACAATCATATGGTGGTTGCTACGGAAACCTGGGATGATGTCAGCGATAAACAAAGCCAAACAAGATATGGCTGTAAGATCATCCACTTACTCCATTCTGATTGACTCAATGTATTTAAAGTGAGTCATTGTTCTGATCGCATCCAGATGCAGACAGACGTTTAGTGGCCAATTGATGGCTTTTTTTGTGTGCACTCCACTACCTGGTGGTAAGTGAAACAGGATTTACTAGGACAATGACCTCATGAGAGAGAGCTGAGATAAATGGATGTGGCTGTCTGCCAAAACAAACAGATTCTTCTGGCTCGTCAGTCAGGGCAAAATCTCACTTCCATCAAGCAAACTAGGCTACCTTTCTGAAGGGGGGATCATCATCCTAAGCCTGCTCCTCCTTCCTAATTTCTCCCTCGCCTCTCATAGTCTTCGCTGATGTTACCGATGTCATCGTCTCAACGCCAGACCCATGAGTTCTTTCGCTCATAGTCCTACACTACGTAAGCTACGCTAACTACGTTACGGCATGCTGCAGATCTCTCTATGGGTCTGGGACACAAAATCTGGTGCTCAAATCCTGGCAAGTCATTAGTTTTGCAGGAATCCCTGCGACACCAATCAGTAACGACTATCTTGATTAGGCGCTGCCATCCATAGATATGCCCCGCCCATCTAACCTGGGCTAGCGTCTCTCATTTGCTGCTACGACCTGTCACTCTTTCAATTTGGAACCGTCGCCCTCAGAATACCAGCTTGGGCGGCGAAGTGGCACAGACTCTATCATGCAGTCTGCAGAGTGTAGCGATTCAACGCAATATTTGAGTTTGGAGAGAGCCTACCGATGTCAAGACTCTGTATACTGTACCTCCATATCTTTAAAGCTAGAAATCCTGCCTCAAGTAAGTTCCACGTGCAGGTCACATGGCTCCAATACGGTATTGTGTTCCTCGATCACTGATAGTCTCACGGCTTGTATAGCCTTAATGAGATGTGTGGAATGGATAATGGTTACAATAAGACCTGTATTACACTTCATGGACTCAGCAGGCATTACAAATAATAGGTTAATTGTTTTGCTAGTGAATGCTCTGCCATGCAGGACAGGTGTTTGCAATAAAAGTGATTCTCTCTGCCTCCCCCCTGTGGTTTATGAGTTGGGTCTGTCCTGCCGGGCATTGATACCTAGTTCATTAGGGATCAGTCTTGGTCCCTAATGACTAACCATTTGTTATACTATACATGCCAGGACACAGCATGTGCTGTTTTTAACCGTTTTAAAAGTTACGCTTGTTTTATGACTGAGATATATTCTAATATCTTAATACTTAATACACGGCTGCAGAAATAAAGGAAACCTATATTCTTCTTAGAAGGAATTGCCATCGTTTAGTACTGCAATAACAAAGATTTAATCCTTCATCATTTGACGCCACAGTGTAAATGTGATGGTAAAATGGCAACTGTACACTTTCCAGTCCCGTCACACGACAGGACTCATAATGGAAGCACACAGAGTAGACGCACACACACACACACACACACACACACACACACACACACACACACACACACACACACACACACACACACACACACACACTAAAATACTAAGAAAATAAGAGTAATAAGAGAATAATAGTCTTCCTATCAAGATCAAAGACAAACCCTACATTCTCTGGTGTTCTGCCCCCGAGCGGCTATTCCTCATTTGTTGTTTTAAACAGGTTAGCCTCTAGCTGTACTGTACTGTACCTGATCTACGGAAGCAGTGATTTACTGTCTCTGTCTCCTCGTTTCTGTAGGGAACTGAGCGGTCCGATGAGATGAGAGTTGAAAAGACGATTCATCCCCCGACTTCACCCGTCAGCAGCAGCATTTAACTAGAAATGGTGCTCAGAGAGCACAGACCTCCGCCCATCAATGCATTTCCTGGCTCTGTGTGCCCGTGCATACGAGCATGAGCATGTTTGGTATTGCTGCATTTGTTAGGTTGAGAGCTTTATGCCAGTCCAACGCGTCTCTGTGACCTTCCCATGTCAAGATATGGCCTTTTCAATACCCCCTACTGACTACTGACAAAGTCCAGAAAAATGAGTGCATGGCTGGCCAAGTTTGGGCAGCTCGTGGACCCACCCCGTGATTTAGATCTGCTCCAAAATTGAATGGGTTCTAAATTGACCCATGCTACTGTACAGCCCTCCACCAAGTTTCATAAAAGATGGTCTGGTAGTTTTTGTGTAAATATAGTCCAAAAAACGAATGGAGGTGAACGCCCGGCCCGGCCGTATTTGGGCGGCATGTGGACCCGCCTCGTCATTCAGATCCACTCCAGCATTTAATGGGTTGTTAGTTGATCCATGCTACACCGGTCGACCGACTTTCATGGAAATTAGTCTGGTACAGTAGTTTTTGTATAATCCTGCAAACAGGGGTACAAACAAACAAACAAACAAACAGACAAACAAACACACGCCACCGGAAACATGACTGTACCTTTTGCCCTGCGCTGTCGCTGGAGGGGGGGGGGGGCGGGGGGTCATTAGGCACTAACAAAGATGCACAGTGTCCACTCCATCCTCCCATCCATGTAGACCTATTTTAAACCTATTCGTCACACAATTTCAACATCTGCTCCCTGCTGACATCTCGATTACATAGTTTCACTGGTGAAAGGTATGCTGGGAGCACAGGAAGTCCTCAGTGCTGGCTAAACAGGTCATCATGTCTGAACGAGAGCTCAGCTGTCCCATCGCTCATTAAAAGTCGCCCTGGTGTCCCTTGGATCCAGAAGTACTGTATCCCATATGGTCTTTTTCAACAACAACACAACACAGACCTCATCAGAGTCCTCAGGTTTTTATGAGGCATTGTTTAATGGTTAGTGCAGACCCTTCCCCCAGCTTTCTGTAAACTATTGGGCTTAAGGGGAAAAACAATGTTGAGAAACTGTCCATGGAAGACTTTATAAGGTTGGCATTAGTTGTGTGGTTTAGGTTCCTCATAAACAGATGAAACAAATCTATTTTATGAGACTGCTATGTCATATGCAGCATTGGAAAAAAAGTAAAGCAAACACAAGCTACGCGTAAATCAAGGACTTAAAGAGTTAATGCCAATTTGCATAAAACCGCAGTGTGCTCCACGTAATAGCTCTCAGAAGTTCTGAGTCAGAACACTGTAATGAATTTACTTGTTTGCTACACAGGAAATGATGTAACGCCATACACTCAACTGTATGTCTGTCAGTCCAATCATGTCATCGACCAAAAGCCTCTCCCTTAAAGAGAAGAAAAGTAATTTCATTCGTTCAAGCAGTCTTTCAGGTCCCATGTGATTTACGACATACATGTACAGCAGAAAGACCACATTCATGACCACCTGCTTGTAGAATGAGTAACTGGAACCTCTGGTATCATAATTGTATACATCATACCATCAATACTCGACATTCATGTTGTCACAGGTGATTAAGTTCTGTGTAAAATAGCTCTCGGGAGTATTGTAAGCCACTCATGCATATAGTAGAGTAGGACAACTCACACACCTACACACCTACACACCTTTACATGTGGGCGCTGTGCAGTGTGAGGTGGCTCCAGTGTGATGTCGGGGTCAGGGGGAGGGTGAGAAAGGCTTGGGGTTTTCCTGTCTTAAGTCGGCTCCCCACGGGGCTCTGTCAACACCTGAGGACATGTCCTCGCTCTGTGCCCGTGACCGGAGCTGTGGCTGGGGCTGAGGCTGGGACAGGGACAGTGGCTGGGGCTGGGGCTTGGAGGGCTGAGGCTGGGACAGGGACAGTGGCTGGGGCTGGGGCTGGGGCTGGGGCTGGGGCTGGGGCTGGGCTGAGGCTGGGACAGGGACAGGGGCTGGGGCTGGGGCTGGGGCTGGGGCTGGGGCTGGGGCTGGGGCTGGGGCTGGGGCTGAGACTGAGGCTGGGACAGGGACCGTGGCTGGGGCTGGGACAGGGACAGTGGCTGAGGCTCGGGCTGGGGCTTGGAGGGCTGAGGCTGGGGCTGGGACAGGGACAGTGGTTGAGGCTGGGACTGGGACTGGGACAGTGGCTGGGGCTGGGGCTGGGGCTGGGGCTGGGGCTGAGGCTGGGGCTGGGGCTGGGACAGTGGCTGGGGCTGGGGCTGGGACAGGGACAGTGGCTGGGGCTGGGGCTGGGGCTGGGGCTGGGGCTGAGGCTGGGGCTGGGGCTGGGACAGTGGCTGGGGCTGGGACAGGGACAGTGGCTGGGACTGGGACAGTGGCTGGGGCTGAGGCTGGGACAGGGACAGGGACAGGGAGTGGGACAGTGGCTGGGGCTGAGGCTGGGGCTGGGACAGGGACAGTGGTTGAGGCTGGGACAGGGACAGTGGCTGGGGCTGAGGCTGAGGCTGGGACAGGGACAGGGACAGTGGCTGGGGCTGGGAATGGGACAGGGACAGTGGCTGAGGCTGCCTCCTCGCCCCACAGGATGTACATGGGAAAGGGATGTGGGTCACTGCCGCAGGCCTGCGTGTTTTCCATTGCTCAAGTTTTTTTCTTTCTCTTTCTGTCAGTGGATCAACTGTGGCTAAACAGGCATGTACTGTATTCTTTTACCACACCACGGCTGTTGAGGGATTTCAACCTGCACGTGTCACATGCTGGCCTACTCATTGCTGAGTAGCCGAGGGTGCTGAGCAGCAGGTCTACAGGCCCACGCACTCCTCCTGCTGGTTCTCATTGCTCTCTGGCACTTACTGTAATTGATCAATTAGTGTCAGTGATTGGCCACAGATTTTTACACACTTGGTTTACCATGTTCAGTCTCTATACAAAAGGCAGAAACCTGCATTCACAGTGGCCTTGAAGTCTTGATTCATGCACCTCTGCTTTGTAGATCCTCAAATGGTTCAATAACTGAACTACAGGAAGTGGCTCAACTACTCATTTGTGTCGCTGGACAGTATTTTCACATTTGAAGATTAAAGGTAAATTGGTTACCTATTTGTAGTGCTAATTATTGTAACGGTGTTGGCCCCAAGGGAATGGGGTGGTCACATGCAGGGGATGGAGCCTGTTAAGCAAGACTTAACTATTGAAGGTTCGCACCCAACGGAACCAGACTGTACCATGTAAGGGGGACACAGAGGGAGAATGATTGTATAAATGGGCTACAGCCGGGATAACATCAGTGGTAGTGATGCATTCTCCTCCACATCTGTCAGCAGCACTTCCACTGGCAGGGATACTGGTGTAGGCCTCGCCACGAAACCAGGTTCTTCTCCTTCTTCTTCTTCTTCTTCTTCTTCTTCTTCTTCTTCTTCTTCTTCTTCTTCTTCTTCTTCTTCTTCTTCTTCTTCTTCACAGTGGCTTATTCATTTTCGTCAGAATATGATTCCGATTCAGATCTTTATTTGTCACATGTCGTGTACAATCACAGTGTAATGTTGCCACCGTCTCTGTGATGTGCTCAATTACAGAAAAGTTACACAAATTTACAAATTACATAATCAAATTTGACATCTATACAATATAAGATAAAAGATGGGGTACTGGTATGGATTTATTATTGATTATGAATTTAGTATTTACATTTCTTTGACCCGACCAAATATTGGTCTGAAATGAATGTTATATTTATTTGTCTAGGATATCTGAGGTTTGGTTCCAGCCTCTAACAAGGCCGGTGAGCCAATAGTATTACAATGTCACCACTATGTATTGGGAGCAATCAGTACTCATACTGGCTCACAAGCCTTGTTAGAGTTTTTTTTTAATGATTATTATTTTTCTATGATTCATCTACATACAGTAAAAATGTTATCTATTTCACCTTTAACACATTTAAAATAACAGCTGTCAATCAATCGTTGACCATATACAACTATGCTGACATAGACCTAAGCTCATACAAAACATAGAATCAGTTGCAAGATACTTTCTGCAGCTTGTAAATGTTTCTCTTCAGTGGGTTGACAGTAAGTGTTGAAAAGAATCTAAGGAATGACTGGAGCAGTCAGTCACATGGCCGGAGAAGAGTTGAGCCACAGAACTCAGATGGCGGGTCACCATCACCAGAGACACTTCCCACCACCAGCCATAAAACCCCACCTGGACATGTGTGCCGTCGCCCCCTTCCCCCTGCTGAAGGTAACGCAGGTCGCGGGGGTCAAGCTTTACAGAGCGTGCTCAGCCGCTGAATCAGATAACATATGATCGAACACGAGGCCCTTCGAGGTGAGCCCCCCCAGCCCCCCCAGCAGTGAGTCATTCCCCTCTACTAGTGTTTTACTCCCTGCTAAAGGACTTCAGCTGAAATAATAGTCATGGATTCATTTATCAAACCAGTGTCGTTTTCACAGAAAAGAACACTGAGGTGAAGTGATGTGTTTCAATACACACGTGCACGCATGCACACACCATGTCGATTAATCGCATCATGAAAGCGAAGGCTTGCAGGCATTACAGTTGTGATCAAGAGCACATGAAACCACAGAAATGGAAACATGACAGAGCTGTGAGAGAGTGTATCTGTGACAATGAACAGGCTACATGGACGATGGATGTGTACCATGATGTGTTGATGTCTGTTTTTGTCTGTCTCGTCGCTGGCTGGCCTGATGAAGAGAAACATATGTTACGGCATTGTCATTGTTCATTAGAGCAGTGCACAATATATTGCATTTTCTGGAAAACAAACTATTCGGTGCACTGGTTTGAGTCTCTTTGGAGTCAAAAGTTCATTGGTTCTCCACTGGCCTGTCCTTATCTCTCAGGTTATATAGAAACCCCTCAGGTGGGTGTTCATCTCCTCCACCAAGGTACGTGCTTCCTTTCATACACAAACGTGCCCACACACACAAACACATGCACCCACACAGACACATGCACGCGCACACACATGTACGCATGCACACGCACGCACGCGCGCACACACACACACACACACACACACACACACACACACACACACACACACACACACACACACACAGTATTATGTTTGCTTTCTTTCAGGTATGTATGTATTTGTGTTACAAGGCCTTGTTAACTTATCTTTAAAAAATGACACCCAGGTATGTCTGTCTGCCTTTCTGTCTCTGCCCCCCCCCCTTCTCTCTCACTCTCTTTTCTATATTTTTGAAAAAGCCTGTAGACAGAATATCAAGGCAACAGGAGGAGGATTTCAGATATTGTATAATGTCCTCCAGGGTTTTATGGTTGATCAGGTGTCAGTGGACACTGGGACAACACATACAGTATCCTATACCTGATATGGAAACACTGACTGCTTGTCTAATTTTCTGAATTTTGTCAGTGAAGAGGCTACTGACACAGGAGGGTTTGTTAGCCTATCAACAGTGGTAAACAAAGCATGTGCATTTTTATTTTTATTTTTTTATTTTATTAGTTTTTGGTGATGATGTCAGAAAAGAAGGACTGCTGTGCAATAAATACAAGGTTTTTTCAATTCATTGACATTGTCTACGATTAAAGGAGTAGTAAAGGGAAAATCATGTTAAACTCTCGATTTTAAATTTAAAATTCGAAACTCGGTGAGCTTCTTGTCTTTGAAATTGAGAGTTTAACATGTTTTTGAAAGATTTTTCCCGGTGCCCACCCACATCCATTGTATGACCTAAACGGTGGTAGAGCAATTATCTGACTTTTTCAAAAGTGCTAGTTTTGTCAACTTTTTGATCTGAACCATTGTATATGATCATAAGTAACCTTAAAACAGGGATAAACATGCATTTTCCCTTTACTACTCCTTTAAGGCAAAAGCTTTTTTTTTTTCTTTTTTTTTTTTTTACAAATGGTTAACTAGTATGTTCTATCAGGATGATACTCATTTGGGGCTGCTCTTTCTGTACATTCACACGTCACCAGCTGAAAATTTAATATACACTCACTTCAATTATGATGGACAAGCTATCCCATTACACAGTACAGGTAGCCTATATGCCATAGGTGGAGTTTAGTTCTCTAAACAAGCAGCAAGACTGATACTATAAATGTTAAACTGATCCACCTGCCAGTGGGGAATATACAGTGGGGAACATTTTATAGGCATATACTGTACTTTATTAAAATGCAGAAAATATTTTAATAGTAATGTACTATTTGCCTGTCCCACTACAAATTAAAATGTAGAAATGCATTAGAATAATTCTTACCTTTCCAAAGGTTTTAGATAGGAAATTGTTGAAAAAAATATAATATATATAATATATATATATATATATAATATATATATATATATATATATATATATTTTTTTTCATATGAACTAAAGTGCAATAATAAAACCTTGTTGAAATATTTATTTTACAAGTACATTGTCCATTGGCTGTTTTTTTTAAAAACTTTGTTGATACATTGCAGTCACTTTCTATCTACTATCAAAAAATCACATCCAGGTGGTGAAGTAAGTGGTGCACATAACAGACAGAATGTACTCAACTGTACGGGATTGTATTCTACTGTACTGTACTTAATTGTACTGTACTGTACTTTACTGTATTCTCCTGTACTGTACTTAACTGTACAGTACTTAACTATACTCTATTGTACTTGACTGTACTCTACTATAGTCTATAGCACTGTACTGTACTTTACTACTCATCTGTACTGGACTGTAATCTACTTACTGTACTGTATTCTACCATACTGGACTTAACTACTATATTTAACTGTACTCTACTCTACTGGACAGTACTCTACTGTTCTCACTGTACTGTACTTTACTGTACACTACTGTACTCGACTCAACTATACTGGACTGTAGTATACTGTATTCTACTGTACTTAATTGTACTGTACTTAACTATACTGGGCTGTACTCTATTACATTCTACTGTACTGTACTCTACTGTACTCAAGTGTATTATACTGTACTGTATTCTACTGAACTCAACTGCACTGCACTGTACTTTACTATACTCATCTGTACTGTACTTTACTGTACTCTACTGCATTATACTGTACTGTACTTTACTGTACTCTACTACATCCTACTGTACTGTACTCTATTGTACTCAACTGTACTGGACTTTACTCTACTGTACTTAACTGTACTGTACTCTTATGTACTGGACTGCACTTTACTGTACAGTACTTACCTATACTCTACTGTACTGGACTGTACTCTACTACATTCTACAGTACTGTAGTCGTTACTGTACTCATCTGTACTGGACTGCAGTCTATTGTATTCTACTGTACTGGATGTAACTGTACTTTATAATAATAATAATAATAATAACTTTCATTTATATAGCGCCTTTCATAAAACCCAAGGTCGCTTTACATAGGGGCAGAACAGACAAGAGACAAACATGGTAGACAGAGACACACAACATTAAGAAACGGAAGCTAGAGGTCAAAGGTCATGTTTAACAGGTGAGTTTTAAGAAGTTTCTTGAAGCTGTCCAGAGTTCGGGCATTGCGGAGTTCTACAGGGAGGGAGTTCCAGAGGGTGGGAGCTGCCACGCTGAAAGCTCTGTCCCCAAAGGTCCGCAGTCTGGTTCAGGGGACGGAGAGCTGACCGGTGTCTGAGGATCGCAGGGACCGTGACTGAGTGTAGGGGTGGAGGAGGTCGGTGAGGTACTGAGGTGCGAGAGCATGGAGGGACTTGTAAGTGATGAGGAGGGTTTTGTAGGTGATGCGTGATTTGATGGGGAGCCAGTGAAGGTGGATGAGGGTGGGGGTGATGTGCTGCCAACGTTTGGTGCGGGTGAGAACCCTGGCAGCTGAGTTTTGCACGTACTGGAGCCTGTCCAGGGTTTTGCTTGGAACCCCGGGCAGGACCCCATTACAGTAATCCAGACGGGAGGTGACAAAGGCATGGAGGAGGGTCTCTGCTGTGGAGTCGGAGAGTGATGGTCGGAGTCTGGAGATATTTCTGAGGTGATAGAAGGCGGATTTGGTGACAGAACTGACGTGGGCTTGGTAGGAAAGGGTGGAGTCCAGGATGACACCCAGGTTGCGGACCTTTGGGGAAGGATGGAGCAGCCGTCAATGTCCAGAGTGAGATCTCCAACCTTCTGGAGCAGGGCCTTGGGTGCCACAACCATGAGCTCAGTTTTATTGCTGTTTAGTTTGAGGAGGTTAGATGACATCCAGGTTTTTATGTCGCGGAGGCAGTTGACAAGGGAGCATGGGGGGAGCTGGGTGGATGGTTTGGTGGAGAGGTAAAGTTGTGTGTCGTCGGCGTAGGAGTGGAAACTGAGGCCGTGGCGGCGGATGATCTGACCGAGGGGAGCATGTAAATGGTGAATAGGATTGGGCCAAGAACAGAACCTTGGGGAACACCTTGGTTGACTGGGGCCGGGGTGGAACTGGAATCACCAATGGTGATGAACTGTTTCCGATTGGTGAGATAGGACTAAAACCAGGAGAGTGCAGAGCCAGTGATGCCAATCTGGTGGGATAGGCGGTTATCTAACTGTACTGTGCTCTACTGTACTCAACTCTACTGCATTCTACTGTACTTTACTCTACTGTACTCTACTGAACTACAATGTACTGGACTTTACTCTACTGTACTTAACTGTACTGTACTCTAATGTACTGGACTGTACTTTACTGTATTCTTCTTTACTGTATCTAACTGTACCGTACACTACTGTACTGGACTGTACTCTACTGTATTTTACTGTACCTTACTTGACTGTACTGGACTCATACTGGACTGTAGTCTACTGTACTTGATTGTACTGATCTTTACTGTACTGGACTGTACTTTATTACATTCTACTGTACCATACTCTACTTTACTGTACTCTACTGTACTCTATTGTATTATACTGTACTATATTCTACTGAACTCAACTGCACTGCACTGTACTTTACTATACTCATCTGTAACATACTTTACTCTACTGTACTGTACTCAACTGTACTGGACTACTCTTCTGCATTCTACTGTACTGTACTTTACTGTACTCTACTAAATTCTACTGTACTGTACTCGACTGTACTTTACTGTACTCAGCTGTACTGGACTTTACTGTACTCTACTGTACCGTACGTCACTGTACTCAACTTGACTTGACTGTACTCAGCTGTACTGTACTACACTGTACTTTATGTACTCTACTGTACTGTACTTTACTGTATTCTACTGTACTGTGAATACTGTAGGCTCATGCATTGAGCAGCAGTCAACAACGAACTGTTTGGGCTGTCGTTAGACGTTAGAGCTCAATCAGTCTATGGGAAAAATATATTTTCCAGCGGATATCTCAGTTAATACAAAAAGATTGATGTAGGAAAGTAGTTTTGTGTTGTGATATTCCGTTTGGGAAATGTGCGTGATTGCTGGCGCACAGTAGACTAGGCGCAGGGGAGGGAGGGGAGGATTCCTGCCTTCTTCCCTCCGTTATATCAGTCTTAAGTCTCCTTTTACTGCACAACAGACAGCTTCAGTAATAGCCTAGGTCTAAAATTAATGATTTGCCCGTCCTATATAAATCACAAGGCAGGTGAGTGGTCTTAGCCCATCAGTGCATCTTGACAGTGGAGGAAAAAAAACAAAAACTGCTCGACTTCAAGAATCTCAACTCGACTTAAGGGTCTCGGACTGATGATTCGACTCGTCGACTTTCAGGGGGCAGCCCTACCCAAACCTGTATGCTATTTAGAAGCGGCAGGCGAATTATTGAGAAGGATCCAGCTTTTAGAAACCGAGGCTGGCTCATTATCGTAAACAGTAGACATGACTACATGTGCTTAGCAGCTATAATTATAACCTGGATCATCTCTTTAAATGGACTTGAAAGGACTTGAAAGTTTAGGATTTGTGACTTGACTTCCCAGTGTTGACTTGTGACTTGACTCGGGACTTGCCTGTCTTGACTTGGCACTTGACTTGGGACTTGAGGACAATGATTTGAGACTTACTTGGGACTTACAAATCAATGACTTTGTCCCACCTCTGGTACTATATTCTACTGTAGTGCACTCTACTGCACTCTCTTGCACTCCGCCCCCCCCCCCCCCCCCCCCCCATCAACTGCTCTCCCCCTTCCACGCCCCCCCCACCCCCCCCTCTACCTTTCCTCCCACCTCCCACCACCACCTCTCATGTGTTGTGCTCTCCTACTGGCTTTTTGAATTGGTTACTGTAGCACCACCTGTAGTTTTCTCTTTCTGCTTGACATCTTTCCTCTCCAGAATGCATCGCTTCAACTACAACACTACAACACGAATGAGAAATATAACGTTATGGTGCATTCCATTTGTCTCGGAAGGTGCGAGTGGGAACTGGCAATGGTCACTCCCGAGGTGAGCGAGCCTACAGAATGCATCGCTTATTCGCTTCAACTATCCACACGAATGAGAAACATAATGTTATGGTGCATTCCATTTGTCTCGGGAGGTGCGAGTGGGAACTGGCAATGGTCACTCCCGAGGTGTGCGAGCCTATAGAATGCATCGCTTCAACTATCCATACGAATGAGAAATATAATGTTATGGTGCATTCCATTTGTCTCGGGAGGTGTGAGTGGGAACTGGCAATGGTCACTCCCGAGGTGAGCGTTCCAGTTGCAGCTGATCTCGTTATCAACAGCTAACTAGTAGCTCTAGCTTTTGTTAGCAAACAAGTTTATAACAACGCACTAAGTGGTATTGTGCGCACAAAACACCATAATCAGGAATAGCTTTAGCAGCTTGTTTGTCACTCTCTACACTGCAGCCAGTAGTCTCATTAGGCGCAAGGCAAAATTTAAATATTGTTGTGATTGTTTTCACAGGCTTTTGAGGCCTGATAGCCTACATCCCTTGTCCTGTTTTGTGTCCTGTCCTTTTATTGTTCTGTGATTATGTGCACTTTATTCTGTTTTTTGTTTTAGTTTATTTTATATATTGTACAGCACTTTGGTGCAACTTCGGTTGATTTTAAACGTGCTTTATAAATAAAGTTGACCTTGACCTTGACCATTTAAATAATAACACTACTGCAGCATCATCTTCCATCCGCCGGATGGAAAAAATATGGTAGGCGGGCGTACACATAGTGTTCTACCTTCCAGATCGAGCTGAAAAAGTAAATAGACACCAGCCTGTTGACGCGAGCAGAACTGATCATGGCTGGATCATGGACGTATTATAAGAAGTGGATAAGGCATGCAAAGATGGCGGCCCATTCAATCCAATGAAAGTTGCTCAGTGGCGCATGAAGCAAGCCCCTTGGCCAGGAACAGCCAGTTTTTGGCGTAGTGGCCAAGCTCGGTATTGCAAGTGGCGCCAAGAACCAGAAACCTTTGAGGAAACTGAAACCTAAATCCCCCACTACACTGAAGTTACAGTAATATGGCTACTGTAGAGCCACCTATGAATGAATCCTGGTCAAAATTTAATGGTGAGTTCCTTGGCCCATGCTGCACCCCTCCACTGACTTCCATGCATATCGGGCCAGTAGTTTTTGTTTAATCCTGTCCGCCTACAGATAGACAGACAGACAGACAGACAGACAGACAGACGGGGGCGAAAACATTACCTTCCGCCTTGCTTTGCCCCTGGGGCGGAGGTAAAAAGCTTGAAGCCACTTGACTAAATTAAAAAACAACTAAGGCCTAAGTCAAATGAAATCACCAAAAGAACTAACAAGCTTACACATTCCTCTTTAGCTACATTATGTCTTGATCTTGAGCGACATAATTAGCTAGTTAGCAGCTATATTGTTAGCTAGCCTCGGCCTACATCATTTGCCATGTGACATGTGCTTACACTAATCCGATAATGGCAAACATAAGTTACACAAGCACTCTTAAATCTAACAAAAGCATGAAGACACTTGAATATAATAAAAAATAAATAAGGCCTAAGTCAAATACAGTACAAGCACCAAAAAATCTAACAAACTCACACTTTTTCGCCTTTGGCTCCAGCATGTCTTGATCTTGATGAGATAATTAGCTAGTTTGTAGCTACATTGGTAGCTAGCCTTGAGTAATATATAGGCTTACATCATTTACCATGTGCCATATGCTTGCACTAATCCAGTAATGGAAAAATGAAATAAAACAAACTCACCCTTTTTCCTCTTTGGATCCATCATGACTTGATCTTGATCTTGACATACAGTAATTAGGTAGTTGGAAGCTGCGTTACTAACCTACACTATTTGCCTTAGCCTTAACAGGCCTTACCATGTGCTTGCACTAATCGGATAATGGCAAAATGAAGTCACACCAGTGCTCTTATATCTAACAAGGACCAATCAGAGAATGCAAAGTCTAGCGAAAAGTAGTTCTAGCTACAATTTCCACAAAAAATAAATAAATTACTCATTAACACACATATGATATTGACCAAGGTCATGTTACAATAACATATGTTGTGATAACATATTACAACAATTAATGTATGTCATGATATTAAAGAGCTATGCAAGGGTGAAATTTTAGTTTGAGAAGTGAAGCGAATTTGTGCACACGGCACGCTCAATTTCTGCGTGCTCAAAGCTCAAATCACATTCTATTTAACCCTAGCCTTGTTCATTAGCCATTCTGCTCTCAATGCCCTTGTAGAACAATGCCAATTATGGAAAAAGCAAAGCAATATATTCATATACAGTAAGCAGTGTTGCTGTTTTTCTGATAGGAAAGTAGAATGGAGTTTGAACCTGTGGTGTGAGTCCAACCTTACAGTGAGTAAACTACTGTAGCTGCGCTCGTTGCTGCGGATGCGCACATGACCCCGTATCGGCTTTAATTAATTGTTGTTTTGCTTACAGTATATAGCCAACTGTTAGTTTTCGGACTGTAAACAGTGTGTGTATGTGTGGGGTGGGGGGGACAAAAACACAATTTTGAAAAGTGGGTGGGACATGTCCTCCCCTGGCCCAATGGAAATGTCACCCCTGGAGCTATGTACTGTATGGGCGAGATTGATACATTGAAAAAGAAAAGAAACTGCAAACTCATGTAGTGCAATTTTAATAAGGATGTTTCGGCATAAGAATTTGTTCTAATCTAGAAATTGATACCTTGGCAGCACATTTTTCATTTCATTTTCATTTCATTTTTAAACACATGCAAGGGAATGAACTGATGACTAATTCGCTTCCATGTACTTTTTAACCTACGGTTGAAAACAATTGGAGACTGGGGTCCGAGCACGCGGAAGTGCGGTGCGAGCCCCTATTGAAATTTTAAGGATTATTCTTTATTATTTGTTTCTATTTAAACAAATGCATTTTGAGGGGTTTGAAAGTTGGCACAAACGGCAGAACTGGTGAAAATAATTATATTTCATGGGGGATGGAAATGGGCGTGGCAAAACGGCTCCAGAGCCCACCTAGAAAAATGTAAATGTCCAGCCCCTCCTTCCAGTTTGTCATAGGCGAACGAAATTTGGTAGGCATATCTAGTTCATCGAAACATACAAAAAAGTCACTTGAAGTCCAACAGAAACTCTGCCATTTTGCTCTTACTGTGCCATTTTCAACCGTTTTTTACCATTTCCATGCCTCGTACGAACTCCTCCTACAGACTTCATCCCATCCCATCACTTTTCATCAAACAACCTTGCCGTGGCGCCATGGAGATTATCGAAGTTTCGCCATAAAACAGGAAGTCCTCATTACTCCAACATACATTATCTGATTCGCCTTAAAATTGTCAGGCTTCATCAACGCTCCCTCCTGAACACTGAGTCAGTATTTCACCTACTGGTGAAACAGCAAATCCTCATAACTCCTACATACTTGTCATACTTGTAGCGCCACCTACTGTTGAAGCAGGAAGATCTCATAACTCCTACATACATTATCCAATTAATTAAAAATGCTAAAGTAAAAATATTTCAAAATGCTCACAGATAAACTGGAGGCCTTGTAGAAAAGGGATATGGTGGTGTGTGCTGAAAACAATTAGATTTTCTCATTTAGTGAGACTTTAACATTTTAGAAATCGTATTAATTAAAAATGCTACAGATTTTTTTTTTGAAAATGCTCACAGATATACTTGAGGCCTTATAGGAAAAAAGATATGGTGGTGTGTGCTGAAAACAATTTGACTTTCTCATTTAATGAGACTTTAAAATCTTTGAAATCCAATTAATTGAAAATGCTACAGTAAGAATATTTGAAAATGCCGACAGATATACTTGAGACCTTGTAGAAAAGGGATATGGTGTGTGTGCTGAAAACAATTAGATTTTCTCATTTAGTGAGACTTTAACATTTTAGAAATCGTATTAATTAAAAATGCTACAGATTTATTTTTTGAAAATGCTCACAGATATACTTGAGGCCTTGTAGAAAAAGGATATGGTGGTGTGTGCTGAAAACAATTTGATTTTTTCATTTAGTGAGACTTTATAATCTTTGAAATCCAATTAATTGAAAATGCTACAGTAAAAATATTTGAAAATGTCCACAGATATACTGTGTGTGCTGAAAACAATTTGACTTGAAGACCCAGTTGGCATCCCTCCATAGAGCAGAGAACTTACGGAATAAAGAACAAACCAGAACTCGGTTCTATAAAGATCCCTTCAAGTTCCTTAAAAGTCTCTTTGCAAAAGAGAAAAAAGGAGCTCTAAAAACAACAAAGAAAGACCTGGAGGAACACTTGAGAACAACTGACTCTGACCCAAGGCAGCACAGACACCTGGCCATCCCATCAGACATCCCTCCAATCACCCCCCTGAACACCACTTTGAGATTGGCGCTCCAACATGGAAAGAGGTGGAAAACAGGGCAAGAACAGCTTCAGCCCCAAGGCCAAATGGAGTTCCGTACAAAGTGTACAAGTATGCACCAGACATCCTGAGGTTTCTCTGGAGGTTCATGAGAACAGCATGGCAGAAGACCATACCCAAAGTGTGGCATAGGGCAGGCGGGGTCCTGATTCCCAAGGAGAAGGAGGCAATGAACATCAGCGAATTCCTCCCTACTAAACGTTGAGGGTAAAATCTTCTTCAGTGCCTTCGCACAGAGGATGGCCGAGTACCTGCGGAGAAATTAGTACATTGACACATCAGTACAGAAGGCTGGAATATCAGTGTTCTCTGGGTGCTTGGAGCATTCCAGCATGATCTGGCACCAGATCCAAATGGCCAAGGTGGAGAAAAGGGACCTCCATGTAGTCTTTCTGGACCTTGCCACTGCATTTGGCTCTGGGCCCCATGAGCTCCTGTGGTCTACCTTCAGCTTTTTCCAGATACCAGACACCATCACACCATGGCATCATGGTGGGGATGTACCATCTCACCAGTGGCGTTCACAATGGCAATGGAGGTCATTATCCGAGCCTCAAAGTGGGGAGTAGGTGGATGGCGTGTCGTATCTGGTCAACACCTCCCTCCTCTCAGAGCCTACATGGATGATATCACAACTTTGACCACCATTGTCCCATGCACCAGGAAACAGTAAAAAAAAAACTGGAGAACATCAGTTGGGCCCGTATGAGGATTAAACCATCCAAGTCACACAGCATCTCGATTGTGAAGGGAGTGCTCTCTGACCTGACATTCTTCATTGGAGATGATCCAATCCCTGCATTATCTGAGCAGCCTGTCAAAAGGTTGACGTTGACCAGCAACTTGTGTTTCCTTCAGGGATTGCTACCACAACCCTAAGACCTTACTTGGCGCTGTGGTCCCCCTCTCTCAAGAAGGTTTATATCGCTGAGCTCAGAGTACCCTGGGAGGATTCAGTAGACAAGGCTTATAAACAGATAAGCAACATCTACGCAACATCTACGCTATGCGTATGAGTTAGCTGCTGAAGCACAACATGACTGGAACACTATATAGTATATATATATATATATAGCTAGGTAATATCATCTCTCTCTCTCTCTATCTCTCTCTCTCTCTCTCTGTCCAGTTAAAGAAAATAGGCTAAATGTTCTCTGATATCAACATTAAACAGTACAATTTTGATTGTACTTTGATTGTATCTTGGCACTTTGGCGGCCCCTCTGGTTGTGATAAAATCGGCACTGCATTTTAAGAACCACACTTCCCACAATTCCCCACTCACTCGCTGTAATGGTGGGGGAAAAAATCTGATAACAAATGTGCATGGACCAGACTGGATTGGAAGATTGTAGCTGTAGTGTTTCTTGTCTTCCTGATATTGTGATATGCAAAACGTGTCACTTCCGCTTCCACCACAAGATTTCCCACCAGTGTACTAGTACACTGAAATTCTAAATTAATAAATTCACAGGGTCTCATGCAGTCTCATGTCTCGAAAACGATTTTTGGGGTCTTGCTAAGGCCAATTCATTAACTAATAGTAAGTAAAAGTGAATATTGAACTATAAAAAAGTTATCTCATTGAGCTTTAAAGTCACTTTGGATAAAAGTGTCTGCTAAATGACTAATGTAGGCTAATATCACTGACAGCAAAATAGGATATGCAGCTAGGTAGTTTGCTAGCTAGTTATGGCTAGTAGTAGCTCACTTTGTTTATTAATTTAAATTACATATTTTGCTAATTAAGGTAAAAATGTGCTGCGCGCGACGCACAACCTAAGTGCCATTTTTTTAAACTTTCGCCCCTGCCCCTCTAACATCCAGTGCACACCCTGGTGGGATGCATAGGTTCAGTGGCTCTGGATGAAGAGGAAAGACCGCTGCTGGGCCCCAAAGTAACGAGCCAGGAGGTATGCGGTCAACAATGCTTGACTCAGGGAGGGTGATGCCCCTGCCATGCATAGTCCCATGGGATGTCTGCCACCCTCAACAACAAGGCGACTCTCATGAATAATTGGGCATATGGGACGCGGGCTCAGATTTGATCACCCTGGAGCTGGCCGCCTTTGGGGACGGTGTATAGTGTGAGAGGCCGAAACACCCTAGGAACACTACTGATGACGCGCTTCCAAATGACATCATCATAAGCCAGGTTCGAGTTTGACGTTCAACAAACTCTTGCAAGTGCTTGCACAAAGGATATTAAGACCTCGTCCTTTGTTTTCTGAATCTACCTGTATACTGTACTGATGCTGTGCATATGGATGTATATAGGCTTGTCCCTGTTCTCCCTCTTATTCTTACTACTCTGACTCTAGTGATTTTTTTTTCTTCCAATCCTTCCTGTAATTTCCATTGCTGAAACATCACATTTCTCCCTAGAGGGATCAATGAAGTATCTATCTATCTTTATTGCAACTCTATTTTGAAAGGTATGATTTTGCCCTAATCAGGTTAAAACATTAAAAATTAAGGTATACCTTAGCTGAGGAGGCTCTGGGAAACTCCCTGTAAGCTAAAGGGAGAGTTTACAGTGTACCTTCAGAAGGTTTCCCTTAGCTAAAGGTATCCCTTAGCTAAGGAGGCTCTGGGAAACAGTGCGTCATCTAAAGGGAGAGCTTACGACGTAGCTTACAATGCTGTCTTATTGTTTTTGTAATGAACAATTTATATTGAATTTGTTAAGATGGATTCATTCACATTTAGATGGCTTGAACGACTATGTACATCTAGGCTAAACCCCGCCTATTTGGGCTGTCAGTGCAACACACATAAACGTCTAACCATAGGCTAGCCTAGCCATCAATTAGCCGGCTATTGAACATCTAATTCATGGCTAGGCTGGCCTACTTGGGCCATGGTAGATGGCTCCATCTAAGTCATGGGTAGGCTAGCCTACTTGGGCTATTGTAGATGACTATTCAATGTCTAATTTAGGGCTAGGCTAGCCTACTTGGGTTATGCCTAAACGTCTATGGGTGTTGCCCTGACAGCCCAAATGTAGCCAAGATTTAGCCTAGATGTCACAGACTACGATTGATGGTTAAAATTTGAGAAAAATTTGCTTGCTGGCTGGTTAACCAGCCACTGCTCGCTTGAACTCTCGCGCCACCAACGCGCTTGTGATCAAATGTGTTGCACCAGAAAACGGGAAGGCACCATGCTTCTTGTATGTTGGCTGAATGTCTGTACAGTATGTTCATGTTGTTCAATATATATATATATATATTTTATTTTACTGTAAGGCACCACCATTTCTTCCTGGCGGTCCCGTGTTTACAAAGCCTGTCTCTTGGTATAGTCCCAGGTGTTAAATCGTATGTGTGATGGTCCTTGCAGGGGTACTGAAGGTGACAGAGTCCCTTGTGCTGTGATCTAGGATGTTGTTCACTCAGTCTGCCATGAGTCTGACGCATGCTAAACAAGAATGAGAATCCTGACATGTACAATTTAATAAAAGGCTCTTTGGAGGATTGCAGGCGGAAAATAAGTAGATTATTTTACTCTTGTCGCCCAACTTTTGTTTCACCTGATCAGCCCAAAATAAACATTCTTTCCTGGAGAGAAAACATATTTTCTATTATTTTGAATGGTGGCATATCTGGGGCGAGTATAAACATAACCATTTAGGCCACCAGACTGAGGCCAACTTTCCTTTCTTCCATGAGTCCATTTTTCTCCCTTGTCATATGTTGCTAGACTGCTCAGTGTGAAAATATGAGTTAATCACTGTGGCATACATTGGAGTACTCTAGGAGGCCAGACATTGCCTCCCAGGGGGAACCCATTCCATGAAGCTGTGTCAGCGAGGCCTGTCCTGGGCTGGGCTGGGGGAGTCATCTCTCAGCTAGTCTGTACAATGTTATTAGCAAATGCACAGTGAACCTGTCGTCCCCTACCCATGATGCATGTCGTCAGCATACAGTTGAATGTGTAAGTGGAAACTTTTCAAGTTTAGATTCATCTTTAGAACCGGCATATATGCCCATCATAGTTTTTCTTTGGTCTAAAAAGTAAATACATGCATTTATTCAAAAGTAAGTTGTGAACAAGATCAAATCATGTTTGTCAAACTATGGTTGCACTGTAAAGCAAATATCAAACAAAAAGCATAACATTATTTTCACATTGTTATAAGCATGTATCGCTGCTCTCAGTTGCTCTTTTCTTGTCTCGCTTATAAACAATTGACACTTACTTTAACGTTTTACAATCAAGAACATAAATGTATGAGTTATTCTTCTTTTTTTTCCCTTTTAGGTTCATTCTTACCTGGCTCAGCCAGTGACCTCCAGGAAAGTCTGGATGACGTCCACGAATAGAGTGGTGACAGCTGGAGAGACAGTGGACAGCTCGGAGAGACAGCAACCGGGGTAGGAAGGGCCAGCCCCCCGACCTGCAGCTCCTGTGAGGGAGCACCCAAAATACGCTACGACGAACCTTACAGAACAATAACCCCTGGGATGCCCGAGAGGGGGGGAGGATGAGCATCCCAATCGGACGGAAATACTGGTAACGACCCAAGCAAACGGACAAAGGATAACGAACGCAGTCTGTATCTGCGGCAAGGTCTGCAAAAACCCGAAAGGTCTGAAGATCCACCAGACAAAGATGGACTGCCTTAGGAGGGAACCAGTGAAGCAACGCTCAGGAATGGCAGCCGTCACAACAGTCCTCATTGTGCCGGCTGCAAAGCCTGGTCAGACAGAGGAGGAGCCAGATCCGGAATCTTCCCACAGTACCCGGAGCCTCCAAGCAACACAAGTCCCCCTACAGAGCAGGAAATCGGAACACCGTCGGGTGAAGTGGCCTGCTGCCAACAACAAGGAGTGGTCCAAGCTGGATGAGGATGTGGTCAAGAGCCTGGAAGCCATTTCGAAGGGAGACGCTGACCGGAAACTCCAGACCATGTGCACTCTCATAATCAGCATAGGAGCAGAGCACTTCGGTGTCGAAGAAAAGCATGGAGCAAGCAACCCAGCAAAGCTGAACCGGGGTGAAGCAAAGATCAGCCAGCTGAGACAAGAACTCAAATCCCTGAGGCGTCAGTTCAAGGCGGCCAAGGAAGAGGAGAGATCCGCCCTGTCTGAACTCACAAGCTTTATTAGGAAAAGGCTCATCACGTTGAGGAGGGCTGAATGTCACCGAAGGAAGGGTAAGGAAAGGGCACGAAAGCGAAGTGCTTTTATCGGCAACACCTTCGGCTTCACCAAGAAGCTTCTGGGCCAGAAGCGGAGTGGCCACCTTGCGTGCCCTGCAGAGGAGATCAACCACCATCTCAACACCACCTTCAGTGACACCTCGAGATACCAAGACCTTGGCCCGTGTAAGGCACTGGTGTCACCTCCAGAGCCAGTGACCCAATTCAACAGTGCTGAGCCCACTCTGACAGAGGTTAAAGAAGCTGTTAAAGCTGCAAGATCTGGTTCGGTTCCCGGCCCCAGCGGTGTACCTTACAAGGTCTACAAGCAGTGTCCACGGCTACTTGCACGCCTCTGGAAGATCCTTAGAGTGGTTCTTATAGAACTGACTGTCCCCTGGGAGGACCGGATCGAAGAGGCCAACGAGTGCAAGAGGGCCAAGTATGCAGAGCTCATCACTGAGTGCCGGAGCAACGGCTGGAAAGCTTGCTGCGAGCCAGTCGAAGTTGGCTGCAGAGGTTTCGCTGGCTTTTCATTACACCGTACACTCAAACTCCTTGGAGTAAAAGGACTGCAGTTAAGGAGAGTCACCAAGAACATCCTAGAGGCGGCAGAAAAAGCCTCACGGTGGCTGTGGATCCGTAGGGGGGATCCGTGGAGTAACGCGCCATTTGGACACAAGCCGGGGACTGATCACCCCCGGCTGGGTCGCCCGGGCGAGGGTGTCTGATGATTAAAGATCCGAAACACCTTTTGACCCTGGGTTTATCACTGATGACGTGTCCAAGTAGCACCTTTTAGGTGTATTCAAGTTCATATTTTGTACATGGAGTTGGTTCCTTCACATGAAAATACCAGAAATGGCTTCCTTATAGGCTTGTGGTCATTTTGAGTTAACGGTCTCCTTTTGCTGTCTGTATAGCCTTAAAGGGGTCCACATTTGCAAAACTAACTTTTTCATTGTTTTGAATGTACATTTCAGTCTCTTATGGGCCTACTAACACACAAAGTATGAAGTGAAACAACCCAGCCATTTTGTTGTGGTCAGCTGAAAATCACCTCACTTTACGTCACAGTCGGCACAACTGTGCCGACACAGTCTAGCTAGCATAATGTCATTGCACGGAAAATGCTCTAAGGAGCACAGATCGTCTCCAAAGCTCAAAGGACTGCAGAGCCGAGTGGACACATTTTACTTTTGATGGCAACATTCCCGCTGAAATTGGCAAAACACTGGCAGTGTGTGCTAGCCATTTTTTGCCCAATTGCTTTTCTAACCTGGGTCAGTACAATGCAGGATTTTCAGATAAACTCTTTCTGAATGATCAAGCAATACCAACTGTCCGTGGAAATTATTCAGAAACTTTAAGTAATTATGCTGTGTATGCATATAGTAGTAATGCTAGCAAGCTAACACAAACAAATTCCCCTTTTGCCTCTACCCAGATGCTCGTCTCATCATATGCCAGAGTAACGTTAGTGGAATTAAATCGGTAGACTTCTAGTTCATCGAGCGGTCATTAAAAATTATCAAATGTTAAGAAGTGGACATCATTGGATTCCCCTCGGCCTACAGAATCTAGCTTTTATTGTTTGTAGTCGAATGGTGTCATATAGCCTGGTGGTGTCTAGCTAGCGAATGTAGCTAGAGGTAACAGCATGCAACCGTGGAGATAATAACATGGGCACTAACACTATCATTTTAGTCAGTGAGAGGACAATGACATTTGTCACATTGGCATCGAGTGTGGATGGTCCAGGCTAGCCAGCTATAGGTAGCATAGTGCCGTCAACAGCCCTCGTTCTCTAGCCTGCCAACTTAACTGAGCTCATTTGCATATGAAAAACGCTCAATCCGCTCAATCTGATCTCGTGGTCAACGGAGGGGTATTTAGGAACGCTTATTCAGAGTGTTTGTTTCAACAACACTCCTCAAAGACATGTTTTGGGGACCCCAAAACATATATTAAATTGTTGAAAAGGAGCATAATAGGACACCTTTAATGCTTCCATAGTCGATAGGCTATAGATTCTACAGGGTCTAAGAATAAGCATCAAAAGAGCTACTAAACACCTCAAGCTCTGAACTCTGTGGATTTAGAAAGTAGACAGGTTCCAGAGCCGAAGAGAATACTTACTGACAGTCCCAGCATAGTTTTTTAATGTCCAAAGCTAAATGTACTTGCCAATGCCAAAACTAACCCCAACCTTTCTTCCCCAGAGCCCCCCTAACTTACACATGATGGAGTTTGTGTCCTCCCCCCCCCCAAAATCGCTTGGAAACGTCCAGTCTGTGTATGTTCCTATGTGCGCAAATTCCATCAGTGTAGGGTATAATGAAGCGCTTTGCTAGTGTAGCAGTAATATTAATGTTGACACGATTCATAGTCTGAGGTTAATTTGTTGAATTTATATGGAATTGAAGTGTCGTAAATACAGGGCATTTTGGCCCTTCCTCCTCATGTATTTTGTTAAAATTGCTGTGTAACATGTCAATAATACGATTCTTTGACAAATATTTGTCTAGCTTAATATTAAAGACGCAATGAAATCAAAATGTTTTTTTTTTTTCAGATTTTGGATCACATCCTTGGTCATAGTGTGTACAGTAGCTATTTAACAATATATGCCAAATATTTTTCAAAATTTCCATTTCGTTGTGATCTTATATCAAATCCTATGATTTTTTTCTTCCTGTAAAACAAAATCTCTTGAGCACTTGCATCAGCAATGCAAGAGCAAACCCGCCAACTTGTCAACATTCCAGTCAAATTCCTTAAAATGTTATGTCCTGCCCCTATAGCCTGTTTGAGTCGGAAATATGTCAAAATACGCGAGTTAGATGATTTCAAATGTCAGTTTCAGCTGGACTTTAAGCCCTCAAATTGTCTGAGGCCTGCTAAGGGGGGCCTGGACCCCATGGGAAACCCTGCTCTAGTACATGTGTTATGGACGAATGATTACACTGCATTCCAATGCATTCCTACCAAACTGGGATTTTCTTGGTGATTACAGCACATCAAAAATGTCACTCGAACTGGGATTTCTGCCGCTTAACTCTGGAGAAAAAATCTACCCCAACCAGATCCGTCCACAGCTGCTGACGTCAAATAAAGATGGATGCTCCGTGCATCAACAATAAGTGAATGCTGTAATAAGACTGTTTATGCTTATTTGTGTTTCATTTAATCAGTCCTACACACAATACTGTCCAACTTCTATCAGTGGACAATGCTGCTACGGTGTTCATATGCGCAAAATAGCGCACAGAGCGTTGCTATCAACTGGTACAGGTATTGCTGGCTAGAACTACAAAGATGAGGCTAAAGTGGAGCTTTCACCATTTGTTTCTGGAACGCAGTCAACTCGGCAGTGACGTCAATCACAACTTCAAATTCCCACTTTTCAGGCAACTGGAACGCAGCAAAACGTACAGGGGTCAAATGAATTGTCCCCCACGCACGCAGTAACATGCGTCAGCGGGGGGACAATAAGTCCACAGACACCTGGCAGTCTGTACCATCCAGCGAGAGACTTCTCAAAAACCATAACAGTGAAAACAGGAAGAAGAGAACACCTGTTTTCTCCTGCAGGCCTGGGAGCTGGTTAATTAGAGAATCAGTAATCCATCAGTATACATCTGCAATGCAGTCTGCAGCAGGAACCAGTTGTATGAGTGGAATTTGGGGGAGGTGTTGGGATGACAAATGAAGCACTGTGCAACAGGGGCTGAACAAGAGGAATGAGAAAAACACCATCTCTCTTTCCCTCTCTTCCTTCGTTTCTTCTCTCTGTCATTCCCTCTCTTTTCGAGCCAAGACACCAGAGGGGTTTTCACAACCTGCATGTCTCTCATGTCGTGGAGTAGAGCCCACATTCTTAATTTTCATGTACACCATGGCATTGAAAACAATTCCATTTCAAAAGTCTGCACATCTGGTTCTTTTATAAGAGAAAGTGAAGCAAATAAATTGTACATAAAACTATTTCTTCCTGTTCTTAGAACCTATTTAAATCCCCCGTGCTTTGGGATCAAGTAGTTTCTCATCAACCCACAGAGTATTGGCATGCAGAGTAATTGGGAGTGACTGAGTGACCTGCTGGAGCTTCTCCTGGAGTTTTCTTCTGGAGCTGGACCATGACTGTGGTGTGTACAACCTGTCTACTGTACATGGAGATACAGAGCTGACTCCTCTATCACCTCTGCATAAGACCCAACAGAGCCGTGACTCAGTGGCCTGTTGCTCTCTGTGGTTTTGGGTCATGGATTCCTCTGTGAGTGCTGGCGGCCTGGGGCCCTCTTCCCGGATTTAAGAGCAATAGAAGCCATGTGTTGATTTGCTCACTCACGCTTCCTTAATTAACACACATTCAACACATATTTCTCAATTACAGAGTCTATTATAATTGCTGATTTTAATCATGTTCTCCCATTGCTAAATTAAGCATCTCTGGAAATTATAGGCTGCGCAACATGAAACTGTTTGTATGTGAGTTTTGGTACAGTAAAATATCTATAGAGTACTGTCATACTATCCAGATAGTATCACCATACTGATTATCAGTTAATTAGACTTCAAGGTTTTGGATTAATCTCATTGGTTGAATCACTTAATTAGGTTGACACCCATAACTTGCATGCCTGCAGCCTTTGAGGTCGGGCCTTTAGCTAAGCAGGAACTATTTACATGGCATGCCTTAACCAATTGTTCTACTTTTGTTCTGATGGTGTGTAGACAATGAAAAACAAAGCACAGCCTGAGCTGAGCTCACAGGCGCCGGGGTTTGGCTGGGCTGAGGCTTATAAAACTGGCAGCTCTTTACTTCTTTGGTTTTAATTACAGCCATATGTCTCGTAGCAAGAGAGGCATCGCGGACACACACCAGGCTGCAACATCGTGTCCTTGATGAGGACAGTCCCTTTAATTCATTTAATGTATGATTTATAACATGTACTGTTTAACTACTATAAATGGGAAGAGTGGAGACATTTAGTAATCCTGTTAGAATTACATTGTATGACAGTTTGATCAAAGTTTATTTGGGGGGCATGCATGTCTTGTGTCACAGTTGTTAAGTGAAATTCAAAAGTTTCTGCTTTAAAGGGGTAGTTCAGAATTTTCTCCATTATATTGTTGATTGATGGGGACCATTTTCAGCTGCTTCTATGCTGTCCTTCGTGTGGGCATACACATCTTGCTAATGCTAGCGCTAGTATTGTAGTAGGCCTACTAGAGCCTCAAGATCACTTTTTGAAGGTCTCGTCTCGGAATCGACCACATTTTTACTTGGTTGTGTCTCGGACAAAAATTACTTTTTATTTTATTTATTTCAAGACCGGGCAAGACCACGGCAGCAGGAATATCACTGAATTTCCTGTACATTGTCTAACTTATGTAATTTATGTAAACTTCCCGCTTCAAATGCAACCAATAACTTGTCAGGTCGCAGCAAATAAAATATTAAGACAATCTATTGGGGTTGTTTGGGTGTTTATATCATCGTTTTTATCATATCATTTATTTCATTGACATAGGCCTACTTTATCAGTGAGAACGTAGCTGAAACTCATATGTTCAGTAGGCTTCTTTCAAGGAATTTCAAAATAAAGGTCATGCATAGGCTACAGTACTTCCACAGAGAAAATAGTTCCCCACAAAGTAAAAGACTCAATGATAGTTTGACTTCAAAAATGATATAAATACTCAAATGAATCCTGACAGACTGACCTTGTATTTTATTTGCTTTGGGTGCACTGTGGAGTGTATAAGTGAGTTTGGTAGTGGATGCTACCCCGATACAGTTGCGTTGCAACATGTGTATGCCCACGCAAAGGACAGCATGGAAGCAGCTGAAAATGATCTCAATCAATCAACAGCATAACAGCTAAGTAAAATAAATCCGGCTCTATGTCCAAAATTCTGAACTATCCCTAAAACTTGTAGGAACTAGGAGGCTAGTTGGTTGTTGGCATGTGTTGTATTTATACAAGCCTAAAGCTTGGATTGCAGTTTCCTCTTGTCTAAGAAATGGTTCAAGGCAAGGACAAAAAATAATAACTGACATTCTGGTGATCGACCTCTTGAATGCATGAGTGATTGAATACTGTGTAATTGCCCTCCCTTGATTCAACTCCAGTGAGCAAATAAATAACATTGGTGTTTTAAACCGCTTAAATTAAGTAAATAAGAAGTACAGGGCTGTTCATGCCCATCCACAGCACTATATAGTGCTGCTCTGATCGCCTGGCATGTCTGTAGAGGCTGAGTTACAACCTGCAATGCTCAATACCAATGGTTTGCCCAGGACATGAGAGATTCATGGGCTCTCTCACTGCCATCACGACACCGTAATCCTACATGAATTAGAATAGGTTACGTAAACTACATAGGACTACATGTGTCAAAGTAAAGACTTTCTATTCTCGACTGGTCATAATTTGATTTCATAAAGTAACCTTCAATAGCAAATCATGTCATCACCCAAGATATTGATTCATTTATTTGGCGATCTCACCAATCTTACTGATTTTATGGAGTTGCTGGAGAGGAGAAGCAGTTGGGTTTAGTCATGAAGCCTTCAACGCTGACCAATGGATTTTTTAATGGCTGTTGCCCCCTGCAGTTTAGATGTAACTGTCAGAGTGCCCAGATACTGAGTCAGGCTCCACATCAATAGAGCCTGCCTCTATTGACCAGACCAACTAGCAATTATGTCCTCCAAAAACCTCCTCTTGGATTCCATGTGTTGGAAATATTCTCCGGGTTATGAAATGTGTTGTGCAACACCCCATATGGATTACTGTATGTACAGCTGGACTTTAACCATTATTGACCATTATTTGTTATAGTAAAATTGAATTAATAATTTGTGTTTGTTGTGGGATTTTTTGCTTTGCTTCAAGACTTGACTTATTCGTCAACTAGAAAGGGTGCTCGGAGAGCACAGACCTCTGCCCATAAATGCATTTTGTCAATGTAACTAAGTTGAATTGGGTAAACTCACTCCTCAGTATAAATACTGTCTTGCGCCATTGAAGAGGTAGCTGTTCGGTAGTGTAAGTGGTAGCTGAGATTATGAGAGGTGGTCATGTGTGAATTGAATTGAACCTTTATTGCCCCAGAGGGGAATTTGTTTAGCACACGTCAAGCATACACATTAAAATGTACGCCCATCACCAACACCGCAATGTCACCAACCACCATCATCGTCATCACCATCCTCACCAACATCATCGCATCAACATCACCATCACTGCAACAGGCATCAACAGCTGTTCAATAATTTAATGCTTCTTGGCACAAAGGAAGTGCTGGCTCGTTTTGTCCTTGTTTTGGGCGTTCTAAACCTGCGTCCAGAGGGGAGTAGGGGGAACTCTGAGAAGAGTGGATGGGAAGGATCGTCCAGTATTCGTCTGGCAAGGTTGATGGTATACTCAGAAGCGTCATGCCTATAGAACTTGAGGGGGCTCAGATTTGGGGGTGTTTTTTATTTATTTATTTTTTTAACATTTCTGTTATTGTTTGTTTACCATTACATTTTAAAATCCGGAGCTATGATTATTTTCTCTACTGAGCTTAATGTATTATTTTAATTATGTCATAGACCACCTCGAAAAGCCACCATAACCTCTTTCAAAAAGCCAAACACCCTCTTTCCCGGTGGATTTGGTTTCTTCCAAATTAACACTGGACCTGGAAGCCCCCCCCCCCCCCGCCTCGTCTCAGATAAACACGTTTTCATGGTCTGCTTGTATACATTTAGATTAAGGTTGTCCTTAACTGATGAACAGGTCCTCCAAATATTAGGCTATACAGTATATCAGATTCAATATACTTCATACTTCAGTATACACTATATCATTCAGACCAATGCCAAGTGAGTAAAAAAAAAGTAGATTTGTTTTCCCTTACTTTTATTTTGAAAGTCATTGAAAGAACGCTACCGGTAAGTTTAATTTCACAACGCTTGAGCGGAAACTGGTAGTGTGCTGTGTTCTGATTTTAAACTGCAAAAATGCAAAAAAAAAAAAAAAAAAATTCGGGAGCACTGCGTGCGCTAATAACGCCTTTCGCTATCTCATGCCCCCTCGTTTTTTTAGGTTGCATGACGCCCCTGGGTATACTGATCAGAGAGTTGAGAGATACTCTGAACATCTGAGCCAGTGATTTTCCTCCCCGCCTTAGTAACCTTGTCCAGAATGTTTCTGTTCTGGATGGACAGACGTCCACCCCAGCACTGGCCGGCGAAGGTCACCACGCTCTGAATGAAGGTCAGGTAGAACAGTCTCAGTGTTGGTACGTCTGCCTTGAAGCTGCGTAGCTTCCAACGAGCAGAGCTCTCGTGTGCGTGTCAGCCGCTGAGCAGTGCCACCGGGCAGCAGTGTGATGGTAAATCAGAGGATCTGGGTTTGATCCCAGTGTGGGGACGTTGTGGGAGGAAGCAATACTGACGAGTGACACACTGACAACTGTTAGATCAGAATGTGCAGTTGGTGAATGTGTACAGTGACACTCCAGGCTCTCTACCTGCACACCCCCGTCCAAACCCCATGTCTCTAGCACCCCCACACAGAGAGCTGGCTTTGTTCTACATTTTGTTTTCATTTGTGGATCCAGCCCGTGATTCGGATCTGCTCCAACTTGTAATGGGTTCTAAGTTGAACCATGCTGCACACCCTTACACCAAATGAAAATCAGTCTAGTAGTTTTTGCGTAATCCTGCTCACAAATGAACAAACACACAAACACACGTCACTGAAAACATTACTTATCGAACTGCGAAACTGTCACTGTGGCAGAGGTAAAGACAGGTTTTCTTAAATCTCTAAGCTTTTTGGCTCTATACTGTACCTCGTAGAGAACTAAGAAAGACAACGTCGTGTTTCTTTTTTCAAAATGAAAATGTCTTTGTCCAACCATAAGATTCTGCTGGGTAGGAATGTGTGTATTTACAACCTACACGGTACATTGACGCATAGAGGAGTGTTCTGGTGGAAAGGGTGAATGACTTTGTTATGGTTCGGAAGGGTGAATAACTTGATTTGAGTGGTTCTCTACAGTACATGACTTTAGCCCCACAACAGCTTTAGCTTGTGTTTATAAACTGTGAAATGTGGGGTGTTGTCAGAACCCACCCATCCATAGACGTCTCCAAACCACAGAGAAGAGGTAGGAGTTCTCCATGCTGGAGGACATGTATCCATCATAATCAGACTCATATGCTCTGAATCACACAGTGTAAGCACACATAACCAGTTTGTCCAGCGCACTTCCGTGGGGATCAGCTAGATTTGGCTGGGGCTCTGACAAGAGATGTTCTCCCACATAAGAAAAACAACCCCTCCTCACCCTCAACACACCCTCACAGACTTCACACACACCACACGCCCTGTTGATATCCTACAGGACAAACACGCGATTATTGTTGTTTTTCACATTTCCCCGGAGGAGAGTAAGTGAAACATGATGATACTCTGGCAGATAAGCATGTCAGCTGCTCCTTACCTCAGCCATACCCTCAGCTAGATCGTTTTCTACGGTAGAGAGAAGATTGTAATCTAAATCATCCATGGTTTAGAAGCCTTTAGATGTCAACAGCGTGGTGTTGTTCAATTAGAGAGCACTCGTGCACATCCAGAGTGGGAGCTGCTGGTCAAAGCAAGCAAAAGTTAAACACACACAAACACGTGAGTGAGGGGGGACACAGCACATACAACACACACATACACACACACATACACACACACACACACACACACACACACACACACACACACACACACACACACACACACACACACACACATCTTCAGTGGTCGCCGGTAGAATTTGTCCTCTGCATTCCCATCCAAGCTGTCAGTGCTCAGTCCAGGTCCTGGTCAGGGACCCGACTGAAGACCATCTGTTCTTCTGCATGTTTTTCGTATTGGGTTCTTTGGGAGGAAACCCTTGAGAACACGAGGAGAACATGCAAACTACACACAGAAAGGCTCGGGAGATTTTTCTTGCTGTGAGGCGACAGTGCTAAAGTAAGTACTGCGGTTCAGTGACTTGCTCAAGGGGACCTTCCAATCCCCAGCCAGCTGCTCTGGACTGTTGGACTGTTGTCTTTAGTAACTCAAATAGTCAGTGTGTGTGGACCTGGGAGCATCTTTTCTTGGCAGAAGTACCTCTGTGAAAACAGGACTCCTATTGTTCATACTGTAAAGTTGATATAATGAGTGTAACGAGGTGGATTTAAAATTGATACAAAGGATGTGTGCAGAAATCTCCCAAACACAACCTTACATCGTCTTCATGTCTAAGCCGAGTTTTTCCACATCTCGCATTGTCTCCCATGAGGATAAAGATGCTGCACTGAGGCAAAGACATATTACCGAACGGGCCTACCGGGCCCAGGCCCAGGGGCCCAAGACCTCAGGGGGCCCTTTGCATTTCTTATTTCAGGGACACCGATAGAAATTTAGGGGGAGATTCCTTACACAAACTAAAAAAAAAATAAAAAAAAATATTTTTAACAGTTTATAGGGGCCCACGTCTTTTAAAAAAAGAGGGAAGCTTGTGTGGGCTACATATTTTCTATAGCCTACTTATTAATCGAATGGGTGGGAATGTACTGTAGTAATGTATGTATACCTTACCATAGATGAGTAGGCTATAAAACTAGTCTATAGAGGGCACTATTAAAGTTTGTGAACTCGAGATAGATCACACAGGTGCAGGTCACAAGGTCAATTGGTTCAATCTGTTTGATCTTGACTGTACATGTAAAATGGAGCACCGTCACAAAGATTAGAAAAGAAAAAGAGTCAAGGCAGTAAGAAGTTTACAGCAGGTTCCTCGCATTTCCAGTTTTTTTAAGAAAACAAACGATGAGAACAACAGTGTTGTGGCGGAGGCTGTAGGGGGGGGGGGGGGGGCTGCACTGAGGTACCACTGCAGGAGATCAGTGGGCTTTCTACAAGGGATGGAACGATAGCTAGTATAATGATCAACCACGGCAACATTCTAATACATTTATCAAGATAAAATTATCAATAAAACCGTGTTTGATTTCCGCTCTTTGAAAAACTCACTGTAAATACTGTCTAGCATCAACCAAAGTTAGCAACAGTTTCCAAGATGCATTATTTGTTTATGCAAACAAAAAGTGCATAGTGCTAATTTTATTTGTGGTTTTCAATATAAAACTTGCTGAAATCGTTTCAGTGTGTGTATCAATAGTTTTAGATTTTTTCAGCACATTTTACAATACAGCGATACTGATAACCGTGATAATTTTGGTCACTATAATCGTGATATGAAATGTTCATACCGTTACATCTCTACTTTCTACAAGGAGGGACAAATCTGTTGTTGTCTGTTGTTATGGAAATAAGAACGACTGTTCTGTTCTACATACACCTGGTTTGTATGGTTGAATCATGGCTCTCGTCTAAAGATGAGACTGACTGTCTCTACGTTATGCCTTTAATGTTGCAGTTCATTAGTCCCAATAATGTTCACTAGCGTGTCTGGTGAATGTCCCCAGACTGAAGTCAATTGCAGAGTGAAGGCAGTGTCTGAGCTCTGTGTTTTTTCCAAGTGTTGAGTCTTTCTGTCTGACACGGCTGCCCTCCCACCATCCCTACTCCCTCTTTCTGACTTATGGCAGCATTTCATCAAACCTAGGGGGCTCCACACATTCCTGTTGCTCCAAATCACAGACGATTGACTGAGTCAGCAGAAGGCCTCTGCAGGAGAGCTGGAGAGTTATTTCTCCTACAGTATATACTGTATATATCTTATAAGGGTTAATATTAGGTAGTACAATATTCCTGTTGGAGGCGGGAATCCAAAACTGACCACAGACTTTTACTGTAAGGCAGCAGGAATGGGAGGTTTTGCTGATGTTTGCAACAACGGCTAATCAATATCTGTTGATCTGACTGTAAATCTATTATCTCCCTTGTGTTGATAGCTTATTGCATGGTGTGACTTGCCTATTGACACAGGTGTATGGCGTCACATTTATGTCAAAAGTCAAGAGCTTGTAAAACACACTCACGAGCAGATTATGTTATTTCGCGCAGATATTAACTGCGCACTCGCACGATATAAGTCCTCGGGAACAAATTTAACAACCGAGAGCGATACAGGCTGAGAGCGATGCAGGCTGCCGCGGGCGTATGGAGCCACGTACCACGCGCCCGAGTATCTGCTAGTCTAGCACTTTCTCCTCGCGCTCAGTTCAGTTCTGCTCATGCACTTGATTTCTGCGCGCTCGCAGTGTAGCTCTGCGCGTGCGCACCGGCCTCTCTTGCTCGACGTTAAGTTATGCGAGGTCGATGAAAATCTGATTGACAATTTGGGGCGGATACCAAGGGATGGACACAATCGAATTTGTGCGAGTGTGCAGTTAATATCTGCGCGCGTGAAATAACATAATCTGCTCGTGAGTGTGTTTTACGTGCTCTTGACTTTTGACATAAATGTGATGCACAGGTGGAGTAAAAATCTAAAAATCCACATAAGTCTACTGCTGGAGGTGCATGCAATCAACATGTTGAACGACTACAAAGAAAACTGATTAGGAATGGAAAAGCTTAAGATGTGGTAAAAAAAAATCCTTGACACATTTGCTTTTTCTTCATGCTCTCATGTTTTCTGAACACTTTAATTATGCCCACGCATGTTGTGACCTAGCCTGGAAGCCAGACTTCCTCGCAAAAAGATTGCGTTTTGATCCATGGAGAGCAGATTGTGAGCTCACGTGATAAGGATGGCAGCTAGTTTTGGCCTGCAGGACAGTGATTAAGAACATGCATTACATAGTCAAGGAGATATCATTTAATCCAAATAAAACAAACTGCATTTGATTAAACAAATTCCTGAGAACTAAAGAATGTTCTGAAACAACCCCATTGAAAAGCCTCTTGTTTTGACCATGAGGTATCCAGTATATGGTTGTGAACATGATCTTACCTCAGTAGACACACAGGATATGACTTTTTGCCCTGCACAGTAATATCCTGGTGGTCTAATCATTGCCCCCCCATATTAACCTGGTGGAAAACGAGCTATTAGTCCACCTTAACCACCAGCCTCGCTAATAATGGGTCACTGCAGTCTACTGTGCCTTAAACAGTTATAGAGATTGAATAGATAGAAGCAGGCAAAGCCAAAGGCCTAGGCAACAGAATGGCTCATTAGGAACCCTGGGAAAACACTGGTAATTTGCTCTTCCATTCAGTCAGGAAATGAAAATGAATACCTCTGCTGTGTAGGAACACGGGGTGCCTCCCAGAGGGCTCGGCTGTAATAGTGTTAGCCTGGCAAGGCCCTAAAACCCTCCCAATCAGACCCCACTGAGCAGGCCTCGGAGAGCGTCAGGGTAAAACACTTGTGTGACACTGAGAGCCAGCCGATACTTCATGCGTGGCATGACAGCTGAAACAACACGCACATGTCATCTGGGAGTCAACCTGGCCACTCAGGTTGGGCTCTGTCGTAATGCTTTTATGGGTACCTCTGCCCAAATCAACTGCAGCTGTGTAAATGTAAGGCACAAGCAGGTCAAAAGGACATCTGATTAGGCAGTTGGATAATCTGTTCCTTAATGTAATACTGAACATATTCATCCCTGGACCCAAGGGTCTAGCTGAGATGCAACAAAGCAATGACCAGGATAGGGCCTGGGTATGTGCCATACTGTTTTTACTCAGTATGATAGTGTATCATGTTTCGTGTTTGATCTGGCCTTCATGGGTGACCTTTATAAGTAAGTGTCCAACCAGAATTCCTTTAGGTCAGGAGCTAATTGCCTGTTTCTGAAGCGTGAAGCAGCTTTTGGTACTGGCCACTAAGTAGTCTGTTGCATGGCCTTACCCCTCAGTCCTCCTCATTGCTGATAGGCTAGTAAAGAGGCATTGGATTCCAGCCCCAACCATCCAATATCAGGGCTGACACTCTACCATGATGTCACTGGCTTGATGACTTCATAAAACTCAACATTATTGTGTGGCAGTGATGAGGAAAAGCAATATTTAAGTCTTCTATTTAACTGCATAGTCCCCAATAGCAGTAACCCCATCATCAGCGCCACCCACTTCCCTTTGGAAAAACCTCTCTTGAATGCATCACTAGTTGGGGTGTCTTTAATTTGATACCTTTGATCAGCCCTAAAACCTATGAGGAGGTTTTGAGATAAACCAGATGGCTCTCCCTCCAAGGCTCTTTCACACAGTTGAAAGTCTCTGGCATGCAGCACAGCGCGAGGGTGAAGCTAATCTAACACAGCGAAGGCTGCCAGAAAGACATGACCGGAGCCCCAGTCAAGACCGCAAGAGGACGATGCCTTGAAGCACCAACCGAGCAGGCAATCAGAACAGTATGTTCAGGATTCATGGGACACATGCTGGGAATGCCTTGGGGCGCTGTGCTGCGTGAATGGCTGTGTACATGTTAGCGCGCTGAGTTTGTTTCACAAGAACTGTTTTGAATACTGGTAGACCACTACTATGTTGTCAACCCAATCACATGTTTCAATAACCACCATACGCCTGTGACTCCCCACAGAAAGTGCAATCGCCACTTCAGTTGTGAATAACGTCTCGACAAATATATGTCCTGTACATACTGTATCTGCGTCTCTACATATCTGTCTACACGTCTTTCCAAGAGCAGCCATCTCAGACAGCCTCTGAGGGGGGTGTACAGTTCGTACCACCTGAATCCATTTTAGTCAGTCAGTCATGAGTCAATGGTGTCTAGCGATCAAGGCTGTCAGGTCCGGTTTGCTCTGATGTGGTTCAAAGCCCTTTGTGTCATCAGTTGTCAGCATTGTCCCGTAATAGTCATGGTATTCATTTATCTCTGTCTTCCACAGCAAGATGAAGGAGCATGCATACGTAGCATGTCACACTCAATAATAGCTGCTTTGGTTTTGTGGATAATTTATGCGAAATTGTGCAAATAACTTGGATGTATGTGTATGTTTTGATAGACTCCGGAACCTTAAAAATTAACAGATTTGAAAAAAGTAACAGCTTGTCCCATGTGTGAGGTTGTTCCCTTTGAGGTCAGACTGCGCCAAAGCCCAATCTGGTTATGATTGAGAGATGACGACATCATCATCTGTGCACAGGACCATGTTTGTATGAGGATATAGTGAAAGGCCCTCTATGCGTAGAACAAATGCCTTATGGATGAGTGATGGGACAGTGAAATAAGAACTGCTCTCTGTGAGTAATGCTATGGACCCTTGTGACATTCACAGTTTCTTGGGTCTCACGTGACTCAAGGGGCTCATCTGTAAGTTGTATTTGTCCAAAATAAGGTATTTAGGTATAAGGTTTTACTTATTACTTTTATAAGGTATAAGCTATTACTTTTCCAAATACACAGACCGTGTTAAAGTATGAAGAGAATGTATTCTGTACATATTCACTGCAAAGGACATTAAAGTAAAGATAGAACGGTTCATATTGTGCAATCTAATACCTACTGTACAAACTAAATTATCTTAAGTAATTAATTTTCTTCATCCTCCTGGCAGCTTATTTTTTCACAGGATGCCAAAAGCATTAGAATTGTAATGTAAGGCTCTGTTCTGTGTTACATGATAATGTTTTATGAAGGAACTCTCACAGCACACAAAGCCACCTGCAATACTAGAATACTCTGGGTGAGGAAACTCAATCTTGTAAATAAACTCATTATAAATGAGCTTGTAAAGCCTTGTTGGTCTGGGACTAGAACAGACACCCTGCTGATATAGTGGTTTCCATATGGTGTGAAAAGATGACTCCCCTCTAGATATACCCCCCCCCCCCCCCCACACACACACACACACACACACACACACACACACACACACACACACACTCACTGTGTGATATATTTCAGGAGACAAAGGCTAAGTGGACATCCCCCCAACTCATGAAAACAAAGATATTTTTCTCCCTCTACGGTTCATAACAGCTATTGAATTTCGTAAGAAGTGTCTTTGTTTTCAGACACAATGCCCTTCAAGCGGGCGTAGAGGAAAGCACTTCCGTGTGTGGCACGTCCATGTTCTTTTGAAGAGGGCTCTGGATTGATAGGCTGTGAGCTGCTCTGCTCTGAGGTCCACTTTTACGTCATCCCTCACTCTTTCCCATCCCTTTGTGAAACTCTATACCTTGTCAAACACCCCTTCAAGCTCCGAACGGACGGTTGTGTGAGAATACGAGTGAGTTTTTTGTTTTTTTGAATACCTGTTTCCAGCTGGACACTTCCCGTAAACTGCTGCGGCCAAATGCACGTATTAAGATTAGCTGCACTTGCCAGAGAGGGGATTGTGAGCTCTTTGTAGAAGCATACCAGGACATTGGCTAACTCACTCAACATCTATCAGAGGAAAAGTGAATGCTCTTTATTAATGGCTGTTGAACCTCTCTGCACCAGTTCAGGGGAGGTTGATTGAAAACACAAGATGTGTGAGCAAGAGTCAGTTCTCTCTTGGGCCCCATATTTATTGTTACACCATTGATTGATATTCAGAGAATTTTTTTAATATCAAAACTATAAACTAGAGGCCAGTATGTTTGTCAAAGTGAAAGAATACTACTGAAACAACATGGCTCGCCCACGGTCCTCAACTCCCTGCGTTCCCAGTACCATTTGTCAACTTCTCACTGAGGCTTTTTGTTACTTTGACCCTCTTCCTTAATTCCTAAGAAATACACTGTGTGTAGGAACACTGTCCCTGTACACGATGACCCTGTTTCTCAACACCGTCTCCCTTGACAAATGGCCTGCATGATTTTAAACTCCATACCATGTGGCAATACTCGACTCACTGTACAGACCAATGTTTATACAAAATAATCTATTACATAGTCTATTACATATTGCATATTACATTACTACATTTCCCCCTGCCTGTAGTGATTGGAGGGTGTTCTCGCTGAATCTGGTTTATTCCTCTGTCTCCTCTCAGGTAATCCAATCCACAATACTTAATTAAATGGCTCCCGCTTGACTGGCCTCACATACTGTGTTACAGTCGGCCATTTCATCAGAAGCTAGGAAAGCATTTATTTCAGGTGGCATCAAGTTATCTTTTCTTTATTTTTTTTTCATGTGTCGGAAGAACAATGAGCACCTTCTCTACAGCACGCTATCTACCCATTCATCGAGCAAGAGCTCAGCTCAATGAAATCAGAGAGGTAGATTTGGTCTGGAGAAGGTAGTACTGGGTCAGACTTTCTTTTTGATCTATTAATGGAGGATGGGATGTGTTAGTTTCGTTTACTGTTAATTGATCTGAATAGCCTCTACAGTGTGATAGGTGGGTCAGTGCTGGGTTGCAACAAAAGTGGACTCACACAGCAACAGTTCTCCAGCACACCGAAGGAACGGCTATCTACATTTTCAATTTCAATGTCAGATCAATTGAAGATACTGAATGAGGTCAGTTATTTCTCTTGAATGTTGATCCCTCTGAATGCTGTCATTCAGAGGCTTCCTACAGTACCTCCAGGCCGTGGTCAAACCCTATACCCCCTCCTGACCGCTACGCTCTGCTACCTCGGGGCGACTGGCTGCCCCGTCACTCCGAGGCCCCTGAGGTCGATCGACACGGTCACGGCTCTTCTCTGTCCTGGCCCCGCAGTGGTGGAACGAACTGCCCACTGATGTCAGGACAGCAGAGTCGCTGCCCATCTTTCGTCGCAGGCTCAACACTCATCTCTTCAATAAGTACTACAACGATCCACCCTCTTAAGCACTTACAGTATTGTATTTTAGATTGCTTTTCTTGCACTTTGCCTTCAGCAGTAGATCATGCTCTTAGTCACTTGTTTTAGAAAGGAGATGCACTTGTGAGTTCTGGCAAGTAGTAGTAAATTGGCTTTTCCTACATTAAATGCAATTATTGTTAGTCGCTTTGGATAAGAGTGTCTGCTAAATGACTGTAATGTAATGTAATGTAATGTAATATTGTTTTTCTCATCACACGTTTTCTTCCCCTCCCTGGTGACAGAAGCGTTGAGGCCTTGGCTGAGACATTTGGCCTGGCTCTCTGTCCAATGATGGCATCAAAGGCAGCCGTCCCTCAGTCCCCTCCCCCTCCTCCTCCCCATTCCTGGTGTTGATGTGCCATGCTCTGAATCACCAGCCTGCTTTGGAACCAGCATTAAAACCAAGGGGAGTACTGGGAGCACACAGATTCCTGCAGGTTTAAAGTGCAAAGTCACAGTTTTTATGCAGTTTCTAACTAGTCACAGTAATTCCATGGTAACAAATGATGCTACTAGTATAATTGTTGTGTCAGTATCAATCTGTCAGGATCTCAACATCAGAGCTCTGGTAAATGTAGGGAACCTTACATTTATACAAAAGCCACAGGAGGAGACATCTGTTCCAATCCTCTCCCATGTCACAACTACAATCAACTGTTGGTAATTTAATGTTGGAGTCGTCCTGCGTGAGGTATCAGGGTTCAACAGCCAGAGAGCCTGTTGTATATTAGTATTTAAGAGACGACAAGCATCAACAGGCATCACTCGCTGCTATCTGGATATTATTAGTCATCTTGGAGAACAGTTGACCTTTTGTGCTCATTGAAGAACAATTATTCAAATGGATTTCACTAAGAGAGCTCTGCTTGTCATCAGCCCAATGAAGAAACAGCTTTTTGCTGATGAGCAGAAAACCCCCATGAAAGACCCAGTGCCTCGAAAGGGCAGAAAACTGTCTCCACTCTTCTTCAAGCTGTGTGTGTGTGTGTGTGTGTGTGTGTGTGGTGTGTGCGCGTGTGTGTGTGCACATGCATGCATGTCCGTGTGTGTACTGAATGTGTACCGCGTGTGTGTGTGTGTGCGCGTGTGTGTGTGTGTGCACATGCATGCATGTCCGTGTGTGTACTGAATGTGTACCGCGTGTGTGTGTGTGTGTATGTGTGCTTGTGCGTATGTGTGTGTGTTTGTGTGCGTACATGCGTGTGTGTGTATGTGTGTGTGTGTGTGTGTGTGTGTACGTGTGTGTGTGTGTGTGTGTATGTGTGTGTGTGTGTGTGTGTGTGTGTGTGTGTCCCTCTCTCTGTACTGTATGTCTGTCTCTGGAGTGTCTGTGGTTCCAGGCGCTGGGCGCTGGGCTCTGACTCCATGACCACACCCTTGCTGACTCCACAATAGAGACGCCCACATGCAGGCCGGCCTCTGACTCACCGCTGGACCTGGCTGCTCCCACAACCAATATGCACCAACATCTAGAAAGCCACACACCACACAAGTACTCATCTACAATAAAGGGAACCACCCAAGGACTGTGGTATGAGAGAGTGAGAGAGAGACAGAGAGGGAGGGAGGAGGGGGAAAAGAGAGAGAGAGAGAGCAAGAGAGGGAAAGAAAGAAAGATAGGGGGAAGGGTGGGGGAGAGAGCAAGAGAGAGGGAGGGGGAGAGCATTTTACCACTGTTGTCGTTATGTATATTCCTAGTACTTGTAGAGCATACGGTACAGTGCAAATGAGTCCCCGGTCTTACATGTATTTAGGTTTGTGAGGTATGTTCGTCATGATAAGGACAGGGCCGTCGCCAGGGCTGTGCGAGTCGTGCAGGGCCTCGTACTAGCTGGGCCTCGCGCGAGGCCTAATAGACTAGTCAATCTGTGAGAAAACTATACTACAAAGCTCGAAAAAAAAATGCAACATAAATGTTGTTGTTTTTTGTATTTAGCTTATGAAACCTTCCCACTTAACATCCTGTACCTAAAAGGTATTGTCCCCAAAAAACTTTAAAGGAAGACACATGCCAGAGTTCTCAACTCAAAAAATCAAACCTGTATTCAACTGCGTGTGACCTTGATTTATGTGCATGTTAATGGGCCTTGCACCCCCCTCCCCCTGGATAGGGGGGATGGCGTTTAAATCCAACAACGCATGTTTTGACTCCACAAGAGCAATTTGGTGTTTCCCTCTTTTGTGTCCTGTTTCCCATTCATCAAGACATATTTGTCAGCCATTTTGAGCCGAAGGTGACATTTTTCCTCTGTGACTT
>NC_140248.1:7465121-7585121 GCF_949987555.1 Borostomias antarcticus
TGTGTGGACATGTGTGTGTGTGGGGGGGGTCATAGAGTACAGAGTGCTATGTCTAAGGGGTGCTACAAGCTGATGTTCTGCAGTACTCCTATCGAAACATCTGCTAATTAGGGGCTGAGATACTGAATACTAAGTCAGGCTCCAGTTTGGAATGTGACTCCCGCAGTCAGCTTCATTTACAAGTGAGATCCAAACCAAAGTCTGTTTTTACTGTGTGTGTGTACAGTATGTGTATGTGTATATGCGTGTGTATGTGTGTGTATGTGTGTGTTTGTGTTACCAGGCCTTGTTAACTTAATCTTGATAATCTGTTGTCTTAACCTTAAAGTGATGCATGAGGTGAAGTTATACTGTAGCAGCTGGGCGAATCCCCCTGGCCCAGACCCACAGGCGCACCTGCGTGAGGAGTGGTCTGACCGGCCCGTGCGCTGAGGGAACCCGGACAGTTGTAATGAAGATGTACACATCCGTGGTGGCCTGAAGCTGACTCCGCCCGCCCACCTGACCGTGTCGGGAGCCAGCCAGACCCTCCAAGGACCAGGGTGCAGCTGGGGCGTGGAGTAAACATGTCCTGCCAGACATGTGAGCACTTGACCGGCCATTTGGATCTGGGGTGCCATTGATTCTGCCATGGGGAGGAGTTGTATGCAAGCTTTTATCAATGGTATTCACCTCAGGGGCCTAACAAAATTGTTCTTAGAAGGAACCTCAGCTTTTTATTGTCAGTTAATCAACGTAAAAAGTGCTTATGTTAAAAGTGCTGTGCGTTTAGACTGCCTTTTTTTCCTCTGCCAAACCAGTCCCTAACCTAGTGCTCTCACCCATGACTATGTTGAAGGCTGTTCCCAGTGGAGCGAGGAAGGCACGATCCAGGCCTAATAGGTCCCTACGGTGAACGTGACGCAGGAGGCCTACGGGAGAGGCAGGTGTAGCCCTTGCGAACACAGAGGGGAGGAGGTCATCCTTAAACCCACAGGCTTTACCGAGGTGCTTTTTATCATCATGAGAGGATCTGGACTGTGTCCTGCGTTCATCACCATGGCGTCAGTCCTGTTTCCACCAACCAGGGCCAGGATCGGGTTACACCAGTGACGCATTGGCCCATGTCAGCCTGCTTTATGCAAGGCGCCTGCAGCCTTTCATTGGAGGAAGGGAAAAGATGAAAATGTTGAGGGCAGGTGCTTTGTATTTTCATAGGACACCCCCCACCCCCCTCTCCCCCAAGAGTAAATAATTGGAGGAAGTTCTCGATGTCAGAGTGATTTAAGGATAAGTTACACAGTGTTGGAATGACAGGATTGCTACCATCTGTGCCCAGGGGGGCAGAGGAAGGTATACCGTAAATACAGTAGATGGGACACGGGCAGTGAAACCGTGTACCATAGTACCAGAGAGAAACACTTGTTTTGAGAACCTGGAGGATGTATTGGTTGACATCATGATTTAGGCATTTTCATGGTCTATGGCAGGTCTTTGGTACTGCTAGTCCTGCTCTCACACCACACCCCATCATAGAGGGACTGTTCCCCTAGGCCTGTACTCAGCCTGTACTCAGTGGAGGAGAGGTTGAATTAGCCTGGAGCATATTTGCTTTGCAGTTGTGGTTTCCGGTCTAAGCGGATAGTGATCCCCCTGTCCAAAAACAGGCCTAACCATAAACCTACGATGCAATGCGGCAAGAACTTCTTCTGGAATAGGCTACTTTGTTTGGTATGTCCATGTGTTATTCTAATTCGTAGTGACTGGCGAGACCAAGCTGCTCGATTCAGCATTTGTGTGACAGGATACCAGCGCCCTCTACACAGGAAACCCAAGCGAATAGAAACCAGGCTCTCTCCCGAAGAGAGCCTGGTGACGCGAGTTGAATGCACTTGAAGGAGAGCAGGCCCACTCCACTGGAGAACTACAGTACAGTCTGAGACAGATGGGGGAGGGACAGGACAGGACAGGAGAGCAATCTGTTCTGCACGTGTTTATATTAGGGTTATTTTGTGGAGGAATCCCATGGGAGCACGGGGAGGAAACTCCTCAAAGAAAGGCCCAGGATGTAGCCATCTGAGAGCTAGACTCATGAGTCAATCTGTAGATGCTGTGCTCAACTAGAGACTGAGGACATTTGTCCAGATTTCTTCGCTACAAGTGGGTGGAAACTATTTGAGAGAGAGTCTGGCATCGCAAGACTACCTGTGCACTGACAGGCGGGGGGAGAACGTGGGCCCAGTGCCAGCAAAGCCCCACGCGGGAATCAAACTCAGGACCTTCTTCTGTGAGGTGGCAATGTAAAGCACCGTGCCACACAGAGCATTGTGAACTGTGAACAGTATCATGTTGTGGTCACTGAGGTTATTATAGTTAACGAAAAGTAACTAAAAAACAAAAACTAGGTGTGAAAAAGCATTTTAGTTAACTGAAATAAAAATTAAAACTAGACTTTACAAAAAACGATAACTAACTAAAACTATTATAACCTTGGTGGTCACAGATAAAAAAGTGCCTTTTCTATCTTTTACCTTCTTCCATGTTTGTGAGATGTGTGATTTTATTGGCTGACAGGTCCATGCTGAGGCCACCAACAGAATATGTTTCTGATCATCTCCCATCTTTGAGGGGCTAGAATTACATGTGCACTTGCTTCTCCAGCCAATGATTCTGTGAAGAAATAACTTAAGTTACAGTATGTCTATGAAAACCCTGGAACACAAAGCTACAGTAGCCTACAGTATTCTGCTATGTTTCTCAATAATGTATAGTGGCAACCTAAGCTCCCTGTTCAACCAGTAGCGGTAAGCAGGTTGCCAGGATAAGTCAAAAACAACATGCAGAGAAGTTCATGAACTACTTGTACTGTACATCGTCATGTAAGCATAAAAGCATCAGAGTGTGGAATTACAATCCTCTGTTGTAACAGAAGTGTTTTCCACATTACGCCAAATAGGCCTCTGATATTTTCATCTCGTTTTCATTTTATATCCGGCATTTTTTTCTTTCTTAAACTGCTTTCCAGTTTCTAGGAATAATATGACATACAAATCCTTGTCATTCAAAACGTTTCCTCTCCTTGTGAATGACATACTGTATCTCCTCATGCCAGCCCCTGAGCACAACGGAGGAGGGAGGTCAGAGAGGTCGGCTGTGCTGGGCTGTGAAGGCCCGGTGGCAGAGAGAGATTGGTGTTCCCCCCGGGTCTTCTTTCCCCCTCATTACTGTGGTCAGCCCTGACGCACACGACCAGTAGCACAATCCCTTTGAGAGAGCAACAGAGAGGAAAGAAGGATAGTATGCCCAATAATACATCTGTAACCAGTCATGAAGGGCTACAGCATGGGACAAGAGAATCCAACTTAATAGCTCAGACAAAGTGTCCAGATAAAGCATCATTATAACTGAGACCTCCTCAGTGCATCCTACCCTGAACTATTTACAGTATGTACATTATTAGGGGGTATATCTGGGACAGTGATGTTGGACACTTTTCTATTAGAGAAATTACATAGAATTACACTAGTGCAAAGTGCCCGCTTGTCTGTGGTTGTTCTGCGCATTCTATCTATCTATCTATCTATCTATCTATCTATCTATCTATCTATCTATCTATCTATCTATCTATCTATCTATCTATCTATCTATCTATCTATCTATCTATCTATCTATCTATCTATCTATCCGTCGAGCATGTTCATAACACATAGTGGTAACACTTTATAATAAGTGCACACTATAAAGAATTTATTAAATACTTTATTCATCATTTATAAAGCGTTATTCATTCATTATTACACATTAGTAAGCCATTTATTAACCTATTTATAAAGGTTTTATTCTTTATTAAAGGTACCCCGAGGAGTTTATTTTTGGTTACGAAACAGTCTCATTTTAATGTGGGTGAATCTACATTACCCACACTTGTTTATGTGGCCATTTCCGACAAATGTAGTTTTTTGTATGTAGTTTATTTTTAGATTATTATTTTGTGGTCGAGTCGGCCAGAACTTCCTTGGAATGACGAAACGATTTACTGCAGTAGCCTACGGCGCCGACAAGACGAAGAATAATTTAAATATGACCGTTATATATTGTCAAAAGTAACGTTACTAGTAAGACCTATGTAATTACCTCCTCGGTGGCGATCGTTCCGTCTTCAAAACACCCGGCTCAGGTAGCTAAGGTTTACGACAGTGCACGAGGAGGCTCATGGGAAATGTGGTCTTTTTGGGCGGAAAACACGTCCGCTTCCCAAAACTCTTCGTAGGGCCTTTAATGAGCTAATGTAAAATGTGTTTATTCACAGTTTTTCATATTTAATAAACAATGTATTTACAATTTGTAAATAACATGTATCAATTACAAACACGTTTTTTCATGAGTTGTTAATGGTTCATCAGGCTGTTTATAACGTGGAAGTTAATGATTGACAAACTATTTATAAGTACTTTATGCATGCATTTATCCATGAAATGAATAAGATGTGCACAGGGGTAGATGCTTTATAAACACTATCGGAATCGGGCTCAAATGACTGTGTAGAGATATGCATCAGAACACAGGCAGCGCCAGGTTGAGAGACGGATAGATATTGAGGTACTGTCATGGTGTTTCTTCTCTTTCTTTACTTTTTTTTTCTTACTTTTTTTCCCCACACACGCCTAGGAAGCTCCCTAGTATACAGACATTGGTTTCATGAATTTGAATATGTTACATCAAGATATCAAAATGATGTGCACTGGGCTACTGATTAAAATGTCGGATTTAAGTAAATTGTGCCAATGGTCTAGATCCAAAATTTTAGCCTGCTTCCGATATTGCGCAACCAGTTGGATTGTATAAAGGCACTAATGAAAGTCAAGTTGCATCACTGTTTTTGGAGGCCTAATGGTTTAGACAGGTGTTAGCACTGCAGGTAGACCAGGGTTCAAAACAACCACTGTGCAATAAATAAAAAAAATACACTGCAGAGTAGTTGGAATCGATCGCCATTGCATTGCCAGTAGGGCTGGGTATCATTTCAAAAATTACGATACCAGTACCAATACCAGTACCCTTAAAGTGATACCGATACCAATTGAATACTTAAATTGATACTTCATCGATTACTTCATCATCAAAAATTTCTTTTTTGCATTTTTTCCATTCCATAACCATCGTGTGAATGGAAGCATTCCGTTGTGTAAAATGCCATCAATCCTCCCACATTCAAATAATTTATACAAGAATGCATTTTGAAAGTGTTTAAAAGAGTATCAAACTGCATTTATTACAATATAACTACTGACAGTGACTACACATCAGCAGTAGCAGTTGTGGTGGTAGTAGGCCTAGGGGGGCCTAGGGGGGCCTTAACATTAAGCATAACATTAGTTAATAACATTAGCCTAAACACATTTCTCTGCTATAGAAGTTAAAACTACCACTAAGTAACCAATGCACTAAGCAATGCATTACACAGTAGGGTTGCTAATGCTAGCTAGCTAGCTAGCTAACTAGGTAATGGGGGAAATCCCCGTTTTTATGCATTTATTTTTACCATAGGCGTGTAGTATAACCATACCTTTGAGCATTTTGGTGGCATTACCTCAGCGTACTAAACTGTGTCAACAACTCGCAGTTGCAGTCGATTTCACCAGACGGATTGTAGCTGTCTGCCGTAATGGGCCAATCACACGTCGCATTAAATTGAAGAACGCTTGCGGTAATTGGACCATATTACAACGTTTTTTTTCCTAGATCTCAATACAAAAAGGATCGAATGAAGTACTGGTTTGACTGAAGATGTTTCAATGCTACTTGGTATCAGTTTGTTTCGATCCAGTACTACAAGGTATCGAGTACCGATACCCAGCCCTAATTGCCAGCCTTAATATCTCATTAGTAAAGGCTGTGTAAAGCATAGATACAGTAGTTTACACTTTAGATCGATTCCAACATAATACTTTATCAATGGCCTAGTAAATGCTTCATAACTACTTGAATTCATCATAAATTACAGTATTATAAAGTGTTTATAAATCATCTATTAACCCACTTACTAACCATCTGTGCATGTCTAATTCATTACATAGATAAATGCATGCACAAAGTACTTCAATCAAACCTTTATTTGATTGAAGTACTTTATGCATGCATTTATCTATGTAATGAATTAGACATGCACAGATGGTTGTTTAACATGTTTTTGAATGATTTTTCAAGGTGCCCACCCACATCCATTGTATGACCAAAACGGTGGTAGAGCAATTATTAGACTTTCTCAAAGATGAAGTCTCCGACGTAACTTCAGGCGAGGCACGAACGTCACGGCCGGGGTAGTCGGCAGAGGTTAATCAGTCACGCATGACACAAGCACCAGCTGACTGTCAGCTGTCATAGCATTGGTTCAGCTCACTAGAGCGCATGTATTTAAGCTGTCAAAACATGTCATTGTTCGCGCTTGCCATTACTGCTGGTTGTGCATTGCATGCTCGCCCCACCTCCTCCCCTGCTCCTCCTGCATTTGTCGATGTCATCTCTGTTGTCATCGTTGCTCTCTGTCCGGGGGTATTGCTGCATTCTTCTGGTATTCCACTATGCGTCGGCTAGTGAAAGCCAGGGTAGACACTAGCTGGTCTCTGTGGCTCTCCGTGGTGACCGTGGGCCGAAACATCTCCGAATGGCCATCCAGCGGTCCCCCCCGGTCACCATGGAGGCAGAGACACTAGGCTGTATCTCCCTCGGAACCCACGAAGCGTCGGCCCATGGAGGCCAGGGACTATAATGTACAGCAGTCCCCCTGTGGCTCTCTTTGACGGTCTTAGTGGGCTGAGTTATCTCCGAGCGTCTTCCCGATCGCGGCCCACTCTGATCGTCATGGAGGCAGGGGGCTAAATCGATGCCGTTCCCCCTTTCTGGCTCTCTGGGCCAAGCTGGCCCAGAGGGGGGGAACACCTAGATTGCCTCCCCCTGCTAACGCGCTTTCCACGTCGGTAGAAGGCAGGGGGCCCCCCCGGACAGAGCACACCGCCAAAATTCATATTCTATGTATTTATGCCGCATGATAATAAATGTTCAAATTTGACAAAAGTGATCTCGACTGAAGTGGTAGTTTTGTCAACGTTTTGATCTGAACCATTGTATATGATCATAAGTAACCTTAAAACAGGGCTAAACATGCATTTTCCCTTTACTACTCCTTTAAGGGAGATTTACATTCACTTTTCCAGACCAGCAGAAGAGAACTAATAGGAAGTGTGGTTATGGCCTATGCCATGCATGCAGTGGATACAGTTCGTTTAAGGACTGTTATGATCTATTTCACTGGGGTATAGTATCGGCACAGCAGTTGGCATCGTAGGCACCATGTTCCTCCATTAATCTCTGACATGTAATTAAAATATATCCCCCACAAGGAACAATTCTATAATTGCATCATGAAAAGCACCCACTGTCTGTTTTCCTTCTGCCTTGCTGTTTCAGCTGCAGGGCCAGCCTCAATGCATGCAAAATATCAAAATTAAAGGAGAGGAAAAGTCATAAAACCAAAACCAGCCATAACCATCAAATTAAATGTCAGACGCCTGTCGACAGGTTTTATGTATTCAATTATTTTCAACATCCTCTTCCAAAGTATCTTCAGTGTACCTCATGTTCATAGAACTCAAAAGCAGTAGTCAAACGTGAGCAAGAGTTATTGCAGTTAGTGTATTGAAACAGATTCTCATCACATATGCCAGAGCCAATAAGCTGGGATATGCAAATGGTAAAATGACAAAGTAGTTATATATTCTAATGGAAATATTTAAATTGTATTCTTCCTGTCCAAGGAGAGGGAAATCAACATGTTACTTTTACCATCAGCTGTTGCTCAATGAACTCAGCTAATTAGTCATTTTGTGACATGATAGAGGATTCAGATTGGCTACCTCAGGGTGCTTATGGGACTCATCCATTTTCCAAATCGACTTCCTCTTGAACGGCCAAATACATTTAACTGACAGAAACTGGATGCCTTACAGGGACTAACCTGTTCAGAGGTCCCATTATGACAGACTCCATAAGATGTGCAGTATATAATAATTAATAATTGACCTGCCTGGTTAAATGAAGGTTAAATTAAAAGCAAAATACATAGGTAGAAAGTATTGTTTTTCTCTTGTGTCTCTCTGTCCCTCACATTATTACTCTGGTCTTGATCATCCATCAGGGTTGGAGCTCGGCATGACTAGAGGTACAGGGAGGAGATGGGAGGAGGAGGAGGAGGAGGGGGTGGTGGGGAGAGAAGGAAAACGTTCCTCATCATGAGGAGGCTGGTGTCACAGAGCTAGCAGGCTCCTCATTCAGAGCAGGCTGTTTGGATTAGCAGCCCTTCTCAAGGCCAGGCTGAGAGCCTGCTCCTCAGAATGAATGTCGATGCGGAACCCCCTACATTTTCACCATGGCAACCTAAATTTACTGTAACACTGGAAAGTCCTTGATTACGTTCCTTGTTCCCCTTGTTTCTTCTCTGGGGTGGAGTGGGGGCGGAGGGAAGCCCCTCCACTGTTTCCATGGACAACCCTGCCCTCGATAATGTGTCAGCTCACGGTGGGGAGAAGTGAAAGAGTAGAGCCCAGGCAGACCCATGCGCTCTGCCACACAAAGAGCAAAACCACTTAGCATGTTCAGTCTGCTCTACATGCAAAACATTCTCAACCCTGGCCCAGCACTGAAGCTGTCAACTTTTCAACTTCAATGATGTCTTGCACCATTCTAGTTTCACCACTATTTCACCGATAGTTAAGCAGGCTTTCAGACCCTCCTAAAATGCAATATATACAGAGTCACGCAGCGGCATACCCCAGGAACCACATGGAAGTGATTTAATTTCAGAATGATATTGTATGAAATCAGACTCTCACCACTATTCCTCCCTGTGGCTTGACCAGATCTTGTAAGCTCCTTCCAGGTGCTTTACATGTCATGGTTTTGGGGTCAAATTGTGGCTATTTCCGCTCATCAAGCTGAAATAAGAACTTGCATCCTGGACCTCAGATTTTGAGTGTTTTACATGTTTTTTGAAACGTACCATTGAAATGTAAGAAGATGGAGCCACCCAGCTGGCTGCAGCCGCAGGGCACACTGGCAGAGAATAGGATCCTGGCTTAATAGATCCATGACAATATATTTGAGACCTTTGCAGTCAACCATGACACATGCAGAGGTACGGGAATGCTGCTTCCTGGAGTTCAAATCCGTTCTTTGATCTTTGATCCGTTCAGCTCATATCTCGAGAACATTCTTGCAAAACCCCAAACCCCTATGTCATGAGTCATGACATTGACCCCAGCGACCTTTCCCAGGTTCACTGCTCTAACTCCAACATCAATCACAGTTTATGCCTGAAAAACAAGCAGGGGTTGAAGAAACATTTGTTTTGGATGTGGTGTCCCTTTGAGGAGGTTAACCAATGGGAATAGCTCTCCTGAGACTCTTACCAATCTCAGGGCCGGTTCAAACCTCAATGAGAGCTGTGTGCACATGCAAGACTGCGGTACAACACCACTGTAATGCCAAACAATCTGTTAAACATGTTTACTGGTGCAGGGTAGGCCTGGAAATACTTGCTTTCTGTTGTCTGAACTATTGCACAATTTACCTCCTTCCACCTAAGTATTGCTGTAGTGATAAATATCTGCTCATGCAGCTCATATTTCATTGCACTGTCTATTTAACTATTCTTTCCATTTGGCTTCAATTGTGGTTGTTCATGTTAAATGGATCCCTCCCTGAAAACACAGATAAGCTGATAGCAGTGTGACTAATTTATTAGCCTTACATTTTATTACCATACATTAGCCACCCAGGGGGGCCCTTAATGGAAACCATCTCTGCTACAGCCTTGCAGAGCCTGTGGAAGTTATAGAAATGCTATTGCATATGCTTGCTTCAGGAAAGACTTACATACAGTATTGTTCTTGCTTTCTTAAAATAAGTATTTTGCATTTTCGTATGGTTGTATAGAGTAGGAGTCCGATTGAGTTCTGTCTGTGTCCCAGGCTACTGTCTCTCTCCCGCCCCTGACAAGGGTGACATGGCCGACAGTATATGAGGGACTCCTTGTTTCGTCTTCTGAAGGAACCAAAAACAAGACAAGCTCATCTCCTGACTTGTTGATTCCTTTTGTACAAAGCATGAGCCAAGGTTTTGATTTTGTCTAATTGTGTACTGTATGCACTGTATCAGATTGGGACTGCTCTGGTCAGAGAGAGAAACTTTGCTACAGTGGACCACTGTGGCTAGTCTCTCTCTCTCCATGCATGCGGAATAAATATATCAGAAATACTGATGTTCTGCACAAGTTCTCATTATTGATTATTAAGGATGGTTGGATTAATTTCTTCATTGATCTAAAGATTGGATTATTAATATCTTTCTGTAGATGGGTGTGGATGGGATCCTAAACATGGATGAACAAGGAGTGACTCGGGGTCTTTGCGGGCGACTGCCAAAGGCCAAAATCAGCGGTATGGAAGCCTTTCGAAATTCCCCATTTTTGTCTCGCCTACATAAGACAACCCCTGGTAGGCATAATTGTGTGGGAGACAAGGTTAAATTCGCCAGCCGTCTGTGACAAGGATAATTACCATCTCAAAGATGAGGGGGCATGAAGCCTATATCCGCCCAGAAGATTGCTATCGGGTTGCAACACACAATGTAATGATTATGAATAATCATCAGTCAATGTGTATATGTGTGTGTATATATGTATATTTATGTATGTATGTATATATATATATATATATATATATATATATATATATAATACACACATATCTCAAGGGTATTGCAGACAAAGTTATGCTGAGTATAACATAACATAACATAAAAGAACAAACTGTAAGCTCTGCTTATTGAAAAGTTGTTTTATTGTTTTCATTTCTGTGTTGAGTTGCTATTGGGGCCAAGCCCCTGGGCATTCAATGAAAGTGGAGTAAAATGCCATTGCTATCAGTTACAAGGCACCCTAGGACTTTAATATAAATATATTCAGTTGGGCTAGAATTAATGGTGAGATTAAAAGTTGATTAATCAGTGGACAAGAAGGATTGCTGGCTATACCCCAGTAGTTTGCAGACACGACAAAACATTGTAGTATATGGTTGGATCCTGATCGTTTATGGTCTGATAGTCCTGCACTGTTGGCTGCTGTAAAGCCATTCTGACCATGTAAAACAGTGACCATGACCTGACCATGTAAAACAGTGAGCATGACCTGACCATGTAAAACAGTGACCATGACCTGACCATGTAAAACAATGACCATGACCTGACCATGTAAAACAGTGAGCATGACCTGACCATGTAAAACAGTGACCATGACCTGACCATGTAAAACAGTGGTGGGAATAGTCTAAGAAGAAGGCAGTGGATAGTAAGTTGTGGCTCCCAGAGGAAGGGACATTTGACAGAACAAAGCTAGACCATCTCAGGTCAGTGCTAGAAGCTAAAGACATGAGCAAAAAAGATGAGCCTCCTGTAAATTGGATGGTGTCTGTTGGTGATGGCAGGATGCCCCATGTTAACTGCTGACTAAAACACAACCGACAGTGTTCATGAGAGTAGATGGGCAATACATTCCATCCAGGAGCCGCTAAATCGTCAGTCTCTGGGAAAAGTCTCCCAAACATACCCTTATCAAGAAAAACAGAGTGGTGGAGATATCAGCTTTCAACAATGTACAGTATGCCAAAGACACAATGGAAGAAAACCTGATATGCAAGTAGATTTTGATCAAGTGCAAAAATGTTGTGGTTATATGAGTATATTTTAGAGATTGTTGACATTCTCAAAATGGGTTGAATGGCCTACCCATGTTGAAAACACGCTACTACTGTTGCAAAGATACTGATGAGAGATGTAGTCTGTCGTTATGGGATACCAGGGCAATTGCCAAGTGTCAGAGGCTCCCATTTTACAGGTCAGTTAGTAACTTTCCATTCCATCCAATATCACCCTCAGTCCACAGGGACGGCGCCAGAATAGTATATTATTAATTTCTTCCACAGCCCCAGTCCTGGGTGAGACTAGCCCTTTTTAGTCCTGTAGTCGCATGCTCGCTCATGCCAGACTACAGTCCTTTCACCCTCCGTTCACTTGAAGCTTCAAAGAGACCGCACCACCACAGAAGAAGACTAGAGGTAGACTACTAGAGGTAGTCTTCTTCTGTGGTGGTGGCGGTCTCTTTGAAGCACCTCGGAAAAATAAAATAAATTGGACAAAACGTGTCTAAATAAGTTATTTAATGGTAGCGCCGAGGCTTCAAAACCCAGCATTTGTTTGAATAGACCATTATGCTTAGGTAAGTGAAGTTTCATGTTTATCTGACACTTGTAAATATGAGCGCCTCTCCTAAATAGGCCGACGCCGATTTATTTTGACGGCGAAGTGAACGGAGGGTGAAAGGACTGTAGTCTGGCATGAGCGAGCATGCGACTACAGGACTGAAAAGGGCTAGGGTGAGACCAAACCTGCCCCCCCTAATGTCCTCTAGTCTAGCTCCCATTTCCTAGAAAACAGAAAAACATTCAAGAGATTTCCGGAGAAACCAGGACATGTTGTGTCTGTATGTTATCATCAGGTTCTAACGGAGCCCCTCTTGTTTGAACTCTGCCCTTAGTGTACACGCTCACCTAGAGTTGGGCTTCGGGTGGGAGTGTATCCACACAATCACAGGCTTATACATCATAGAGCTGTTTCCCAAGCCAGGCACACTGAGCCCTCCCTGCTCCCCTGTCATTACAGAAGACAGATAACATACGTGCTGTGCAGCCAACGGAATGCACTTTGGTAGTTCAATACAGCAAAACTATGCCTGTGTGGTTTCGGTACTCTGATTTAAAGTCTTATTGTGTTTTCTGCATGTAATGATAAATGCTTTTGGTGTTATCCTCCCCAATGGACTTGTCTCATACACACTGATACAGAACAGGCACCATTCATTATGTTGTCCAGATCTCTCTGCAAAGCATAAAAATATTGTTAAAGGAACTATCCTGGTCAGATCAAGACAAGGAAAAAAGCTATTTCTGCCAAACAAGAAATCAAAAGTTACATGCAGATATCTGTGAAGTGGGCCTTGTGCTCATTGTTGTGGTCTAATTATTGGTGACCAAACATCAATGTTTTACCGCCAATTGTGAGCTTATCAGTTGATTATTGACTAAGGTGCTCTACAATCAAAATACAGAATTGCATCTACTAATTTCTCCAATTGGGCCGACTCTGATCAAACATATACAGCATCTATTATCTTATTATTCAAGGCAGGTTGTAATCAAAGGTTTACAATCAAGAAGATGGTTATTTGAGAGGGATCTTGATTAGCTGCACATGTCAGTGATTCTATCATTATTGTGCTATTGCCTTTTACCAATAGATTCTTTAGATGTGGTTTCAAATAATTTATTGAAAAAGGTTAAAGACGCTTATTTTCTCAAAGGGGCTGTTATGTGCTGTAATCAGTGGATAATTTGGGGGTACTCATCTCTTTGTTTCTATGAATGCTACATGATTTACATGATTTACAGTATTTTACACATGTACATTATTTACATGTGTGTACCATATGCAACTGCATCTCACATTTTATTCCCATACTGTATGCTCAAGGATACCTCAAAGGATGCCTCAAACTGATTCTATGTATCATCTGCAGACGCTATACTACAGGCACACATGGAGTGCCAACTTCTAAGATGGCAATAGTGAGGTCTACAGTATGTATTGTTGGTAGTATACTTGCAGTTTCAGTTGGAAGTATAGTCCATTTTCTGCAGTAGGGGTTAGACCTATGTATGGTGTTGGCCCATATTCAGTTGGACTTGGGTCTTCTAACGACTCCACAGCAAAGTACCATCAGCATGTGGGAGTGACGGACAAATGAACATAGTGCTGATTTGTGTTTTGGCAGTCAACTGATGGGATAATGGCTAGGTTACAGTCTCATGACCACTCAGAGCACCAGAGACCAAAATCTCCATTAGTGAGACTTTTAGTGTGACGTCAGTCTCCTAAAACAGGGAAAGCCCGGAGGGGGGGTGGGAAGAGGGCTAGTGGGGGATCAGGCCTCTTGAGGCGAGGCCTCAGTGGTTAAAATCAGAGCTTGGCAGCCCCTGCTCTAACATTTGACTCCAATTTGCTTTTTTTGTTTCAACTTTGTTTCGGCTCTTCCCTTCTCCATGGAACCTGAGAGTGTCCTTGTATGTCAACGGTGACGGACTGTGAAGACATGTCATATTTTTGTCTACTCCAAATCCTGTGTATGCATTAAATAAGTCATGAGTTGGTTGGTTTTGTGTGCTTTGAGAGGTCAATGCCTGTGTGCTGGCTGAGTCACAGCTGCCCAGCAGGCAGTATAGCTTTTCTCCGGGGCAGGCTGCTCCCATGGACCATCAGCATCTGAGGACACTGAAGAGTGCGTGTCAGCACTTTTCTCACCGGCAGTTACTGGACATGATAGCCTCAGTCTAATGCATCTTACTGCATTCATATCTTCTAATGCATCTTACTGCATTCTGTGAAATTGCCTCAGAGAAGCACTTTAATATTGTGAGCAGGGTGACATCTTAAAGAAGCCTCGGAATCTTAGTTGTTTAACCTAATAGTTCACATACTGTGTTGTTTCAAATGTTTTCTCAAAGTTAATCTAAAAACAGAACGTGGAGGAATGCCTGAATGTGAATTAATCAGCCTCTCTCCCAAAGAGAGGAGTAGAACCCATAGACTCTGGGCCAATAGTATAACTACTTTAAGGGATGTGATGGAGGCACATGAAACAAAAGTATGTCAACATTACAGCCCTTGACTGTAATAGCGACATTTACATTTATATAAACCTATGTTTGTTTTCACAACCACTAGTCTCTCAGGCAATGGTACAGAACATGAGTATTGCCTATGCTGCCAAATGAGCCCAGTCATTTGTAATGAGGGAAAAAAGGGGAATTCCAGCATCAGCACCACCTGTTCCTGGGTCAGCCAAGGTCCTGTCAATTGCTGAGAACCACCCAAGGTTATACTTGGTCCAAATCCATCTCACCTGAAATTCTGGTTGTTACAGCTGGTTCAGACAGTCCATTCTGCTGTGACTTTTACTGGGAACATGTTTGTTTGCAGCAGACATGTGGCAATATATGACCAGTGTGGACATTGTGATCTCAAGAATTCTAGACGCTCCAATAATCTCATATGACATCATTCAAACAATGTCCTTTTTCATTCATAGACATTTGTGATATAGATACATACGCTCCTCTGTTTCTTTTAGTGAGGGGGACCAAACAGTCCCACTCCCAACAAAGCTCCCAGAGTCTGGGATTGATCTGTTTCTTTCACACCTCAAGAGAGTTTTTCATATCATAATGTGTTTGGTTAGCCCAGATAATAGTTCTTAGGTTCAGGGAAAAGGACTTTGAAGCAGAATAATAACCTGGTAGTATTTCTTTTTATCTGGAATCAATCTTTCCCTGTCTGTCTTCAGAATCAGGCTCTTAGTCAAGACACAGTCCAATGACTCACTGGTATTCAATAATAAGAGATGGTAATTATCTCTTTAGTACAGTATGAATAATTAACCAAATCGCATTATTGGAAACAAACTTCTTGGTGGGCAGTGCATTTTGTGCATACATAAAGCACCTTTACTCAAACTGTAGAGTATAAGCCAAGAATGCAGAAGGACGGCTGTTGGCATCTGTTATATCCATGCACCACTGATTACGCCAACCCAAACACCCCTTCCAGAATGTTCAAAAACAAGAACAATCAAAAGTCTTATTTACAGCACATGTTGTATGGCCTGGAGCTTGCATGTTCAGACACAGAGCAAATGTTGAAACCCGCCAGTCAGACCTGCGGGAACCTTTCCCTGGTATTCCCTCACATGATTAATGACAGTGCTTATTGGGTTTTTTTGTTTTCAATTTCAAGGGGTAATTCAAAGGAGGGATTTCCTTGTGGCTGGTCACATGCTGCTATTTAGAAACCAGTCGAGAAATATGAGCTGCTCTTTTTTCTTCCGAGTTGCACTGCGGAAAATATACATCGTTCATTTTCTCTGATTAAGCTTTGTTTGTTTGTTTCTGGTAGGTTTAATATCCTTCCATATCAACAAAGCTGAACTAAGCCAAACTGAGCTGTGTAGGACGTTCCACGTCACACCAGAGGTTGGGCTGCCTGGCTATGGTTGTGGGTTATGGTGGCCAGTGGTACAGCACACACGCAGTAGACAGTCACTAGAAGCGTGTCGTAGTTCCTGAACCTCAGGTTTAACTTCTTCACTCCTGCAGCTATAGATAGTGGGTGACAGAGTCTGGATCTCTTCAGCGAGCGCCACTGTGCTCTCGGCCCCTGGTTAATGATCATTACACATCTGATAGGAAAAGATGGTAGATGGCTCCCCTGGACAGTCACTAATGATGTTAGAACACAGAGAGGACGCTGAGGACATGAGCCCACCCACCCAGAGTAGGATGGAGACAGAGGGGGACAAGAAACAGGCTCTGTGAAACATGCATCCAGAGAGCATTCGATACAGCTGCCATTTCTGATGTCGACAGTGGAAAGAGTCATTCACTCTTGGCATAGCCATATGTACTGTAGCAACAGCCATACTAACACTCTCTGTCATAAAGACTAAGGTCATAAGCATGACCTAACCAATGTCATAAGTAGTCATAGAAACTTGTGAGAAATAAACCATGGCCAACATGACTCTTGATGCAGTTAAGACCTTCTTAATAGGCAGTTGCTGAAACAGCGTGATAATGTATTCAAGTTTTTTGTCATTCTTAATTAGAATGACACAAGGGTATCGCGATTTTAAAGCTGAAATGTGGGTCTCATTGTGAGAGAGAGCATGTATTATAAAGTACTTGCAGCACATCTCTGTTTAGTTAGCCCTTGTCTGCAAGGATACCAAAAATAGGGGGCACACGTATACGAAATGGAGCTGGTTTTAATTCCGTGTTACACGCTCTATATGAGCCGAGTCGTTTTTTTTAGCGTGGGATTATGTTTTTTTCAGGGTTGTTTGAGGGAGTTTGACTACAGAAGGTTTGGATCAGTGGGATCCTGGGCTTGATTAAACCCCTGTTCTTGGAAATGTGGTCTCACCAGACCCCTCACCAGTTCAGAGAAGAGACATTATGTGTTTGTTTTTTCATCGTCCTTTGGAAACCACTTATTAACTCCTATAATTAGACATCTCAAGTACTCATTGGGGGATTAGACTTGGGTTTAGAACAAGCATTTTAAGAATGTCATGCCTTAGTAAATCATATTGCTGGAAATCGAATGACTGTACCGTGCTGCATCTAGCGTCACCTAAAGCAGACAGGAATCCTGACCGTAGGCTGGCGAAGGAGATTCGCTCCTGCTGAGCACTCTAGTTCTGGGGATTTATAGCATAACCATATGACTTCATCCTCTCACTTCTCCCTTCAAGATGTTTTGCGTGTTGAGTAATGAAGTCAGTCTCTGTGGACTGGCAGGCCCAGACTGACGTGGCAGAGCCCCAAACACGCAGAAACCTCAGGCAGAAGGACTCTCATACTATAGCTCGCAATGCACTCAATTTCCTTGTTTTATAGCACTTGGTCTAAAAACAATGTTCTGTGCTGTTGCACAAGATCAAGCTTCCTAGCTCCCCTCTTCTGGTGGAAGACAAACATCAGGCGACCACAGTTTCTTCCACGAGGACGTCGTCACCTGAATAACCAAACAGTATAACGCACCACCCCCGCTTTCTTCTCCCAAGTCCCACTCTCACTGTCTTATGCTCGGTGAAGGTTACGTTAGGAGAAAGTGAATAGCACCCCAGTATTTTCTTTGGAGAAAGCCAACTGTTGTCATGCTCTGGTCAACATCTATTAAATTGGACACGTTCTAACAAACCGAGGCGGCAAGCATATCGAGATCACCCAGGCCTGGGATTAAACACAGGGATCAAACGGGACAGACCACCCCAAAACATTTACGACTAAGGGTTTTGTGTGGCCACCATCTTGTATCCTCTGCTGTTTACGTATGCTGGTATGATGCCTCCACCATCCCCTGATGATTGATGCCATACCTCTTTGTATTTGCTTGCTTTTGTCTTTTAAATCATGGTGGGAAGAATAAATGTCAAGATCTGTAAAACATGGCCCCCCTTCTGAGGTTCTGACTGTGCTCTACCGCATAAAGACACACATGTTTCTACTCAATCTTTCTCTTCAGACTTTAAAAAGCTCTTGATTAGAGTCAATGGAATATGAACCCTGATGCTCCAATGCTCTGCTGTTGGCATGCCTTTCGACATGGAACTTAAATAAAACATTCAGTTTCATCTAATGCAAAGCTCATCTCATAAGCGTGATTCTTTCAGCAACCGTACCCATATTGCTTTTGACTCGCTGCTACGTAATGTGCTGCATTTGCGTTTTTGCTCTCCGATCTAAAATGTGAAGCGGTTCTGCATAAATGAAAGAATCCTGTCTGCTAGCCCCCACATAAGACCTTGCGTCTCTCCGCAGTCACGCTCCCACCAATCAACCCGCCGAGGCCGGGCTGTGGTGTCATTGTGAACATGTAGACTCTTGCACACACTGGCACTGGGTGGCCTCCCTGCTCAGCTGTAACAAAGCCTGTTTATCTACAGCGTGTAGGAGTATAGCTCTGCCACGGCCCACGGCCCAGGCACTTGGCATCTTCCCTGCGAGGCACCCTCGGGGTGTCTAGGGTGGGCAAGGCAGGACAGCGTCTTCTTTGTCCCTCTCGATCGCGGCCCCGCCTTTACATCTCACCAGAGGAAGGGTGAGGTCACCGGCACATCTGAACACAGTCAATAGACAGTAAGCAAATAGATAAGGAGGAGTACAGCTCCAGTGAGCACAGCGATTCCTTTGAGTCGGTCCAAGACCACTCAGTCAGGAGTCTTCTATATCATTCACCTTTAATCCTCTTGTAAAATGGTGTTTGGGGAAGCTGTGAACAGCGTTTGGTGGTGAATTCAAAGGCAGGATAGGAGCCTTTCAGCTACCCTGATAATGGAGGACACATTTCCCAGAGTGCCTGAGCCTTGTTCACAGGCAAGCAGAACAGGAGCTGCCTGAAGGGGTCCTGCAGTATTTCCCACGCTCGGTCCGACAGCGCCTGGTTGAAATAACGAGCTGGGATTACAGAATTCTGAGAGAAGCAGGACTCGAGATGATAATGGTCTCTTTAATTGGACTGCTTGTGTGTACAAGTAGGCCATGTCTTCCACATCGACTTTGCCTTGAGCACTACACAGTGGGTGGAAATGTTTTGTCACAGGTCAGAGTTCAATAAATCACGTCATTCAGGTTGTGACCGAATTCTTACAACAAAATACACGCCTGACTTCACAGCCATGAATACAAATATTAAAATATGCTACAGTATATTTCCCATCACTGTAGTGATCCCATGACGTTCAACTGATGGGTTACACTGATTGACATGCTTTAACATGTACCTTTCTCTCTGTTGTGATCATGGTGCCTGCAAATGAAGGATGACTTCACTGTTGCAGTGATACTGTTGTTGATACGATGTGATTAAATACAATAGGCAGTTCCAGCAGATCTTGTTTCTGAATACACTGAAAGATGTGTTGCAAGACTGAGATAACCTATTGCCTTAGGGAAATTAAGAAGAACTTTATTTTTGTGAGAAAAAAAATCACAGGGACACAGATAACTAAGTTCAGTAAATTCATTTGAAATGTATTTCAAAACAAAAAGTAGAACAAACTCAGTAAAAATGGGTAATGTCCACAGAGCACCAAAAGTACAAACAGTATGTTTCTAAGTTAACAGGGCATCATATTTTACTGTGAGGAGAGGGAGCGGCTTCAAAGAGACATATCTCTGCCTCTCTCCAGTGCAGAGGCGTGCAAAGCAAGGCTTTTGTTTTTGGTGGTGGTCCCTCATTTCAGCTATGATCTAATACTGTGGGTAAGACATGGACTGTCTACATTGTGAAACCTCTAAAAACAAAAGCCTTGTATGTAGAACAATTGGCACTGATTGTCAGAGGACAGTTAACAATCACTGCTCCTGTTTTGACAGCCAGGGCCCGATTGGTCTGTGTCAATATCATCAGCTCGAGCAACGCAGATGTACTTAGTGACCCTGGGGAGGTCTGACACTAACACACAACGCAGCGCTGCACAGAACAGAACAGCCCAGATCAGGCATGCAAGCCCCGAGGCCGTGACCAGATCTGCAGGCTGTGTGTAGGAGCTAGCCAGCAGCCCAAAGGGAGTTGAGAGGGAACTTCAATTCAAATGTTTCAAATCATTCCTCTAAGGGCTGTGATGGAGGTCTTCTGGCAGACCAGAGGAATGGAGATTTCTTTATCTTCGCTCTCCCTCTCGCCACCCCCTCCCCCTCCCCCCCCGCCCCCCTCTAATCTTAAACAAGGTCAAGGTCACAGGAAGCGCTATGACAGGTGAGCCAGCCACCTCTGTTAGATTTGGACTGGTGCCAGACGCCTGTGCTAATACCAAGCTCCCATAATGGCTTTTGTTGTGTTTGTTATATCAACATAAGTCTTCAACTAGGGTTTCCCATGACCCTGATTTGAGTGTTTGTGACAAAATGCCCTGATATACTAAACAGTCCTGGCTCCAGGACTTTGGGTCACCTTTATCTTTATCTAGACCCACATTCTCAGGGCAGGTTATGCGGAGGACAAAGTTGATGATGAGTGCCCTGCGATACTGTATATATGGTACTCTGAGTTCATGCTGTTTGACGGTTGAAGGAGCTTCCACCAGGCCGTGAAATGGAGTGCATTAAAGAGTAACTTTCAGTTGAACATTCGCCTAACCTAACCAGTTGTTATGTATGTCTCAGGCCTTATGTCTAGCCAGCTGTGAATCTGTCACCACTGTTGTAAGCAGGCAGAGCGGGCTGAGTCAGCAGAGTCAGCAGACCTCCTGGGAGCGGAGTAGCCCAGGACTCTGACGGTGCTTCCTGTTGGGTTTTGCTTCACACCCTCAGCATCATATCAGCCTTACACACAAAGCACTGTTCTGAGTGTGCGTATCATTACAGTTGCCCTCGCAGCACAGTTAGTCTGATTCAGAGATAACCACAACAACAAGAACCCACTGCGACTCAGACAGATGTGTCATATGCCTCATCACTCTAATTCTGGCCAAACGGCTTCAGCTGTTGTGTGTTTTTTAGCGGGTGAACTACTCGGCTCATTGTTTTTCCCAAAGATGGAGGGGAAAAGAAGGAGAAAAAAGCTGAATTTATGGGTCAGTTCGTTTAAACAGGAAATACGGTGACGGATCTGATGAGGTTGGATTTTCCCTCTCTTCCAAAGACTTCCCCCTCCTCCCCCTTCTCTCCCTCCTCTCCCTCCTCTTCCCATTCCATCCTGTCATCCTCTGGCAGCGGAACTCAGTAGGAGAGTTTGCACCCCAGACCTCAGGGCTTATGGTGCGTGTGGGTTAGCATCAGGTGAAGGAAAATGATAAATGGCGAACGAAATAGGAGATGAGGGACAGGATGAAGACTTATTCAGACATCAGCGGATGCACTGTTGTCCAACAAAGTTGGCGTTATTAATCTATGTGATGTGAAGTCATTTGGTGGGAAAATGAAATCACAGAAAATCATTGCCTACACACTATCCCTCTCTAGATGCACAGAACCACGATTCTTTAGCTTTGATAAAGAGTTGCTTTACAGCAGAGACCCTGGAATGCCTGAGATTTATTGGGTAGATATTGCACTACTGTAAATCACAATAACCTCTAAATGATATATCTCCTTGGATCGAGCTCCTCTGCAAACTCCTCGCTGTTTTCTTTTTCATGTCCCTAGCGCCGGCACGGCCCTGAATATTTCTTGATAAAGAGTTATTTCGCTCTTCCGAGAGGGCTTGTAATCAGACTCCACTATGAACCTGATCTTTGGCTAGTGGGGCCAGGGAATAAACCCCTCCTCCAGTATTCTTCCAGGTTGATTTCAATTGGCTTTATGTAGGTCAGCAGAATGAAACTTTCTTACCACTGACATAACAATACCTTTAGCTTGATGTAATACTCTGGGCTGCAGCAATCCCTCCTGTGCTTGGCCCTGACCGCCTTCTCTGTGCCTATATATACCCCAGCAACCAAGTCTGACTGCCATACAAGGCTCTGCTCTGGGAGGCTCCAGATGTAACATTTTCCTGCTTGCAATTTGGTTCTCCACTCTTTCCCCACTCTCCCTCTCTCTTTCTCTCTGTTCTCTCTCTCTCTCTCTCTCTCTCTCTCTTTTGATGACGATCCAGAATTTCAATTTGCCCCACATTTCTGCAACAATGCCTGGAAAATGATATGATATAAACATGTGATTAACAGACACCAGTAGATGGAAAGCATGAGACATTTGTAACTTGTATACTGTACGTATTGTTTTTTCATGTATCACTGCCGGAGCATCCTGCCGGAGGAACCCCGTCAAAACCGGGGAGATTCCCTAGTGGAGTCTGACAGATTACACAGTCGCACCGGGGAGCTTTGTTTGTAAATGTTTTATTTGGAATAAATATCTTGAAGTCAAAGACAATTCAAAATGCCAGCGTAGACACACAAAAAATGAAAAAAAGTATTTACATGACTTAGTTGAGCACAGCCGAATGGATGTATACATAGTATACAAGGCAGCCCATGCAGGACATTGAACTCTTTTGCTGTACAAAGTGCAAAAGACGAAAAATAAAAAAATATTCCAAGTAATACAGGAACCATCTTTTAGATGGACAATGTGGTCCCTCTTAAGAACCAAAACAAGACGCATATAATGGATTACAGGGGTTTCATTAAGTGTGTAGAAAGAACAGCTCACCTCAGGCTGAGGGACATGAACAAAGAAGTCCAGCAGAACACACATTCTGAACCGCCTCCAAGACCTCATGCCAGGGCATTTTCTCATCCACTTGATCCTTGCAACGATAATAACTTAGCTATGGCAACTGTGCCAGACAGGCGTGATTGTAGCAGCTGCACCACTGGCTCAACAACTGGACAGGAGATACTTATTGCTCTGGTCATGTGAGGGCAAGGAGAGAGACAAACAAGCTGATGGAACGGGAGGAGAGACCGCAGCGCAGCGCCCGTCCGTGTGCGTGTGTGTGTGGGGGCAGGGGCGCAGGGGAGGACCAGGCACCAGGCTAAGTCAACATGGCCGCCGACAGTGAAGTGAGGGCGCAGCTCGGAGAGCGATGACATCACTGAGAGCTCGCTAATGTACCAGCTGACAGACGGTAGAGTGGGCAGCATTTCCTGTCCTGTTCTCTCCTCGGACTCTAACTACTGTAAATGCGTACCTGCTCCTCTAGCAGCCACCAGCGCCAGCTCAGCTGCTATTTCTAACTGTTCCCATGAGTTCCCAGCTATGACGTCTGTAGAACGCTACAGTTTATTTCTCCCTTGTTTGCAAGGAGAGCTCAAGGGACACGTGTCCATTGTACCCCTCCCTTTTGTCATTGCTAAAGAAATGGAGGATTATAAAAAGAGTGGAGCATAGTAAGGAAAATGTCTCCCATTGTATGCTTACCAAGGTAAGTGTACTGTAGCAAGATCATATTGTATATGGACAGGTCGAACATAACCAACACTCCTGTCATCTCTGGGCATTACCACAATAGTGGATCTATCATCTACCAATAACTCTCCCCTGTATAGTAAGATCGTTTCTGTCATCATGCTTATTGATGTCATTCCCCATCTGGATTTTAAAGGGATACAATATGATTTTGGCAGTATAACATTTCATGCAGTAAAAGGGCATTATGTCTTAGTCCAGTTTGCAGATGTTCTTTCACTGCCTTATTTACATCTCCCAACAGGCTTTTCAACAGGCGAGTGGGATGATTGTTTGGACAATTGGCTCACCAGCTTCTTGTTACAACAGTGCACTGTTATGTCCACTAACCGTCGCCAGAACCCTAAACGGTTACACATTACTGATAAACAGCCAGGTAAACTTGATCGATTGCTGGCAAACGGACATTCCCATATCACAAAAAAGGGCTTTGTTGTGATGTTACAGTCGGAGGTACTGTAGACCGCAGTGTGTCCTTCTGAAGCCTGAGCGATTGTGACTAGTGACCGAAGGACAGCTGGTCACACGTCCCTCTCGGCCTCTCGCTACGCTCTCCCCATTAGTGTCCTTCAACATCTTCTCTGTCCTGTGTTGCAGGCATCTGTTGACCCACCGGAAGAAAAAAAACACAGCTCTGAGTCAGTGTGTGATGTCTTGCTTGTTGTCGTGGCTTGGTTTTCTTGTCCTTGTCCTGTACATTATTGGACAGACGCGCTGTACCAGTCCGTAGGGTGTGTGTGTAAAGTTCGGGAGGGAAGGGAGGAGGGGGGGACCTCACTAACAGGGGGGTAGGGAACAGAAGTCCAGCTCCTGTGGCTTGCGTTTGCCGGTGCAGTGCTCCCTGGGAAGCAGGAGGCCAGTCTGGGTGGTGCAGCGCAGTGGCCGTCTCTTGAAGCCCTTGCCGCAGGTTTTGGAGCAGGGTGACCACTCCCCGATGTCCCACATGGGACAGGGGTCCCCGCACACCCTGGTGGCCGAGGGTCTCTGGAGGGACTCGCAGTCCGTCCTGGGCTCCCCATTCGGCCCCAGGCACTGCACCATCCTCCTCTGCAGGCCGCTGCCGCACGAAACCGAGCACTCGTCCCACCCCGTCGCCGACCACTTCCCCGGGACGGGCGCCTCCTTGCTGTAGGCCCTCTTCAGGACGCCGCCACCCTTCTCGGCGCCGACCTCCTCGGCCAGCACGCTGTTGGGGGAGCGGGCGCGGCCCTCCTTCTTCAGGGCCCGGTCCTCCTTGCTCTCCCTGGCCAGGTAGAAGGAGTAGCGGATGCGCGGCGGCGTCATCTGCCCCACCGACAGCACCTCCACGGTCAGGGCCTCTCGGAGGGGCTTGACCGCCAGCAGGGTCTCCGCCAGGCCCGCCGTGCCGCTGTAGCGCAGCAGGCTGCCCTTCACGATGATGTCCCGCTCCACGGCGGACACCACGTAGTTGCCGTTGAGCAGGTACTGGCCCTGGCTGTTCTTGACCGCCAGGTAGTTGTCGTCGCCCACCATGCCCTTGTAGCCCCGCTGCCGGATGTCTATGTTCGAGGCGCCCATGGGCAGCATGACCACGAAGTTGTAGCCGTGCCTGGAGGGAAAACACGTCCCGTTCACAGGTCAATAAGCCGTTCACACATTTTGTTATTGCGCTGTGTAAAACTACAGTAGCTAACTAGTTAGCCGGGATGGATGGACGACTACGTTTACATTTAGTCGTGGACTAGCGCAGCGTATGTAAACAGGAGTTCTCAGACAGCCGGTGCACCGTGACTCACATGGGCTTGGTGAAGAGGCCAGACACCTTCTTGCAGCTCCTGTTGTCTCCTCCACAGACGCCACACTTGTCGAACTTCTTATTGGAGCCCAGCTTGCTGTCACAGCCGGCTTTGATGCACTTGCCCTGGACACACACCGCTGAGGAATCCGGGGAGCAGGGGGTACCGTCCACCACCTGCAGTATGGAAAGATGATGCACCGTGTTTACAATAAAACTATGCTTCATAAAGCTGCAGGAGATCTCTTTTATAATTCATTGTGGATCGGGACATATCAACACTTTTTGAGTCATGCTCGCATCTTTGATCTAGATTTGTCATGTCACACACACACACACACACACACACACACACACACACACTAGTCATGCTCTAATTATTACTGAGCCGTGGAATAAAAGCACCGTGTTTACGGTCCTCCCTGTTCCTCTCAGGCGGACACGACCCTAACACATGACCAGTCTGAGTGCGGTGCAGTCAACCACGTCGGTCTGCTCGCCGGCCTGCCTCTGCGCCTGTAGGGCACGTGGGCAGCGGCACTGCTGGGATACGTGACCGCTCACTCAGCGCGGGGGCGAGCGGGGGGCCTCAGACCCTTGTTTTCCGTCACGTGACGCGTCGTGTCCAGAGTCCAGCCGCAAGTTGATTGTCTCGCCCGAACGCCGTTCTAGCGCTGTGTTCCTGTGTTGCGTACACCGACACCGCGTGCCTGCATGTCCGCCACGTCTGCCGGTCAGTCCTGACTGAGACCCCTGTTCAGGCTCGCTCCACACCCCCGCTATCTGAGAGAGATAAGCCCTCTCTCCAGCCCCTCTTCATCCCTCCCTTTCTTCCTCTCTCCAGCCCCTCTTCATCCCTCCCTTTCTTCCTCTCGCTCACCGAGCTCTGAGGATTTGGGCCCACATGCCACAGTAGGGAAGTTACAGTATGGATGTGGACGTCCACATCTGCTGTAAATCACAGTAATTCTCCTATTTACTGTAGAATCCTGGGGACTGTATAAACGCTTTACCTTTTTGTATTTTATGTACTTTAAGTACTTCCTGCACACCTGTAGACTGCACTGTATACTGTACACTGTGCCTTTTTTGCGTGTTGTTGTACTCCCCCTTTTGTACTCTGTACCCACTGTCCCTTGGTGTTGAATGTTGTATTGTAGTGTGTGTATCTTTGACTGCAACAAAATAATTTCCCTTAAGGGATAAATAAAGTTGATCTATCTATCTATCTATCTATCTATCTATCTATCTATCTATCTGTCTGTCTGTCTGTCTGTCTGTCTGTCTGTATGTCTGTCTGTCTGTCTGTCTGTCTGTCTGTGGGTCTGTCTGTCTGTCTGTCTGTCTGTCTGTCTGTCTGTCTGTCTGTCTATCAATCTATGTGTGTCATGGTGCTCAGAAAGGCCATGTCTGGGGGCTGCTGACCTTGGGCGCGAGGACGTAGAAGTATCCCGTGCCGTTGGCCCTGCAGATGAGCTTGCACTTGTCCTTGGGCGACACCCCGGAGTACTTGGGCACCCACACCACGGAGGGAGTGAGGCGGTTGGTGTTGAGGCTGAAGCCGTTGAAGGCCTCACACTGCTCCTCGCGGTAGCTCTTACCTGCACAGGAAGAAGAGGTCACCAGGTCAAAGGTGAAGTGGCCAGAGCCGGAAACAGAATGGTTTGGGCATAGTTGTCTGTTTTGAGCCAAGTCGTACCAGTGTCAGGGCAGGGGCTCAGGTTACAGGAGCGGTATTTGACCCGCACCCCTTGGCAGTACCTGCCCCCGTTTGATGGTACTGGGTTGTTGCACTCCCTTTTAGCCAGCTGAACTCCACCACTGCATGTGCGGGAGCAGGATCCAAACCCTCCCCACTTGCCCCATTTTCCATCCACCTGGGGAACACACAGACACACACACACACACAAATACACACGCACACACAAGTGGGTTATATCAGGTACATGACAAGATGACAACCTAGCCTTGCGTCATCCCACCAGAGGGATGTGTAGTTCTCTCCAGTTACATGACACATCTCACAGTGCCATGTGAATATTTCAAAAGCTAAACCCTTAGGCGTGTGTGTGTGTGTGTGTGTGTGTGCGTGTGTGTGTGTGTGTTAACCTCACCTTCGCCGTGTGAATGTCCTGCCTGTCGGTGCACACCCCCCGCATGCACACATGTCCCTCCCCGCAGCCGGTGCCGTCGGCCCAGGGGAAGTGACGCGTCTGACACACCAGCTGGCCGCGCGTCTTTCCTGTGCACCACAGACGGCCGCACGGGGGCTGCATGAAGGGGCAGGGCTTGGAGCCCACGCCGAACGCCAGCTCGCACTGGCGGTCCAGGCTGTAGGAGGCACCGGGGAGAACCTCGGGTAGGGCCAGGGGCTTCTGAGGCTGGTCCAATAGACACTCGCCTACAGAGAGAGAGAGAGAGAGAGAGAGGGGGGGGGGGGGAGAGAGAGGGAGGGAGAGAGAGGGGGGGGGGGAGAGAGAGGGAGAGAGAGAGAGAGAGAGAGAGGGAGAGAGAGAGAGAGCAACACAGGGCTTTATTTGGACCGTTGTTGCTTTTCGGTGCACTTGTCATAACAAAAACAACGCTCTGTTTACACAGTTCTCTCTGTCGTCCTTTTGTTTGTCTGTTCTTTTACTGTGTATGTCTGCAAGTACACTACGCAAGTGGATCAGTTGTTTGTGTGGACCGTAGTGTTTGTGTGTGTGTGTGTGTGTGTGTGTGCGTGTGTGTGTGTGTGTTCCTGCATGCGTGGGTGTGTGTGTGTATGTGAGAGTGTCTTTGCAGATTAAATAAGTGCGCGGCCTCTCAGGCAGTCACCCAACAGTGACCTTGTGATGTCGGCCCTTTGAAGACGCGGCTTCAGAAACTGCTGATGGTTCATTACACTGAGCTGCTAAAGACTAACACACACACACACGCCTGCAGACAGACACAAAACACACACAGGAGGGGGTACGTTTCTCTTCTAAAACACACACACACACACACTTGCCGCTCTCTTGTTTAACCATCGCTGTGCCAGAGCTGTCTGCTTTCCGTCTGTTCTGCTGAGCAGAGCTACGATAAGAAGCACACTGGGCTTTTTCCTGGAACGGTCTAAGAATAGTTTTGGTTTGCCGGGCCAGTGTTGGGCTACATGAAAGACTGCATTAGAAGAGGGCGATGTGAGTGATAGTATTGCAGCACTCAGAATGACACTCCAAACCAAATAGGAGAGGAGGATCAGGAGAAACCACTTCACTGCATTAACTTATTTACATGCAATAAAGAGCTGACAGAGGGCCAGACTGGATTGTTATGGTGACATTACGCATCTCTGTGTCTCTCTGTTAATCTGTCCTCTTTCTGTCTGTAAGAATTTCCTGAAAAGGGCAGGAAAACAAGCAGGCCATCTCTCTATTTTAACGTACGTGGGAAACATCTTGTACTATACCTAGCTGTCCAAAAGCTCTGCGGTGGTTCTCCGTCGAACATCCCCTCTAATTTGGGACAGCTGGTCAGGATAGCTGGCCTTGAAATAACCGTTCGTCACTGATCTGAATCCAGACCTTGTGGTTTGCCCTGCTTGGCAAACTCTCCACATTCAAAGAGAGTAGCTTTTTGAAGGAGGTGTGGAAGAGTTATACTCTAGGGGCGTCTGTACACAATTGTGGAGCTTTCTGGTGCATGAACTGTCTTTACAGCAAATGTCATCAGGATTATAAGTTGAAGGAGGACTCTTTTGCAAAACAATGAAGTTAGACAGGAGGAAAAAAAATCTGCATTGCAAAATGAGCCAGAGTGCTTCTTCTAAACTACCCTACCCATCTATGAGACCCCAGTCACTGATTTGATGACAAACATTCCAGGGTTGGAACAAAACAGGCTTTGTGAATGTGTGTGAAGTGTCGAGGCGAACATGTGCTCTCTCAATGTGATCAGCCCATTGCCAACGCTAAACAAACTCATGTTTGTATGTTGCCAACCAATGAGCACGGGCCTAGGCTTCTCGCACCACAGTGTGGCTGTCTCCAAGCTGAGCATCACACCTCTCTTCCCCCGTGTCCGCCTCGCCGCCCGTGGGTGGGTCAGAGGTCAGGGGTCAGGGGTCAGCGGGTGGTGGCGGTGACTCACCGTGTCCACTGTCCAGGAAGTCTGTGATGATGGCAGCGCTGCAGGACGACCAGGGACTGGTGCGGTTGATCTGGATCAGGGTGGGAGACATCATGTGGTTGTCCTTCAGCTTCCCGAACACCTCTTCACAGGCCTTCACGTTGTCATGGGGCATGTTGAAGACATGACCTGCGGGGAGGAGGTAGCCGGGCAGGCCGTCTCGTTAGGTCAATAGTTACCGGTTATTCACTGGTTGTGTAAACGGGTGTCAGTTTTACAGTCTGCCTGTTAATATTGGAATATTTGCAGACCACATATCTGTCCATCGGCTTTGGTGCCGAGGTCCGGTCTGTTTTGCTGCCCCACGCACACCGGGACACAGTGTGTGGCTCTGACGACCATCCTGGGTAGACTCACCTAGCTCGTGGGCGGTGGTGAAGGCGGAGGGCAGGCCATCGTCCTCAATCACAGAGCAGCTCCTCTTGGGGTCACACATGGTGCCGACGTCCGCCATGCCCAGGGTGTCACAGGTGGAGGCTCCACACAGGTCCTGGTCAGAGGACAAGACACACACATCAAGACACTCACATCTAGAATGTAAAACAGTCAAGCGCCTCTGATTATCAAAGCTTATTGGACTTTATACTGTCTTCGCAATGACCTGAGAAACAATTTTACTAATGAGGTGAAGCTCTCCATTGGATACCAAGTCTTCAAGTGGGCAGCGAGAAAGTGAGAAATTCCAAGAAGCCCACCAGAACCCTTTTTGATGAGGTAATGTAAATATATCTCAGACTGCCATATTCACTGCCAAGGGCACATTTTCCAAATGACCTATTTCTTCACCACAGAGTTTTAAACACAATCTTAGTGAATATCCATTTGGATCAGTTGACTGCACTTCATAATCATAGGGCTCACTGACAACTAGAGTAACCAAGCAGCAACGCCCTTCTGCCCAGCCCCTGAAAAGGCCAGTGCTTGCTTTACCTCTGGACAGTGATAGCCAGCCATTGAAGACAAATCAGAGCACTACAAACTGCTATTGAGAACTTCCACCCATGTTTCAATCCCACACAAACAAACTCTGAATTCTCCAAACTCAAACCCCTCACTGCTTTGATCCTACATTGAAAACCCCATCCAGAGTGAAGTCTTAAAGTGCTGCGACAAATTATTTACAGTATACACCACAATTGTTGGCCAATGAAAATCCAACCCAGATGTGTCTACGTGTGCACGTCAGTGTGTGGGTCGACGTATTAACACAAAAATACAAGACGGAGCAGAAACAAAGAAACTCTCTCAAAGAACTCTGTTCTCAGCTCTGACCTACTTCTCACATCCGTGATGGATCTTTCCACTGGTTGTGGACCCAGCTTCTAGTTTAATAATAAAGACCAATCTTGACAAGATGACCTTGTTTCTGTGTGTGACATAGTCTGTGGCCTTCAACATAGCAAAGAACGGTGAACCTTCTTTGGATGCAATTCTTCCAGTGGCAGGCTGCTTAGGGCTATGTGGGACGGTCAACAGCAAACGAATGAGACCACATTGGTCACCACACCTTCAGGTTATGATGAGCACGGCCGAATGGGCCGATACGTCACTACCACAGTCAGGTTTCATAAGATCTGGAAATACGTTCTGTTCTGTTTCCCACTCTACCTTGGTGTCTATCGTGGAAGTTAATAGAAAACTTGAGTGTAAAGTTACTACTGGCCATCTCTCTCTCTCTCTGGGGAAACATGAATTTTTTGCAGGTTTATAGAATCCATTACTAATCTCCTAGAGGACGGGGTTGTCATGGTACACTCATGCAAGCTGCAGAGCAATCGGGGCCATGGCACCTCCCAGGGATAGCTGAGTGGTATACATAAAACCCAGGAATTAAACTGGTACATAACTGTTACTGTATCAACCACAGACTGCACCTCTGGCTGTTCTGCTGCAGATTGTAAACCATGTTGAATTGGCCTCATATCATATCCCTACGTCACCCGAAAAAAACAAACTGCAGATGCACACGCGGCTGTTCTCCAGGATCTACCCCTACGCAGCCCCGTTCATATTTCAGGAAACGTGATATTCATGTTCACAGGAAACAATTAGAGGTGTAGCTACAGGATAGATGAGGCTGACAACCAGAGGGCTTGACATAGTACACAAGCCAGCGTGTCACAATGCTAGCCATGTTCCCTCATCATATCACCACCACTCCTCAAACAGCACTGACCCAATTGGCACCCATTGATACCAACAGCAGACTTTCATTAGGGTTTTATAACGTCCAAACTGTTCCATGTGTGCAACCCTCCCCCCCCCCCCCCTTCCCATCTCTCCATTTCTCCACTTCTCCCACTCACTCACGACTACAAGACATGCCTCTGTCACTGTTCATTTGAACATGTTTAATCAACCTTTTTATTTGTATAGACAAAGGGCAATGGGGGTAGGAGGGGAGGAGGGTGAAAGGAAGTGAAGATTACCGCCAATGAAAGACTGAGAAATTAGGCGAGAGGAGGGGCAGCTGGGTAATTGTGGGTCCCATCGGGAGTATCCCCTCTAATAATTACAGCCGCACAGCTGAAGGTGAGCTCTGTTAGTTTTTCACGTCCCCTTCAATGCTCTGGAATATTAGCTCTCATTTCTCATGTGAAATGGGCCGAAGGCCTGGGGGGGGGGGGGGCAAGTTAAGTGAAACTGATTGTTTCAAGTCTTTTTTGCTTCCTTTAACACGTCCCATTGGAGTCTGTTTTGAATCATGGGTCCATGCTATGAAAGGTTGACCTCACAAGACCATGCAGTTGCCAATGATGACAACTTGGCATACAGCAGAATTATGCAAAACTCTACTCAGCTCTTTGGGTCATTCATTGGTTGTTTCCTTTACCGATGGCATCTACATGGCCAACATATACAGTATGACTCTTTATATTGACTGTTATCTTTTACAATACCAATATGTCTATTATATAAGACTATTGATATGTCACATTTCTGTATGTTGTTTCTACAGATGTCTTTATTGTTCTAATCAAGCATGTCAGATTCTATTTTAGCAGTTCTAATCCATTTTGCCACTATTTGTATGTTTACCGAATGCAACATGCTGACAAACACAGCAGTCGATTTCTCTCTGCTAGTCATATTGATTTGCAATTACTTGTTTATATGGTGGTTTGGTCTTATTTCTATGTTGGTGGTTAGGATGACAGGCTTGAATGGTGCTGTTTAAAATGCCATGCTAGACTTTGTCACCTTGGAGTTTGTGAGAATTGAGCTTGACTGTTGATGGACAACTATGCCACTCCACCCTACCAGTGCTCCTAAAACATTTTTATTGGGAGAGACTTGATAAAGAGGGGAGTAATTACTATTTGTAGCAGCATTATAATGCAACTTGCAATATATTGGGTTGTTATTATATTTCTATATAATATACGATTCTGACTCTGAAAATTGTGTTGATGTTAAAGATTTTATAGTTGTAATTTGTTCCATTTACCAGGCCAAATGTTGGTCGACACCCTGAATTGCAGCCCTGCTTTCTGGATAATAAGAAAAGTGATGGGACAAACAACACGAACACAAAAGGGACACGAAAGTACCATGAATCTGACAGGAAATAGGCCTGCCCCACACAGGAGCATGTGAAAGCAGATACCATCCTCAGATAACACTGAGTAGGCCGGTGAAAAATGTGAAGGTAATATGTCCCTGCAGGCTTCCTGCAGCTGGGGAAGACTGCTCGTCCTGGGGTGCTTTCAGACCGGGGCTGAGCAGGTGGCCCAGCAATGTGGAGGGACAACCCCCCCCAAGGCAAGGGGCATGTTTAATGGGGAGCAGGCAGGTAGTCTCAGGAAGGCAGGGGTGGGGTGGAGAACTCACAGCTGGAGGTAGGGAGGGTCCAGCGAAACAAGACACTTCCAATTAGTGCAACCCTCAGGGATGATGACACTCCCCGTTTGGGGTAAACACACATCGAAAATTGCACACTAATTCATGTGGTCAGTCATTGGTCATTGGCTACATACAGTATGAATTCTGAATGAATGCTAGAGAATGACTTGGTTGTGATGGGTCATTGACATAACCTGGCACATGGCGTCATGTAAATGGCGCTGTCCAGGGTCTGACGTTACATTTGGCTCTAGTGTTATTAGGAGAGAGCTCTCTGAGTCTGTAATTATTTCCTCTGTTGTTATTGGAGGTGGCAAGAAACTCCCCCCACCTACGTATGGCCTGGTAGCCTGCTCTCTCCCAGGGACTGGAACCCAAACCGTAGTCAAAGCAGCTTTACAGAGGAAACCATGATTAATTAATCTCTGCTTAATTATTCTCTGGCCTCTGTGTGTTTGTGTGTTGTCTAATCTAGTCTAATCTAATCTAATCTTCTATGCCACGGATGGCTGAAACCTGGCTGACAAGGGAATGTTTTCACAGGGCAGATTGATGGTCAATCCACAGTCAGAGAGTTGCACATTGCGCAATAATGGCAGGAATGTAAGGAGTGATCTGACCTCTGACCCCTCAGCAGGGGCCAAAAAACGAGGAGGTACAGAGAAAACATGTTTTCAGGTGTCATACAACTGCCCCTCTCAGCAACAATCTAATGAAACCATATCGGATATCTTTGTCAGCTCTGGTCAGCTCGGGTCACGTCCATCCCTGACCTCTGTCTAGAGGGCTGGGCTGCCTGTCCGGTCTCGCTTGGCTCTAAGGGATCCGTGGTCCATCCACTGGGTGTGTCTCAACAGCTGTTCTCAGAGTTCACCACAGAGAGTGTGTTCGAGTGCAAACCAATTAACATTCACAGCTGATCTCCCAGTCATAATATTGTGGAATGGCATCATGAGAGCACTGTTGGATACGTGTGATCTGTTGACAACGTGTTTCCTAGTCCCTATCCACAGGTTTCCATACTTGACAGCATTGTCGATTGATTGAAAGACCAGAGAGAGGATGCGGTGCACGTGCAGTACATTACAGATATAAAAGCATGCATATAAGTGTGCAGACCCAAGGTGTGGCAGAGCATCCTCTGTTAGCAGAAGCCCAGCCTTACCTGCTTGGTGAATAGGATAGCTGTATCCCAGTACTCCGGATGCTTATCGTTATTCTTGTTGATCTTTTTCTGCCAGGTGCAAAAGTTACGCAGGGTCATGGCCGCGTTACCAGAAACCTTAGGTCCCTTGTCAGCCTCGTTTAACACGATGAACTTGACGACTACGATGCTGATGGAGTTGAGAATACTGGGGTGTTTGTAGAGTCTAGCTGCCACTGACATGAGGGTCAAGAGGTAATGTTTGAGGTCATCGCCATGGAATTCTGCCATGGATTCATCGGCGACGACCAGCGTCTCCACGTATCTGGGAATGGATGCGAATCTTTTGGATCTACCCATGCCCTTCAACATTGTTGCGGTAACATTGTGTCCCTTTAAGTGCTTGTATTTCTCCAACGACTGGGCGACATCGGGGTTCATACTGCTGTCCACTGCGCACCTGGACGTTGAATTGCCGCTCAGGTTGTGGTTCGCACGGCGCCGAATAACGTGCGCGCTCTCTGCGCTCCCAGAGTTTCCCAAAGTGGCGGTGTCACCACGGACTGGAGTGATGAAATATTCCCACCCGTTGAAACCAAATGCCCCTTGCAAGCCCTTGCACAGGCTCAATGCTGCGTAAGAATACCGGTCTGAGTTGACATAACCGGAGTAGAAGCAGCGGCTCAGGTCAGCGCTGGCAGCAGGACTGGACTCAGGGGCAGCCTCCAGCGCAGAGATGGTGGGGGCAAGGAAATTAGAATCTGGATGTAAATCGAGCACCAAATCCTGCTGGAAAGCATTTATTTTGAAAATAATTCTCCCTGTTAGGATATCCTCAGCGTTGTCAAAAGCGTTATTTGCATAGTTTTGGTCATCCAGTTTGGTTGGGATGCAAAGTTCACTCTCCATGCAGTGGGCAAATTCTGAGTGAGTGATTACAAAGTAGAGGAGGAATACTGTCCTTATAAACGTAAGCATGATGTTTGTATTTAATAACCAATGCAATGATCGGGAATTGAAATTAACGACTCCTGCAGCTCACTCTATGCGAAGACAATACGACAGAGAGTAATCCAAAATGCAGTTTTCTAAAACATAGCCGCTGTAAATCTTCTCAGTGTAAAATCCTCCAGTATGTGACCCATTCCCATCTTCCACCTGTCTTCTGAAGAGATTGCTGACTTCTGTGGACTTTATGCATTTGGCGACATGAGTAAACATAGAGAAACTGTAATCAGAGTTTTTGGGGAGGTGCTCGGGAAAGCTCATTGGTTATGCGTCTACGTTCAACGTTTACTCAGAACCACTTGAATCTCTGCAAGTTTTAGCATCATCACTCAGCGAATTACACGAACTGGGTCTCCCTCCCACCCCAACTGGTGGGCTGTGCTATGTAGCGCGTGGCACACAACCTGCACATCTGTGTCCAACGCAACATCCAAATCAATGTATCACGGAATAAAACCATTTACATAATTGCGGGAATTACTATCGTATGTCTCTAAAATTTGTAGAAAAAAAGAAGCATCCGGCGTGCGTAAAAGAGGGCGTAATTGTGCGCAATTGTATTCTCTGTGGGTTTTACATTACACGCACACCCTGTTGTCCACATTTTATTTCACTGATGCGTTTCAAAATCATGCGTAGACCTGTGTTTGATTCTGATAATGTCCATGTGGGACTGACTCGATCAATCACAATCGAGTATTCACACAAGCCGTTATATAAGCATCATCAGTACCCTCTTACACGTCGCCATACATGTTTAACCGACTGAAAGAGTGCGTCTATTTGAAATTATTCACCTGTATGTTGTTGCCTTTATCCAGAGCACGGGATTGTTCTAAACATTGTTATAGCAGCCGACTGGGATTCTGTCCCGTAGAATCAGCGGTACCTCCTTTCTTACTCTAAAACGCGCGCGACACCTTGTGGCCAACATGCCACTACACAGAGTTGTGTCATAATATCCATCAATCACAAGTAAATAAATAAACATATAAGATTAAGTGTAGTCCATCGACTTTACATTTTAGATTGGTTGTTGTTGAATGTACAATAGCTTGGCAGTCAATGTGTTTTATTTTAAAACAAATCCATTACCTTCTCTACAAGTTAAATTGTGAGACGACACTGCCACGTCGTGGATAGAAGGTGAGGTTACGCATTACGACTTGCCTGGCTATAACTATATATTAAGCTATAATTTGTATTAACTAATTTATGAACTTCTCAACCTTGAAAACGTGGTAGATCAATCTTCAAGATGATATGCGTATGACGTGATTTGATATGCAAGCGAGGGAAATCACTAGTATCTGTGCTATTTTACTTTCAAACCTAGATTATTTGTGAAGTTTTACCTATAAAGCAATGGTCACAGCCATTTGACGGGGCATCATTGGCATACAGTATCATAATAGTTCTAGCTCTAATTCACAGAGAAATCGCACTGGGCTACCCAACTGTGTATTAACAGTGTGTAGGCTACTTTCAATTCAGCTGTGCATATACGCGGAGAGAGAGGGGGACAGAGAGAGGGGGGGGGGGTAGAGAAAGAGAGAGAGAAAGAGAGACTAGTGAGTTTTCACCCCCAAAAAACGTGCAACGGCCACAGCACCACGGGTTCAGTCTAAATAGTGGGCTATACGCTCAAGTTCGGGGGAATTGGAGGGGGCGTGCCTGTCCGGCCCCACTGGATCAATTGGATCTAGTTTATGCTTTTTTCTATGAACACGAGTGGGAGGAGAGACAACGATGGGTATCAAAAAATAAACCACTTATGTGTTAGAAGAGCAAGGCTGTATAAATACCACAGTCACGAGCAGTCGCCGTTGATTCACTCCGCTGCAATAGAGCTCGAGCCCAGACTCCAACTGCAAATTAGGAATTAATATTCAGAGACAACTGGAAATCAAGACTGGTTTCAATAGCCTATTTTGAATAGGCTGTCTTGCATCTAATCTTCAGCGACGTTCAGGGCTATATTAGGCTATACGTCCTATTAGGTTACTGAAGGTGTCTATTTAGAGAATTTATTCTGTTTATCCGAATCAATAAGAAACGTTAATTTATATGCTATTTTAAGTCATTCCACGTTTCTTTGATAGGCTACAGTGCGTATGATAAGCATAAAATGGGTTCAACTTGGCATATAACTTTATTAACCCTGTCCCTGACCAACGTGGCTCTATCGGAGTTATTCCAGTCGGAGGAGACAATACCCGTCAGAACAAGTGTAAGAGCCGGACGTCTATGGAGAAGACATGAAGATCAACAGAGTTACCGATTGAAAGCATTTGGCCGGGAGTTCACGCTGAACTTGATTCCGGATGTCAATTTTGTTGCTCCTACATTAAGCATTCAGCGCGTTCAAGCGAGGCACTTGTCCGCGCTTCTCAACGGCTCTGGATCAGGACATTTTTTCAGCGATGTAATCGAGACAGAGAAGCATGGGGCAGAATTATCAGACTGTTTCTACTCGGGGACTGTGGACGCTGACCCGGACTCCGTGGTCGCGGTCAGCTTGTGCCACGGGATGCAAGGGTCGTTCATTACGCACGGGGATGAATATCTTCTTCAACCCAAAGTCAGTGGCCACGGCAAAGCAGGAAGATCTATCTCGCAGGTGCACGTTATATCAAGGAGAGTTTTTACCGCGTCTCAAAAGACTGCTTTTGATCAGCTGAAGGATGGAAACCGGGTGATGGACACAGGAGGCAAATTATCTTATGTGGATGAGCCAGTGAAGCGGAAGCGACGCTTTGTTTCCGCTCCTAGATATATTGAGACGCTGATCGTGGCAGATTCCTTAATGACACAATTTTATGGAGACGAAATCAAGGTGAGACATAATAGATTATGTGAATTTTGTTGTTGTTGTTGTTGAGATAAATGTATTTGCATAGACTATCAATTGTCCGCCTACATTACTTGTGGGGATCATGTTCAAATGCGTCATTACGCACGAAGGTTTCCAAAGCACTCTTATTTTCCAGACAGAAATACACGAAGTTCCTGAAATCGTTTATGGAACTGTCAGACCAGGCGGCCAAGAGGGCGCATGGCTGTGTAAGCAATCTAGTCCACTCACACACGCTCATTGCCTCACAGCCATAACGCACGCTCAGGCCGTGCTTGACAGGGGTTTTCTCGATTAAAATAAAAGTCTTCAACTTTCATGGATGAAAAGATCTTTATGTAAACCACACTTAGGCGTGACAGACTTCTAAATTCATTGCGAGTAGGCTATCTCAGAAGCTCTCTGTAAATAAAACAGGCGAATCAGTGAGGTTCCATGATGATTCAAGGGAACATCTCAGAACAGTTGGTAACTAGACTATTTCAAAAGAGCGATTAAATAGATTAAAAAACAAACAAATAAGTTCATATAACATTAATACGTTTCTAAGCTGACGACGTCTCTAAATTAATATCAATAGAGTTCAGAGCAATAAAGGTGTTACTGTACAGTATGGTGCCGTGCTCAACATGAACACTTCCTGTGGGTCTATCATAAGGTTAAATAAGAATTGGCACAGAGCACACGTGTTTGAGTCTGCACCATCTGGGAATGAGAAGACGCCAAAGGGAGGTTGTTTTTGTGGTCTTTCCACTCATTTTATTGATGGAAAGAAAAACACAAATGTTTAAACATTTGAATCCAATTGGCATACTGGTCTGGTGAGCGTATCTCACTACCTGTGAGCATGTTGTCAGATCAGAGATGGCCTTAACTGGGTTGCTTATCTGAAATTTGGCCTCTATAGCTTGGGACCATTTGACAACCAGGACATAGATTTTTGACACTTGACAAGAACAGAAAGCATAATCCACAAGTGATATTTCCTTTGTATGTATCTCTTTGAGTATTGTACTGAGCTGTACTGTACTGAGCATTGCGTTGCCAAGATGACTGTTGTCACATGGTACCTGTATCTCTGCCTGTCACCTACCCAGCATTACTTGCTGACTCTGATGGCAGTGGCGGCGCGCATCTACAGACACCCCAGCCTGAAGAACGCCGTCAGCCTGGTGGTGGTGAAGATGCTGGTGGTGGAGGATGAGGAGGTGGGGCCCCAGGTCTCCAGCAACGGAGGAGTGGCCCTCAGGAACTTCTGCTCCTGGCAGCAGCTCTTCAACCCCTCTAGCCTGAGACATCCAGAACACTACGACACCGCGATCCTGTTCACCCGACAGGTAGGTTCACGTCATGGGATGTAGGTCTAACACATTTGGATGACTTGGCTTTTCCATACACTCAGAATGATAGGGATTTAGAGAACTACAAGAATATAAATGAAGCGGCTTGATTGGGTTTATTCACTTGAATTCACTTAATGGTAACTTCTATGTGATCTCTGAATACAGATTGAAGAGATGATTGTTGACCAACTCAGTGGGCTTGAGCAGGCTTATGAATGCCCCTTTGCTATGTGCTTTGGATACCACACAGTTACATTTTATTCTCTCTCCAAGTCTGCTGGCTGCCATGTATTTGCTTCATTTTACGATGGAAACACTGACAAATATGTTTTGCTGGCAAGAGCTTCTCTTTCGGGAAAAAAGACCTCTGTCTGGAACAAACGTAGTGATGTCTGGATATCAGTGTCTGAAATGTGTGTCCCCTCTCCCTTACCCCTTTCCTCTCCTCTAACCCTTTTCCTGTCCTCTCTCCCAATCCCATATTCGTCTCACTTCTCTCCTCTCTCTGGAATCCTGCTCCGTGGCTTTCTTCTCCCAGGACATTTGCGGATTGAAGACCTGTGCCACCCTGGGGGTGGCAGATGTGGGCACGATGTGCGACCCCAAGAGAAGCTGCTCTGTCATAGAGGACAATGGTCTCCAGGCAGCCTATACTGTTGCACATGAGCTTGGTATGTTAACGCGCCCAGAAGTGTGGTTCTCGTTGTCGCATATGGTGTACATTTGAGTTCAGAGGAGGCGCCGTGTTCCTGAGTCACCAGTCTGGGGCGTTGTTTGCCTCCTGTCTGACAATGATCCATTGGTAGAATCCATGATTATTCACACACCTCACACCTCTGCCAATCCCAACCTCCGTCTCCTCAGGCCATGTTCTGAGTATGCCGCATGATGACTCAATCAACTGTAAGAGATGGTTCGGGCACCTGGATGGACACCACTTGATGGCCTCAGAGTTTGTAGACCTCAACAAGACCCTTCCATGGTCCCCCTGCAGTGCCCGCTATGTTACAGAGTTTTTCGACAATGGACACGGTAAGATAACTGTTCACTTGTTGTACAGTGTCCCAATACCTCACCCACTATTCTCTCTGTATTGGCCCTGTGCTGCTGGTCTACTGTACTGTATGTGCAGATGTGTTGGCTGCAATCATGGTTTGCAATGCACCACTTACAAAACATCTTGTATTGACAGTTAGTATTTATTGTTTAACATGTGGTTCCCAGTTTCTATTTGGTTTTGGCAGCAGAGAGAGCATTCTGTAAAAACCAGATCTGAGTAAAACAGTTTGCAGTTTCATTAACTTTCAATAACTGTTTTGAGACATTTGTCCTAAAGGCCCAGTCTGTTATTATGTTGTTAATGGAAGCCTGCCACAGAGAACATGATATGTAATTTTGGGCTCAGAGAATGGTGAGAAATCCTTCTCTAATGTGGAGCCTACATTTCACACGTTTATTTTAGTTCCCTCTCTTTTTACAATGCCTACTCTGCCTTAACTTGCTCCCCAACCACTAATTATGGTCTCTGAAAACCACACGTTGTAATTTTGCTGAGAGTGTCAAAACTAACAATCCTTGCCTAGTAAGCTGCTCCTCTGCTCCGCGCCGTCTTCTCTAGTCTGCTTGTGGCGGGACAGACGCTCAGCAGCAGCAGCATCACTGTAATCAGACAGATCACACACACACACACACACACACATACACACACACACACACACGGCAGACATGCCTGAGATTGCTGTTAGATGGCAGCTCAGGAATGACACATGGCCATAGCAGTGCGCTCTCTTACAGGCCACCGCGACGTACATAGTAAAGATGCTGAGGAGTACGAATCCAGGAGGTATTTGTGTTGCGAAATAGGAGACATTTTGAGTCACTGATTTATGTCCGACGATATTTCCATCGTCACTCGCATTCTCTCTCTCTCTCGATCTCTCTCTCTTCCACTGACTCATCTGCTGGTGAGTCACACATTCCTGGTTTAACAACTGTTTTCCCTCACAGAGAAATCAAGTGTAGCCAAGCACATGTTGTCTGTACCGGTATTGCCCCAGGTACACAGTGAACTGATGTTGCAGAATTTTATTTAGTTGAAGGTCTATATCTATAAAAGTCTATAATAAAAGAAACATTGTCAAATCAACGATTTACATGGCTGGATTCAAAATAAGCAACACACTGTACCAGAAAGGTTGCATCCATGCTTAACTCAACTAATACAGGAATCATCATTTTGGTATGTAGGTTTGACAGGAAGAAAAGAAACTTGGATCACTTCAAACTTTTAATCGTTGGTAATGTTCATTTGATGGCGACGGAATGTTCCACCAGTCAATCATGTGACTAAGCCACAGAAATTGTAACCTTTTGGCCACAGAATTTTCAACATTTCGTGCTTTCCTCTTAACAGATCCGTCAAGGAAATGTATTTGGCCATAGTTTCTCTCTGCAGTGAAAATAACCCCTCAAGCTAAAATTGTGCACACCTGCTTTTAGTTGGAAAAAGCAGTTACTGCCGTTCACATGCGGTGGCTGGACTGGCACCCGTGTGCAGTTGGCCCAAGTGATTGATACAGAATCGAGATCTGTATTCCATGAGGGTTCTGAGCTACCTTAAGATACCCGAGGCCTCCTGAGACCTATAATACAATAAGCGGTCGGCGAATGAGTAATATATCATCAAGATGACCACCGTCTTCCGCTCCTGACTTTAGTAAACACACCTGTTTACCAAACGGGTATGTGACTGTGTGTGTTTGCGTTTTGTCTCCCAGGTGACTGCCTTCTGGATCCCCCAGAAAAGGCCCTTCCTTTACCCGCGGAGCCCCCTGGCCACGCCTATGGTCTGGACCGCCAGTGCCAGCAGGCGTTCGGGGAGGAGTTCACTCAGTGCCCCGATGCTCCGGAGGACCTGATGTGTAGCCAGCTGTGGTGCCGGGAGGAGGGCCAGCCACACTGCACCACCCGCAACGGCAGCCTGCCCTGGGCGGATGGCACGCCCTGCCGCGCCAACGCCACCTGCCAGGGCGGTGTGTGTGCCCCAACGGGGCCGCGGAGGGGGGAGGTAGGCACGCCGCCGACGAAGATTCTGTCTTGAGTCACTTCCTGCGTGATTTACGAGGGCTCTTACCTGTTGAAATACCTCACAAAAGATACGTTCTGCTGTGGCAGTGTTTTCGCCTGCAGGACCTGTCCTCTTTAGACCCTTTCAGACAGATGATTTTTTCTAACCATATACAGTACTGAACACACGGCCATGACAAATGATTTCAGACAATTGTTTGGGTGAAAGTTTCTGGGCCCTGTCTTTTCAATACCTCATCTTCAAAAATAGATATATGTTCCTCCTCATGTGACCTTGTCTGGCTCCTTTGTCTGGTAGCCAAAAATAATCAATCGCCTCTTATTTCGAGTCTCCAAATGTTAGCCTAAGGGCCTGGTAAAGTATATTTGGTACAGGCCTTTAAAGAGGGAAAGTATATTTGGTGCAGGCCTTTAAAAACAGCCCTATTCCAGGGGTTAGCTCGTGATCCCAGACGGCCTGGCTGTTAGAGGACGTCTTGCAGCCAACTCGTAAAAACCCCAGAGAAATAAAAGGCAGTATCTTTGCACATGCCAGGAGCCCTGAGGATGTGGAGCTAGGCGTCCGTACGGGAGGCAGTTACACGCGTGGTAGACTGCAGGTGATGACATGCCAGACGGAATGCCAAGTGAAAAAAATGTCCAGATTCACCAAGCTGAAGCTCTTATTTGAGGCCGGCCTCTGACTCTTTCTAATGACAGAGGTGTCGATGAACAAAGAGAATTCTTTCCTCTCGTCCGAATGATTTCATGCGTCGCACACATGAAAACAATTAGTTCGTATTGGAAAGATACAGTAATAATGTCTATGGAAGTGGTGTCTATTGAGCCTGTTGTTGACAGATATTCCACTGTGTTATACCCTGTAGGAGCCTGTGGATGGAGACTGGGGGGCTTGGGGCCCCTGGGGGCCGTGCTCCAGGACATGTGGAGGGGGTGTGCAGTTCTCCCAGAGAGAGTGCACTGAGCCAGAGCCACAGAATGGAGGGGCTTACTGTGTGGGCCAGAGAGTCCAGTACCAATCCTGTAACATCCAGGCCTGCCAAGATGATCATGGTAACTTTGACAATCGCAGTCCTCGTTTTGTGCAGTATTTCAGTGTCATATACTGTACATGGCAGCGGTATTAGCTAGCTTATAGCTAATGACTAATAGCTAATGGCTAATGCTCACCAGCAGTAGGATTGATCCGCTGCGGCGTTTCTCCTGCAGGCAAGAGCTTCAGAGAAGAGCAGTGCGAGAAGTACAACAGCGAGCGGTACCTCGACGCGCACGGGAACGTCAAACACTGGATCCCCAAATACAACGGCGTGTCGCCCAGGGACAGGTGCAAACTGTTCTGCAGGGCGCGAAGCAGCAACGAATTCAAAGTCTTCGAAGCCAAGGTGCGTACACGTCAACCCGATCGTAGCCTCCGAGTCGCTGATTCCTTCCAAGGAAACGCTGTGTTGTTATTCGCTGCTCTCTCACCACTAGGGTTGCAAATTTCAAGGAATTTTATTAATCGTTAAGTGTTAGCCTTAACAAAGAATAGTCGATTAATTGATAAGAACGTCCCACGCTGGACTCGCTTTGCTTGCTTTTTTCGTGTCTTTTTTCCGCTGTGTCCTTGAAATTTCACGGCATCCCAATTATCCTTCACTACGTGGCGTGGCGCCCTCATGTGCAGTCAGACCGCAACTCCCGTTGATAATGTTCATTCAAAAAAAAAAGTTCTGTTCCATTGACAAATAATTAGCAATTAATCGAGTAACCAAATCTTACACAAGTAAATTCTTATCGGCAATTAATCGATAGTCGATTAACTGTTAGCTTCCTTTCTCACCACTGTTCCCCGTGACGCGCAGGTGGTGGACGGCACCACCTGTGGCCCGGACACCACGTCCATCTGCGTCCAGGGCCAGTGTGTGAAGGCCGGCTGCGACCAGATGATCGGCTCCAGCGTCAAACTGGACAAGTGTGGCGTGTGCGGGGGGGACGGCAGCACCTGCCGAAAAATCAGCGGATCCATGAACAAAGCTGCGTGAGTCGAATTAAAACCTCCATCGAATTACAATGTATTTGCATGTACTGTATGTCTTAGTATGAGAAAAAAACCTTCTCGTTTCGAACACAGATTTGGCTACAACGACGTTGTGACCATTCCGACCGGGGCCACCAACATCGACGTCAAGCAGAAAAGCCACCGCGGGATCAAACACGACGGCAACTACCTGGCTTTGAGGACGGAGGACGGCGCCTACATCCTGAACGGCAACTTCTCGGTGTCGACGGCCGAGCAGGACATCCCGGCGGCGGGGGCGGTGCTCCGCTACAGCGGCTCCTCCACCACCCTGGAGAGGATCCTCAGCTACCGCCGGCTCCGCCACGCCCTCACCGTCCAGCTGCTGTCCACTGCCGGAGACGTGGCGCCCCCCAGGGTCAAGTACACCTTCTTCCTCCCCAGGGACGTCCCCTTCACCAAGCCGGGCTCCGAGGGGAGGGGCCCCCTGCACGCCATCCTGCCGTTCGGGGGAGCCGACTGGGCCCTGGGCGAGTGGTCCGAGTGCTCCAAGAGCTGCGGCTCCGGTTGGTCGAGGAGGAGCGTGGAGTGTCGGGAGGGGGCGGGCTCCTTGTCCTATCTCTGCGACGAGGACCTGCGGCCGGCGGACATCCGGCCGTGCGGGGACCTGCCCTGCCCCGCCTGGCAGATGGGCCCCTGGTCCGCCTGCTCAAGGACATGTGGGATGGGCCGGCGCCATCGCAGTGTGCTGTGTTTGGACTACACCGGCAAGGCCGTGGACCTGGGGAAATGCAGCCCAGCCAAGAGACCACAGGTTGTTTCCACTGAATGCAACTACCAGGACTGCTGAGCTGTGTTGAGGCCGGAGGAGAGGAAATGTTAGTGGCAACCTGGCAGGCAAGGGGGGGGAGTTCACTACAGTGGGGAGGTAGTGTAGAGCTAGTTAGCACCTAACCAACACACAACCCTTTCCAAACCGCCCAGATAACGCTTCAGACAGCAGGGAAGCTCTAGCTTTTGCTGTGTTCCAGTTGCCTCGGGAACTGGGACTTTCCTAGTTCCCCAGCAAAAATGTAATCTGGAACGTTCCCTGAACTGGGATTTCTGGGGGGGGGGGGAATCTACCCAAACACAACTCCGAACTCAAATCAAGATGGCTGCTCCGCGCATCAACAATAAGTGAAAGCTGTTTATTAGCGCCTCTGTCTTATTTGTGTGTCATTAAATCAGTCGTACACACAGTACTGTCCAACTTCTATCAATCGACAATGTTTGTATAGCGTCTAGTGCGTTATCAACTAGTATTGCTAACAATGGCTAATTTGGCTAGAACTACAAATATTAGGCTTAAGTGTGTTTTTCACATTTTGTTTCTGGAATGCGGTCTACTCGGGTGTGACGTCAATCCCAACTCCAAATTCCTACTTCCCAGGCACGGAACGCAGCATTAGTCCCAAGTGGTCAGTTCACTCATATTGACCAGAACTAGGACCATGGCTCGGTCATTCAAAATACTGCAGGTGAATTTGACAGTTAACTTTCTGTCATTGTTTATTTCCTTGATGTCAAAACTTTATTTCTAAACCACTATTGAAGGTTTGTTATCCAATAGAGATCTACCTCAAAGGATGTAAAAATCACCTCTCTCTTAAATCAGAAGTTTCTGTTTGCATTTTAAATGCAGTTCATCAAACGCATCTTACAAATCCTGCTGAGATTTTGCTGGAGTGGTTTGACACCTTGATGCATCTATGTCAGCATGTATCACACCCCAGAATAGCTATCTGAAACAGTAGACACTACAGCACACAATACTGCTTATCAAAGCTTGATCATTCCTCACACAATGAGAGAGAGGGGTGTTCTCAAGCCTTATCAGAACTTCTCTCTAAGATTCTTTCCATGACGCATCAGTAGTTCTGGAACACTGGAGCCTGTTTTGGATGTCTACTCTGGACACAGATAACCTCACATAAATCACAGCTATGTATTTAAGCAGGAAGATTTCGAACAAACTATTCCCCTGTGATTTGATCAACTGAATGTCACTTCATAAACTGTTGTTTAATTTGAGTTAAGGTGAAAACAGTGCTGTATTAATGAAAGATGTACCTTTGTATTCAAGTGCAAGCTATTTGCAGCATTGTTTGGAGACATGAGTAGGTGCGATGTCTCGTGTAAACAACGGGGATTCTATTTATTTTTTATAGCCTACAATGGTTTCTTTTCTTTGCTATTATTCTTGGCCATGGTGTAACTGTGGTCATATTTTTTCATCAACCGAAACAATCTATCATCTTTATCCAATGGAAAAATGCTTCAATTGCCCTCCAAAACCTTATTAACAACATTAAGTGGTAAGGTGTAGAATAGAGGCATAATAGCCTATTGTTCATTATATGGATCTGAAATTAGAGCCTAGATCTCTCTACTGCAATCAAAATATTATAGTTTAAGAACACTGTGACCTAGCGTGCATACAGTGAATGGTGATTTAATTAAGAATAATCATGTGAAATGTGAAATAGTTTAGGGAGAGACAGTCTTGAATGTGGCGGTTCAGTAGTATTAGGCCATAATCCGCACAACTCACACAGACTGACAGAGGGAGGGTGTGTCGTCTCCAGTCTCCTGTTGATATATATATACCCCGGTATAGTGTTTCAGCGCTAAGAGTCAAATACTGTAGACTACCAAATAGATTAGCCAAATAAAAAAAACTGTGGAGCGACTATTCAGCTGTCAACACATTAGTGATGCCCTTTCCATGGGATATGCAGAGAGGAATGGTGTCAGTCACGTGTATCTTGAGTGAAAGCACATATAGATTTGTTATTTCCTCACTAATACAGCATTCCTGGATACATTTAAAGGAAAAGATGTAGATCTGATTTCAAAGCATTCTATCCCTTCAATGAAGGTCTGTATGATGCTATTTTTGTAGCTTCTTTACATAGCTATTTATTTTTTAATACTCTCAGACTAATTATTACAGTTTAATCTCTTAAATGCTGCTGTCTGTACTGTCCTCCAGAATTGTATGAAATTAGACTGATTAATGAAAATAAATAAAGTCTCTTGACTGAAACGCTGATGCTAATTTTTGGTCTTGGTCAACCTGCATGAACTCAAAAAGAAAGGTTCCATTTAACATATGCAACAGTAAGCATGCTGTCCCCCACCCATGATGCATGTATCTTTGTGATATTCTCTTCATGAATGTGAATTTATATGTTTTAATTATTATTTATTTTATGGCCATACTGTAGTATTTAACTCCCAGAACTCAAAGCAAATGTATGCTTTTGAATTAAAACTATAGGCCTACTGTCACCCTTTGTACAGGAAATAGTCTAGCAGGAGGGGCCCGCAGATTTTGAGGTATTGTACACCTACCCAAGTTAGAACAAAACACAACAAGAATGCATTCAAGAAATGCATTGTTGTGGAACTTTATTTTTGTGGGATATTAGTGAAATCAACTGATGAAGTGATGCACCCCACAGAGCCAATAAAGATCTTTCTGGGGGGTGCAAGGGTTACATTGCGCAGTTTTCCAAAGGAAGCTCTGATCCACTTAAAGTTTTGTGTGAGAGTAGTCAGGTACCTTGTGCACATGGATAAAAGTCTGTCATACAAAATAATTGTGCTCCACCCATGAAATCGAGGGGAGGATATTAGATTGACCCCTGTATGTTAGTGTTAGTGTGTGCGTGCATGTTCATGTACCAGAGCCCACCATTTGGGGGTGCTCACCACAATTCGTTTTACTGTGGTACAATTATCAATTAGGTACATGGGTACAATTATCATTAGTTATAGTTGTTATATTCACAACATCAGATTACTTATTTAGGTAGTTTGATCTAGGGATGTCACGAAAACCAATAGGCCTACTTCAGTACCACGTCGATGCCAAAATTCAGAAAATGTGATGGTAGCGTACTCATTTTTTTTCCACAGTACCATAGGTACTGGGGATGTAATTCTTCAGGACCTGACAGACGAATATTACTCCTACTAGTGTACCGCTAGCATAGTAAGATTAGCTAACGTTCTTGGACACAAAACAACACAAAGGGCTGGTCTCAGAATGGGCTTGTATGCAGCTGCTAGTCTAGTAAAGTTAATAATAAGACCCAATCAACTTTCACTTTCACATTAGCCTCTTCACCAGGCTCTTCTCTGTAGGCTACTTTCACATAGACATTCTAGGCTACATCCTCAGCCTATATATATATATATATATAAATACAAAAACATCACACATTTACACATTTTAAACTGATAAACATTATTTAAAAACATGCACAGACCTCAAACTGCCCAAAGAGACTAAGCCATCCAATTGATGTTCTCTTGAAACTAATTCCAAGCTCGAGGGGCACAGTAGCTAAAATCACTTTTTCCCAGATCTTGTTTGGGGATAAGAGAATGCCATGTGATAAGGGATGTTAGGTACAGTACTTAGGTAACTTTTGTAAGATTGCTTTATAAACATGCAGGCGCAAATGGTGTGTTCTCCTAGCGACCAGGGATGGCCAACGCACCGTCTGATATAGATTACAATGATGCGTTCTGAAATGATCACCAGTAATAAAACAAAAAGTTTTGATGGAGCACTCTGGACACCAACTAAATATTTAAATACTTCTGCTATCACTCCAGCTTAGCCCATCCAATCAACATATCTGCTAGTCTTGATACCTGTTGGAGCAATCAGTAATTGTCCATTTAGTCCATTATATGCCCGTCTCCCCCCCAGAACATAGCGGACATGTTGTGTTTTGCAAGTACTTTCTGAATGATCGCTTGCATGGTTTGGTGATTGTTTTCATGCTACTAGTGGGTTCAGATTCAGAATATTGGGAAATACAAGAGGGAGCGGCCGCTGAGGCTGACCAGCCCCTTATAAAAAGCCTTCTGTGGAACTGAGTCATATATGAGTCATAGGGTCCAAGAAATTTGAGGGAAAATCAGCAGTAGTGAAGCTCCTCCTGTTGTGACTTGACTACAAGCAAAGTAATACTATGCATCACTATTGTTCAGAATAGACAATGAGTTAATGTAGCTATGTAAGGCATGTGGCACATTCAGCATCAGTGGAGAACAATGAGGTCAGGACTAAGGGTTGCCAGACGTTATCACTCCACTCACTAAAGGTTTGGCAACATTTTGGTTGCTAGTGTTATTTGTTATGGCTATTTTGCAGCATGTTCTTTGCCAAGAGGCCAGAATCAATTGGTATATAGTGTATGTCTATATCCAACAATAAAGAACTATGTTTGGGTTTCTCAATTGAAAAATTACATTTCTAAAAAAATCACAAAAACATTTAAACCATGAAACAAATTTCAGGTGTCATTCAAGCCATGTTTATTTGATGCTTACTTGATGTGCTTAAATAAACATTAGTTGGACATTGCTAGATGGACATTGCTAGATGATGGTGAATTATTCATCTGTTTAACCAGGCACCTGGATCTTGGTGATGAAAAGAGTGAAAGACAGATGCTTTCCAGGATTAATCCTATGAGGGATCCTTTTGAGAGAGTTTTATGAACGAAAAGCCCTCAGTGCTTTTTTTACTCTTTGAGTGTAGCTACAGTATATCAATTTCTTGTTGGTCCAAAGACACAAACTTGGTTAGTTTTACACTAGGGCAGAAAGACTCCATGTCCCAATCCTTGATTTCCACTAGCAGGCTCACCACTTGTTTGTGTAAGATGATGGATGGGGTTAGGACATGGTAATCACTCTCAATTGGAGCGAGATAATGGCAGTGGTGCGTATGCTACCAGACAGGAGATGGGGATCTCTATGCTCCAGAGTGGCCCTGCCAGTAGGCCTTCACTGGCCCTCCACGTCCAGTAAAAACAAACTGAAGCAGCCCAGAACCTGACCTCCAGAGAGGCAATGTGCTGGTTGAACGTCAGATATGCGCCGCGTAGCGACCCCGTTGGCAGGGGCTCAGCCACTGCATGATTCAAACCTGATATGCGTTTCTCTGTTCAGATAATAAGAAACAGCTCTCATTGGCCCTGCAGCTCCCCAAGACAGGTGCGCTCCTGACTTTGGATTCCAAAAAGCCCTCTGCATCATTTCCGTGCTGTTTATACATCTTGTGCATTCAGATGAAGACGTAAACAAAGAGAAAGAATCTATTAGGTAAATACACAAAGGTGCATCGGGTCCATTGTTTCCCACAATCTTCCTCCTCTTCACTGAACACTGTTGTACACCTTGATTCAACATTGTCATGCAGCATCAATAGGACCAGCCATTTCAGCGTTGCCCTAAACCGTCAACTCAACATCACTGGGATACAGTATACCAGTAACCAACAGCAGACAGGACAATCATGCTCTGTCAATGAGGGGCCCGAAATGAAAATAACATCAGTAAATGATCCAGCTGTACAAACAGATGATGAGTGAAAGGTCTAAGCTGGGCCGGTTTGCCTTGGCTAACTAGATAAGGCGCCTCTGTGTAATGTCATGTAGGCAGATTCCAAGCACCTGGTTATGATTTGATGTCCCTCTGATTTGGGACCCAAGCATGTTGCTGAGAGAAATTGGGTCACTGAGTCTCCTCTACGGTCTTGCTGCACAGGGAGGGGAGAAACTTTTGGAAATGATTGTCTGATGATCGGGGAATGTTGATTGATTGAGCCTTCAGTGGAGCAATTCAAACCTAACGAGGACCACACATCCCAGGCCTTGACAATATCAGAGTTTCGCTGCAGCGTTAAAGTTGGGACTGTACATCATGTGTGCACTCTACGGTTAACACTCGGTCACGTTCTCCCATGCAAAGGCCTCAGTGGAACAGATGAGTAGTAGCAGCAGTGCTCTAGGATGCTCCAGGAGGAGCATGGGTAATTTGCAGCGCAGCAGGCACGCCAGGCATCCCGGCCCCGGCTTTGTGCTGCTGATTTATAGAGTTGGAGCGGAGAGTGGGCCAGTTCCACTCTCTTTGTTGTAATGGGTGTCCATCATCTCTGTGACGTCTCCGATGCGTTCCGCTTCCCGGGGCGGAGCAGGAGACGGAGAGGACGCCTTGTACCACACACTGATTGGATGTCGACCACATGCTAGGCCCCCATGGGCATTATGGCTGCCCATGCTATGAATACACATACATACAGTACCTGTCCAGATGGTGGCCTTACACCTCTTATGTTTAGTACTGTATCATACCAGATATCCACATGGACTGCTGAATTTCCACTCTCACTGTACAGGAATATAGAGAACTCAAACATATTTTGGATGCAAAATTACGAGACTACATTTTGTCTGCAGATGTAGTTTATAAGGACACTGGAACAACAATATTGTAATAGTAATATAATTGCAAGTCTTTTATTTAGCCGGTTATCCCATGGCTATTACACTAGGTAGTTGACACATTTACTGTAGAAAGATAATGGCAAACAAAATACATTCTTCTCAGAGCAATTTTTCAACCTCCCCATGCTGAAAAGACTGTGTAATATGTGAAATATGACATGGGATGTGATATAGAACATACCAAATTACTTCTGTCTTTCAGTCAAAAAGGGAAGAGATAACATATACAGTGAGTCATTTTTCCATTCTCCTTCCAAGAAAGGTATAATTCCAACCACAACAGTAGAGTCGTTTTTCTGGCACTGTCCCTGACTCTAACATGCACTTACTCATTATTGTCATCTGATGTTTGCCCTTGTTGCTATGGAGCCATCCACATAGCAGGGCTCTGGGGCAGAGTGTGTAGAGAGCCAGGAAGCCACTGCCTCTCTTCAGAGAGTTTGTTAAGGTGAGAGGGATTAGATATCCTGGTGACACAGTCTCCCCCCTCAAACTCCTTATTTCCTCTCATGTCTCAAGCACAGATGATGATGATGATGATGATGATGATGATGAAAGCCAGTTGTGTTTAATCCACATCCAGTGATGTAATCTTCAGGCTCTGAGGCCTTAAATCAGACATGACTATAACAACCTCATTCTGTGAGAGATACAAGTACTAAGGTATAAAAAGAGAATCAGCTGTATTCTCAAAGACTGCTTCCTAGAGATTTGGTCGTAGTTACAGTAATTTATTTGTAGGACTGTAGGTCCAGTCTTGTAGTAGTGAAACATGTTCACCTGGAAGTGTAATCTACTGTATGATCGAGAGTGGTATACATGATTCAAATGTTTCCTCAACATTTCCCAAACTATCCTTTAGAAGCACCTGTGAATTGAATTTATTTTAACAAATGGTAGATGATAACAATTTGAATCCCATAGACTTATTTGATTATTAGGGAGCCATTATGGTGTGCCTCAAGCTCTACTGGCAGAATGTGTTTTCCATTTTCACAGAGGGTGTGATTTTTCATGGGGTATAATTGTCCTTTATTCTGCGTGACAAGTATTAAGTATCTCATAACAACTGTGTTCTAACACTGATGGTTTGCCAAGTCCTGTGAAAATAACTGATAGGCTATATATTTTTTTGTATGTTCCATTCTTTCATGAGTAGACACTAATTCTTTCCATTGCTGATTTCCATTGCACATTTGAGACTAGATGGAAAACTCAATCCAACGCAAATGACAACATCACAAAATAATGGTGATATTTTCCAACAGTTTTGACTGTTAGCCGATTTGAAAATCTAGAGGCAGCTTTAGTTAACTAATCAAGAACAGCTGTTGTCAACAGGTGACATATGTTTGTATCCCCTAAAACCAAAGCAGAAGGGATTACAATAGTTGAAATGTGGCACAATTTTTTATGAGATTTCTTGCAGGTGACAGTCTTAGTATTGTAGCTGTGGGTATAGCACATACTGTAGAGTACTAGGCATTACTGGGCATTTTCTGCTTTAAATCCTAGAAGGATTCATTATGGAAGGAAAATCTAAACACCTCTTAAGGCTAAAACTAAAACCTAAACGAGGTGAAAACTGAAATGGTTTGTTCCTCCTTCAAGCGAAAGCTACTTTGTTCCATCAAATAAACTCTTCCTAGACTTGATGCAAATATAAGAGTAAATATTTGAAGAAAAATTAAGCATTTGGACACACTCCTCTGTCTGGGTCTGCTTCAGATTCATAAATAACATGTCTTTTTATCACTCAACTACTCCAATAGGGCAACTGCCCCAGCGAATATGAATCCTAAAATAAACGGTCTCTGATCCCACACTATAAATATAACACAGACAGGGTTAATACCAGGTCAGACATGGTCCTGTGTGTCCTTTGCTTCTCCAGGCCATGTATCTTAGAAAGTTCCTCTGGCTTCCACAAGATAACCAAAAGTACAAAATGTACTGTATGTGTGATGGCATGCAACAAAGATACTGTAAATACCTCCCTAGGGCAAGTCTGTCTTTATAGTGAGAATGTAGATCATTAAACAAAAACACAAGGAATTTTGATCAGGCTCCTCGAATGGCCAAACACGACTCATATAAGGAATTACAATCAGTCCTCTCATTATCCGAGCAGCAGCTGGAATTGCTGAGTTTTGTCTCTGATAAAAGAATGTCACTGCGAACCAGGATCCAAAAAAGCTAGAGCATTCTCCAACCCTTCCAAGGAAATGTTTGCTACCATAGCGGCCAAACGCTGCTCTTGGACAGGTGGTGGGCAGCGTCCCATCGTTACTCACAGCTGAGTGGGCAGAGGAGGATTCCAGTCAGGCCCTGGAACCCAGAGCCCCTCCACTTCCTTCATCTGCTTCTCATTCTCAGGTGAAAAAACTCATCAGTCTTCTTCCAAAACACTATCAAGACATCTCCTTACAATTTGATGAAGCCCAGTCCCTCACCCCCTGTTTAATATATCATCGATGTTGCTCTTGATTTTTCTTTTCATGCCAATTTTTTTATTGATTTATTTTATTTACAGTGAATGATTGATAACTATTGCTATTTATTATATCAAGTTTATGTGACAGCCATTTCCCAACTGATCAGGGGGGGTGAGCCCGAACCCTAATTTCACAGCAGGAAGTGAGTGCAAGGTCAAATGCTGGGCCGCAGGCGGAGAGGGAGGCAGCCGGCACGCCAGGTCTGGTCCTTCCCATCATAAATAAGAGAGAAGCCTTACTGGGCTCTGGACTCCAACCCAGTCATCAGGAGCTCAACTGATGATGACACTACCATCTGTGTACTTTCTCCTCTTTAAGTCCATGCGATAGCTTTCACAGATACAGTACCAAGACCTACCCTCTATCCTCTCACCACACCCCCTTTTGCCCTTCAAATCCAAGCAGATGATTTATAATAAAAGTATTTTTTAGTAGGAAATATTGATTGACCGGAAATGTCCAGATTGTCTGTACTAAAAAAAAAATACTGGGCAAATTTGACCCTTAATCTCATCCTATTCATAGTTTATGTGTGCAAAATCACTCTGCCTTCTCTTTATGCAACACCATTCTATGAGTGTTCCCATTTAGCCTAAATTAAATAACCATAAATATGTGATTTAAAAAAAGAGTAACCAACCTTTTAGATAATCTGTCTTCTACTGTATCTCTTTGATGTTTCACTGGCCATCTGTCTCTTATTAACCAACATAGGAGCTACAGTAATGTTGAGATGTATAAAAACGTCTGTCATGAAAGATAACGGGAGCGGTCTGCAATATGACTGTCACTGGAGTTTCTTTCTACATGGTCGGAGCTGAGAAATGAACCGACGGTGAACCCGGGAATACAGACGAGCTCGGTTTAAACAGTGGCGTTTTTATATGTCTGTAGGCTACTCAGGGCCACTGTAGGAGTCTATATGGGGCCTACTGTATGGAGCTCAGAAAGCTAGCCCAATGCCGAAGATAGTCCAACTCTGTGGAGGGAAGGTGGTGATTGTCCGAACACACAAACATTCCCTTGTCCCACCTGGTGAGCAACCTGCCCACAAACATCTTTGTGAGGGTGCTAGTAAAGATATGACCAGTCTGCTTTCAGACACAGACAAAACGCAGCTCTCTAGATGGTGGTCTAGGATACTTTTAAAGGGGAAGTCTCTTTTTTGACAACCTGGACCTTATTTACGGCATATTATAAGACGTTTGACTCACCGAGATAACTTTGGTGTAATTCGGAGGCCTCTAGAAGAAATTTTAAGTTGCACAGAAACGGACATTTGAGATCATCTAACTTCTGTAGTTTGACATATTTCCAACGCAAACAAGCTATGGGGGTGGGACATAATGTTTAGAGGAATTTGATTGGAGCATTGACAAGTGGACGGGTTTTAAGAACTTTAGACAGATTCGATAGAAGGATAGCGTTGATTGACGGGTGGATGTCGTGAGATTATTGGCCTAAAATCTAAGGTACCTGTTGTCGTAATTGCACGTGACCGTTTTCCAGGAAGTAAGAAATTATATACTTTGATATGATTACAACAAAAGTTGATTTTTTTTTGGCGTACATCGTTGAATAGGTGAACACTATGATCAATTATCTGAAACAAAATGTGACAGAATGCTTTTTTTATTTCTTTGCGACTTTAAAATCCAGCGCGAGCCAAGTATCATATCCATGTAATGGATGGCACCGAGAATGCAGCTTCTAAAAAATTTATTTTCTGCCATGAAACGGTTGTTTTCATCAATCTATTTTAATGAATCGCTAGTTGTGCTTCCATAGAGCGAGGGCTTGTTGTGGTTTTCACATGCCTCTGTAATATGATCTTTAGAAACGTCTTTGGAAACTAAATAAAGCTTCCCCACTTGCTCAAGCACGCATGCGAATAGCACTGGCTATTCTCCGTCTGTAGGCTACACTCGCGACTCACATTCTCTATGCTACGATCGGCTTCCATCATATTCTAAGTCATCTTCTATATCCTCAAAATCTGATAAATATTCAGCCATATTGCACACAATATTCCAGGCACCAACAAGCCGATCATAGTGTAGAGAATGTGAGCTCAACTGTGAGTTGTCGAAAAAGAGCCTTCCCCTTTAATGGAAAATGCTTTTGTAGAAACAATGAAAAAGATGGATGAAAAAACAGAAGGATAAAAAAATACAGAAAATAGGAGATGAGGAATGTGGGAATAAAAGATGGAAGGGAAAAGAGAGGATCGCTTTGGAGCTTGTAGTATGAAACTCTGGGTTAATCCTTGTCTGAGAGATGAGGTGTGATGGAGGCTGACTTTGCAGGTTGCTGTGCTGAGTGGAATACCAGACATGTTGGATGAGACCTTGTGTGATGTTGCAGGCTCCACCACATCCTCAGTTCCTAACCCCCCCCCCCCTACACACACACACACACACACATGTTGACTTTGGGAACGTTGTGTTGTACAGTACATTCATTCCATATCCCCTTATCTGAACTCTACCCCCTACCCCCTAACCCCTAAACCTAACCTTGACCCTTACCCCACAACCTACACCAATGGTGTCCCCAATTTGGCATGGCTCCAAATCAACTGGTCCATTGTCCAACATTTGGGGCTGTGGACACGGATAGTTCTGAAGATGATATTCAAAAGTGTAATAATTATTATATTATATAATTATATAGATTATGGGATTTAGACTTCACAAAGTCTTCTTTACAAAAAAAGTATTAAAGCTTCATTGTATGGCTGGATGGAGTGGTCTGACCCTTCTTAGCCACGTTAGTAGGCAAACACTGACATCCAGTGGAGAGATGCAGCTTGAAAACTCAATTTGGGGAATTCACCATTCTTAATATAGCCTATGTAAAGAAACACCTGTTCATTCACTGTGTACTGAAAAAGATTACCAATGTAATTACTGATTACCAATATTCATTAACCAAAACACTATCCATCAGCTAAACACAATCACGTAGCAACTGAGCACCAACACACAGGAAATGGGACTGACGTCAGGAGTGTTGCCGCCTATGGGATGTTATCATAGACATGGCGCTGACAGTGGTGTGTGATGTCAGATTTTCCCCACTCAGGTGAGGTACAGTAACAGCTAACACACCTGTGTGAACAGATGAGTGCTACAGCTGGGAAACACCTACCCGCCCACACACCTACCTTCCATGAATAAACAGACCAGCTGGTAGCTAATATTCAGCCCTTAGCTTGGCTCACCAGCATGTACTCATCAGAGCAACACTTTTGTCTTGTCTGCCAAGTGTTTGCCTCAGGGAGCAGTAGGTCTCGAACCCGCCAACCAACGTAATCAGATGTTCTCATCTACATCTTATCATGCTGTATACTGACTCAAATCAACCAATGTAATCAGATGTTGTCTGACCTGTACAGTACGTCTGATCATGCTGTATAATGACTCAGATCAAGGTGCAGCAGAGCTTGTTGTTTCTCTTCTCTCAATCTCTTTCGATTGACTACGTAGATGAGTGAATTATCATTTCATCAGTAGTTCTTACAGAATAATGTATGATTATTATTATTAGGTGGGCTAGCTTGTAGAAGCTAGCCCAACTTGTGGTATTCCCACTATTTCTTTCTTTATTATAGTTCTCCGCAGTTTTTTGGCCCTCAACTACTTCTTCATACTTTGTGCTAGAAACTTCATTCAAACTTTAAAATATGCATGATGTTTAGCTGTTTCCTGGATCCATTTAGATTTTTGATAGTTTTTTAGAAATTTATTGAAACTGCTTGAAACTGCTTTTGGAATGTTCAGTAACTTTATGTTTTTAGAGTGGTGGCAGTAGTTGCTTTGAAAATATTCCCACATTTTGTAAACTTCTGGCACTCCTACAGTTTTGACAGCTGACACACATATTATATATCAAAATGTTCACACAACTGTGCTGATTCGTACGATGTAAGTATCTAAGCTTACAGTTTTCGCTGTATGACGATTTGTTCGGCAACTGCGCTCCCCATTGAAACGTATGGCACCGCACTAACTTTTGAGCTGTTAATTTTACATTTTTACCCTTTTTCTAACTTGTCGCTATGCCTACAGTTTTAACAGCTCATACACATGTTATATATCAAAATGTTCACACAACTGTGCTGATTCGTACAATGTAAGTATCTAAGCTGTGTGACTTATAGTTTTCGCTGTATGACGATTTGTTCGGCAACTGCGCTCCCCATTGAAGTTTTTGGCGAGTAAGTCAGCTAATTCTGTGTTCTGTACTTTGGTGCTGTAGATGTGCTGCTGTGCTGTGGTTGCTATGGTGACAGTTCACAGGAGAGAGCTTGAAGCAATCAATATCCTGATTCATAGAATATCTAAGCTGTGAAATTTATAGTTTTTGCGTTATGACCATTTGTTTGAAGACCATGCTCACCATTCAAACTAATGGCGCTCCACTCTAGCTTTTGAGTTGCTAATTTCTGAATTCATACCTGGTTTCTAACCTGTCACCACTCCTACAGTTTTTAAGCTAAATGGACATACTGTATTATACCTCAAAATGTTCCACTGGCTATGATGTAAACCTCTAAGCGTTGACATTTATACTTTTTGAGCTGGAGCTGTCTGAAGCTGGTCATGCTTTCCCCTTGCAAACAATTGATGGAATGTTCAAAGTGTCAGTTGGGATTTTAATTTGGGTGCATGGGCAGCCTCTCTTGAAGGTACAGACACCCTAGGACCACACAACTCAGCCTGTGAGTGGGCTAGAGACACACGGTCTTCACTGGTGAAGGCAGGTGGGTGGCCCAGAGAGGGGTACACTGTCCACGACCTGCTATGACATGAGGGGGCGGGATCTCGCCACCACGCCACAGGCCCCACAACTCAGCCCCAGAGTGGGCTAGAGACACACGGTCTTCGCCGGTAGGTGCATAGAGATTGCCCGGAGGTCAATTCACTGCCCCCGACCAGCTCTGATCTGAGGGAGCGGAGACTTGCCACTACGCCACTGTCCACACCACGGCCACTATAATTCAGCCCCTGAGTGGGCTAGAGACACACGGTCTTCGCCAGAGGGGGCATGGAGATTGCCTGGTCTGTAGTAGTAGGCCTACTAGCAGTAGCTGTTACATACAGCTGCAGCAGCTAGCCCACCTCACATTTTCTCCAGGAAATGTACTTTCTATTTATTATTATTATTATTATTATTATTATTATTATTATTTGTATTAATAACAATAATAATGTGTTTTTTGTACATTATTCTAAGTAACTAAACTCTATGTACTCTTTACTGGTGACCTAAGCTTACTAAGGGTACAAGACACCAGTGAATCAGGAGCCAGAGCTGGAGGGCAGCCAGGAAGGAGCAGGGATGGGATTTCCTACTGGGTGCTTTGTAGTGTCAGACAGACACAGGGCCCAGTGTACCTCAGGTGTCAGCCCTAACGTCTCTAATGCCTGCACAGAGGCCAGATTTGAGCCTTCCGTGATTATGTGAGACCAGAGAAGAGGCGGCCTTGGCAGATCACAGAGAATATGATTGTTCATCCAAGGAGATGCTTTTTAATCAGCAGGTATCCATTGATCTGGACTTAATAAGTTTAATAATGGACCTTTGTCTCAACTTTTTGTGAGTTCATGATGAAGAAGAGGCACACTCATCCAAAGGATCAAAAGGATCTGATGAGAATTTTTTATTTTTTTATTGTAGCATCAATTTTGGATCAGTTTTCCAAAATGATTAACTGTTAAATCTCTACTTCTCTTACACATTCTACTCTCACTATTAGCTCTTTGATGTCTTTGTGGTTGACCCTCTGTCATGATCATTTCTCTGTTGAAGAGAAAGGTGTTTGAAGCCACAGCTTTCCGTGCAGAGTTGAAAGTCCTCTACAAAAACATTCCATATCCCAGACTTTCTCTGCTCCTCTCTCTTCCTGCAGCCATCAACACAGACATTCATCCTCTCTCACAACACAACTCAACAACTCAAGTCAATCAACACAGCAAGACATCAAAGTCTCATTTCATATCCACAGGTGAGAAATATATAATTTAATTCATTCTTCATAGTTTTCCTCTTTTGAACCTTTTATTTTACACCTTTATCACACTTCCAAGTCCAGGCTGAGATCAAACCATGTCTAGAGGGGTTCACAGGCCTCTTGTGTTGTATTGCCAGCCCCTCTCAAAGCTCAAAGGCAGCCTGTCGTAGGCGTTGGCCATGGATGTTATCTCCATCCACTTCCTGCATACTCCGATAGCCATCGACAGAGCCAGAAGACCCAGCGCTGCTTCCTGCATTTAATTAAGAGTGCTGACAGGAGCGCTTGCTCCTCAGCTAACCAGGACACGACTGTCAAAGGCCACTTTGTTCAACCCTACAGTTCCCCAAGCATACCAGCCGGTGCCTGTCACTCCTGACTAGTGGCGTGGTACCACTTAGGCCAGAGCACAATGGCCTGAGGACTTTTAACAATCAAACAGTCAAGTTAGGTAAGACTCTTAAGAGCACAATGGCTTGATGATCATACCTGGCCATCTAATGTGAGATCAGATCTCAGATCAGTGCTCAACCCTAAGGGCAACAATCCACTTGATGGATGATGAACTCATCTCAGGCAGCTTGAATCCTATGAAGACAAACATAACGTATGCTGAGTTTTGTATGCACAAATTGGGAGGGTTCTTTTGCAATTGATTTAAATACCAAGAGTATTATTTGGGGCAGAGATAACACTAGTGTGTTTTCCTAATATTTTCATAATATGTTGGGTCCAATACCATAGATGTCTCTACCAGGGAGGGTCCATATTATGAGTTAAGCAGGCAGCTAAATACTCAACACAGACCATAGAAAGAGTTATACCTTATCTCCCAAATATACAAATTAGTATTTGGTAGTGTTGAGGACAATTACATATAATGACACAATTAAGATGAAGGTGTTTATCTAGCAGGTACAATGTGGAAGTAGTACCTTGTGTAACCATGCTTCAAAGATGTGTAAAACTGCGTATCCTATACCCCTTGTACGCGTGCGCACACACACGCACGCACGCACGCACGCACACACGCACACACACACACACACACACACACACACACACACACACACACACACACACACACACACTCACTCCCAATACTGTTTTCAAGGTGCCCAGGCGCCATCAGTTATTGAGTCTGCTCATGAGTCGTTTTTTCCACAAACTGTCCGCCTGTGGCTTGTGTAGCCCTTTGTTTTCAGAGGGAGATAAGAAGGCCACTGCGTTCAGACTGTCGCACTCTGAGCACAAGCAATGGGTGTCTGGCTGAGGGAGGAGCCAGCCTGATAATGTTTCTTTGAACACTAAGGTGCAGTGCTGTGGTGCTTCATGACACCTCGGTGTTTCCAGGGCGATGGAAAGAGGTGGTCACATTAACCATAGACTAAGCTGCAAGAGCTTACATGGGCAGTGATTTCCTCTTACTCCCCTCAAAATCCAATACATTGTTCACTGAACTGCACTTCTTGCATGAGTTCCTTGATTGGATACCTGTATTACCATCCACTCACTGTGGGTAAACCTACATACAGCCGTTTATTCCAGGGAAAACCCCTCTGATAGAGAACAAGGCTTTTCAGTTAATCTGTTTCATCATGTTGCGATATTCATCACTACAGCATAGCCTTTCATTCTTATCATTATTTTCATAATCTGACCATAACATCATCAAAACAAGTGAAGAAATATGTTCACTTCTATCAATACCATGGGTATGTTCTCCAGTGTAATCTGACATGGTGATGCAAATTATTGAGAAACATCTTGCCAATAATTTGCATTTACACAAAGTAAAAAGGCTGCCTCAGACGCATTGCTATCGCTGGTACTGTATATCCCATCTGAATGTCTGTCACACAGGTACTGTGTTCATATACAGTAGGGCAGTGCTCTGTTTAGTATAATGACAAAACTTTACTTCAGTTCATGGAAAAAATAGAAAAATCTCTTAAAAGTATTCAGTTGGACAACAACGCCATGGAAACAGGTTTGTTTTTACTCATAATCATTATGTACTTGCATGCGTATTGGACTGTATTTATTCATTTATGAGGCTAGTCATTCAGACTATATGTTCAGTATGTATCAGCTACCAAATCGGAATCAAATGCCCTTAAATGCCCTCAGAAGTGTACATTAAAATGGAAGGAAAATATTGGTACAACTCATGCTATAAACGGGTTATGTCCTAATATCTGTATCTCATGTTATGACATCACAGGACAACAAATTAAGTTTGACATCGCTACAAATATCTGCTGTAACACTGTTAGCTTATAGTATTGATCTGACTTGGTTACCATGGGAAAATAAACTATAAACTAACCATTTGATCTCTCATGGTATGAAATTGTCGAATGATAAAATATATTACTGTATATAATTTTCACCTACAAGTCCAGAGCACAAAACAAGCAAAAAGATCTTCATATTAGCACCACCTGTCATGCAAGTCCAGGCTGTATTGGAGGAGTAGCTGGATGGTAATAAGGTAATAATGGCTGGATTCTTCTTTGAATAAACAGAGCATTTAAACTCACCTGCGGTTTCTTTCAGAGTACTCCCAAAGAGTCTACCAGGGTGTCAGAGTCAAACACACAGTCAAGGACCTGCTCGCAGAGAAAAGGTTCAGGCAGACCAACATTCCCAGATTTAATGTGAGTTTGCTTTTGGCTTTTCTGTCTTTTATCAAGTCTCTCTCACTGTCTCTCTATTGGTCTCTCTTTCTTTCTCACTGTATGCTTTCATATTTAGATTCTTTATCGTACTTTGAATTCAGTAATCATGTCCACCAACCACACAAAAGAAAATACCCATACATTGCTCCCAAAAGGCTCCACAAGGCCAAGACTAGGGGAGTCCATAAAGAGACACATAATGCTAACAAATGAACGGCTTTTTGTGGTTACACAACTCCTACCCCCACACTATTAGCCATGACATGTTCCAACTGCAGCCGGTTGACACAAGGTCTATATCTCAGGGAATTCTGTTTTAGCAGGTCATCGGAGGCCTTAATCAGACACACCTGCCAAACCGAGCCACCATCTCCACAGCAGACCTCAGATAAGCTTACCATTGTTGGCCCCAGACGGTTAACCCGGGGTTAGGCCATCCCTAAACCCTCACCTAAAACAAACAGAACAAAAAAAAGACCCGTTTATCAACCTCCATGCGCAGGTTAAAATGACTGTTGATTTTCTGTTGGAGAAATCAGTCTAATCTCAAATCTTTTCACAAAAGGGATCCATTGGTCATAGGTTGTCTGAAAACCTTTGTTCACACATTTGTCTTATTATAGTTTATGTGGAATGGTTGTTCCCTGGTTGATACAGTAGAGCATTGAAGACATTTTACTATATATTGATACAATATATGGATAAAGCATACCTCATGACTTGTATATGCTTGATATATGGATTATATGGAGTATTACTTCATTACTTCATTAGTGGTCTGATATTGTTTGCTTCAGATTTATAGAGGTTCTGCTGCACACACACCTGTTGCTGAGGTGTGTGAAATAAATAGATAAATGTTAGTGGAAAGGAATCTGCACACTCAGAGTCAATTACTAATATCTGTTTATTTGGCTGAGCTTTCAGTTGTTAGACCTTCATCAGAACATAAACATACACAATTGCCTAGACCACATATACTGCAGGCCTAGTGATTCAATGTAATTGGACTAATATTGTTTGCTGCTTTAGGAATTGTTGTCTGTCTGGCAGACTAGTGATGCACATCTAAGCCACCTCTCCATGATGGCTGTTGGTGTGAGTTATCATCAATGTCTGCCTCAATCTTATGCCACACACTGATAAAAACGGACGGATGTTCAATACATTCTCCTTAATTGTGATACGTCAGAAATAGTCTGTATTGCATCAAAGGCCACTAAAGACATTTCCTGGTATCCAACATATCCTACACAGGTCATCATGCTTCAGAAAGGTTACTGTTGTTCTTGCATATCACGTTCTATCAGGGCTGTGTGGAAGACTGGATTAGTGAACTGTATGTCTTGGATTAGTGAAATCCACTGTAAATCTAACAGTCATCTTAACCATGTTACCTTGGCAGGTAATCTTTGTCTGAGGCCAAATGCTAAGGTGGGTATTAGCTCGTTGAGTTAGATCCTGTACTAGCTGTGGTGCCAGTATTCCGGCCCATCCTTACTCACTGACGGCCAGTAACACTTGCAGGGGGTGGGGCACATCCACAGACATTGGCAAATCATATTCAAATGTCTGCCCACATCATTTGCCTGTCCTCCATTCTCCTCTGCCCCCTCCCCACTTTTGCTCTCCCTCCATCTCTCTTTCTCTTTGCCTCCATTGCTCCTTTTTTAACTTCCTCCTTTCCTGTCATTGGAAATAGACTGCTGGATCCAAATAGTGTTTTGCATAATGTGGGCACACACTCACTCCCACACACATGCATGAACTCATCCAGAGTGTGTGCCTGTGTGGTAGTAACTTTTTCAGTCTGATATACAGGCTGGGACAAGCCATTCCCAACCTTCTTTTGTCCAAATGCCAGGTGAGTCTCCATTGTTTGAACCTATTGTAATATAATCACTGGCCGTTCACGTCAACAGTTCAGTCTGAATGCTTAAAAACTGCCCTGCAGTTCACCAAACATATTTATATAGATATAGGTTTTAGTTATAGTATTTTCAATACAAGGTCAGTAGGCAAAACACGTCAACATACCATGCTATATCAGTACAGATAGGTAAATATTTAGGTTCCCAAATAGAGGAGGAAGGTTATCAATATATAGGGATGAGTGAAATCTTTGCTACATAACTTTTTTGTATTCCTTCTATGTATGTAACTTTCTATGTACTATTTGCCCCACTATTTTAAGACTGTATATTTATTTGCCCAGGGACTGCGGGTGGAAATTAGCTGTTTAGCTATAACCTTGTACAGTGCATCTCTCCCTATTCTATAGGGTAAATGTCTACTGTACCTTGTCCCTGTCTTAAAAATAAATAAAATCAATCAAGTCACACAGAAAACTGTTCAAAAAATGTTTCATCTTCTTCCCACAGGATCCCACATGCTACCTGGTTACTACAGCATGCGGAGGCCATTCTTGACAGACTCTGAACTATGCCCATCTGCTAAGCAGTACACAACGGACCCATACAGCTCAGCCCTGGGGAGCAAGGGCTTGTCTTACGACCATTCTTCCACGTACCCCTCCTTCATCGACAGCTACTACCCCCCTGAGTCGTTCGGGGACTACCGAGCAGCTACAGCCTTCTCTGCCAGCGGGGGGTCCCTTTTCCCCCCCTCCTCTCTGCCTCATCTACTGCCTCCACTCTCAGGAGAGGCACAGCATCTCTTGGTAAAACACTTTTTTTTTTAGAGAATAAGTTCTACTCTGTGTGCAAACAGAACTATACATGCTGTGTTCCTCTTCTACACAACTTTATTCTCTCCTCTTCATGATGTCTTACCTCTTTCCTCCTTGGACAGAGAGACTCTTGGGACCAGTCAGAGGGGGATTCAGTAGGCCAAAGTGAGGCGCTGTGCTCCGACGGGCCCGTCTCCTCCACAGCCTCCCCTGGCCTGGTCAATCCTGACCCCAGGAGCCCGTCTCCCTACCGGATGTCCACTGGCCGCAGTGGATCTACCCTGTCCAGCTCCCAGCCCTACTCCCTGCACCCCCTAGAAGAGGTGCACTACCCCACTGCCTCATACACCCCCTCATCCAGCTACTCCTCCAGTTACTCCTATATGGCTGCTCCAGGAGACCCTGCGGGCATCAAAGTCCTGACAGTGTCCTCAGAGGACACCGGCAGTGATGCCGTCCCACTTAGCAACACCTCATCCTGGACCAAGGAGGATGCCACTGGCTCTTGGTTGCCATATGAACCCCGGAAGGCCTACTGATATTCAAATGCCGTGATAAGGCATGGACTGAGAAGCGCTCTGTGGACATTGCAAACTTGATAGGCTACAGTAATCTGCAGATACTACACTTCAAGATGAATAAAAAGCAGGACGCAGCTGAACTGTTTGAGAGCAACCTAAGAACTGCAATTGTTCATGTAGACCTAATGAAATGTTGGCTGCTGCATATTCTCAACATTCTTAACTGCACGGTGTATGTATATGAGGTCTAAAACGTGGATCCTATATTGTTAAATTAGTAATCCATATACAAAATGTAAACTTGGCTATAACTCACTGCCTTCAGAAAATTAGAATTGAAAGCTTTAATCATAAAATCTGTTTTAAATAACTACACACCTGAATTATATTATTGCTTAGGATGATAGTGTAGGCTATGACTTGGTGCCAGAAATCCTGTTACAGTTTTCTGAGATTGCTTGCACACTTTTCATGAAATGTGGCTCATTGTTCAAAACTCAACACACAAGCCAAACAAGACAAACACTAGCAGATAAACACCTCACTTCTGTTTCAAAATGAATCTCTATAGAATCAAAGCCTTTTTGCAACAAACTGACTGACACATGCACCATTTGAATTATTCTTTCAAAGCAGCAACAACACACCAATGTACTTTATACAAAACACTGCAGTCTTTGGATACCTTTTTATGTTCTCATACAGGCTTCTGTGAAAGATTGTTCCTGTACATCTACAGTACTCACATTTCAATGAACAAAAAATAGAAACGCTTCAGAAAAAAAATATCAGCTTTTTTTTATGCAATTGACGGTTTTTACAACAAAGTACAGGAAATATAGTGGCCCTTATGTTGCTGGAAATATGTCTCCATCATTGCCTGGTCCCCTTCTTTGTTCTTGTCCTACTCCTCTTCCTCTACCTCACGCTCTTACTGCCTTCATGTTTTCAAAGTTCTCACAAAAGCGGTGAGCTTACCTGAGGTCTATTTGTAGTGCTAAGGCTCAGACTGATTGGTGTTCAATTGAAGAGTTTGGTGGCAGAACGGGATATATCAATTTTGAGAAATGTTGGTTATTTGGCATTAATGTTGAAGATTCCATGGCATTTTGTGGAAAAACACGTTTTACTGTAATGTACAATAAAATGTATATCTTAAAATCTGAGGCCAGAAATATTTCACACTTAGATAAAGTACATAGGCTATTAGCAATCATTCTGTTAATAAAATGTAAATGTGTTTTGCAACCAAACTCTTCAATTAGTGTTTACAGTAAGTGTGTTTGTACTTTTGGTGGCTTTGTTTAAGGCATGGTAAAAAAAAAGAAGAAAAAAAAGAAGAAAAAAAGTTAAGATTTTGATGTCTATGATGTCTTTTGTCTAAGCATTCACTTCCAATGTGTAAGCAATCGCAAAAAACTGTAAAAGGCAACAACTGAACGGTAGATGTCGCGATCGACCACAATTAAAAACACAGTCTCAGCTTTTGAACGCACGAATTCAGGAATATCCTTAGAACATGCCACCGACTGTTAAAATAACCTTTATTTATCTCCCTATTTATGTCATGTTATGATATATATATCACATATATAACATATGGCATGTTCTGGTGTACTCTGCTATAAGTAGCATATAGGCTATGGACGTAGTTGGGCCTAATAATTTATAACCTGCAATAATGATGGGCTACGCCTGTCCTAGCTACGCCCTTTTTCTTTCTTTCTTTCTTTCTTTCTTTCTTTCTTTCTTTCTTTCTTTCTTTCTTTCTTTCTTTCTTTCTTTCTTTCTTTCCTTTTTATAGATTAATTTGAATATTCAAATATAGCCTATCCTTGCCTGCATCGTTATGACCAGTTATGACGACCCATTACACTAGGCCCATATAGGCTATAGCCTACGATAAAACAGACAAGATCCAGGCTTCCGCATTTCAAAATATTGAATTTTGGCAAGTGGACTTGCGTGCTTAATTAATTGATGATTGGTTGATTGATTGATTGCCAATTGAATCTCCAGACAGTCAAATGTCATCCGGTGAGTTGTTTCAACACTAGTTCGACGCACAAGTTACTTTTTGCATGAATTAGCCTATAAAGCGACGTAATTACCTAACCTAACACGGAGCCTACGGATTGCACCTAATTGTAATTGAATGATACCTACCTTCCCTCAGATAACTCAAAGGTCTATCAAGGTGTACGAGTGAAGATCACGGTCAAAGAGCTGCTGAGAAGAGCTCGTGAAGCAGGGGTGAAAATTGCATCGGTATTGATTACAATCCGTAAAGGGCGCGCGCCCACGTCGTCATCTTCTATATCAACATCATACCACATAAGCTAATTAATCTGTTAGAGACAGTCTAATGTTTTCTTTTGATAGACTACATATTGTCGTTTTTATGGTGTGCTTATAACCTATTGTAAAGTTACATGCCAGAGCATTCCTATAAGCATTTTTATTATTTTTGTATAGGAATATGGAACACATATTTTTCAAGATGCTGGAACTCCATTTTACTACAGTAGGTATATATAGACATATATATAGGCCTATAGTCTTTTCTTTTTTAAATTAAACTTAAACAACTTTCTTGTGACTCATAAAAAGGTGCATTTTCATTAATATACATGATATCCTATTTGTCCACCCCTGATTACCTCCTGTCCTGTTCCAGGGTCTAACACAAAATCACAGCCCTGCACTGACCACTCGATCTCTCAGTGGACTGAGCGTTCGACAGCTCCCACTTATGATTTCTGCTTGACACATCAGATGGATCCTACAGCCAGCTGCGAGCCCAGTAACTTCACTTTTCAACAGCCATGGACTTTTGGAAATCCATCAAACCAGCAATTAGGCGAAGGACCGGTAAGAAAACAGATCGTGTTGGTAACATTTCTTATTGCTTATCTTAGGAGCATAGTTCTTATAGCCTACTTTGATGTTTTGTTGCAGACTCGCTGGTCGGACCCTTGGACATCAGAAGAGGACGTGCATCATGTAGAAGCTCATCTCACATCCTCCCTGTATTCCCATTCACACTGTGGTCCTGTGCAGACCGATCCCATATATGGCTCGTATTTTACAAACGTTTCTCAATACGATACACCTGTCTATGCAAACAGTACTCAATTGTCAACTTCTGTTTTTCAAGGTATTCTGGAGTGCCCTGAACTCAGTGGTGCATGGCATTGGTAAATAGGCTACTGAATTAGGCTATTATATCCTAAATGTAGCCTAGGATTTATGTGTCAGATGTGTTAAGATCAAGTTGTGTGTGTGTGTGTGTGTGTGTGTGTGTGTGTGTGTGTGTGTGTGTGTGTGTGTGCGTTCGCGCGTGCGTCTTTTGGGGTAAAATAGAAGATGTAAGATTTACAGTTTCCTCCAAAAATAAATGAATGCATCTGAAATTTGACCCATACTACACCATGTGTTCGCTCCTTTTTTAAGTAGCCTAAAAAGTTTTACATTTACTGTGGTAGGCAACCAGCATTGTAGTAGTCCTAATACATCCATGAGCCTAATACATCCATGAGCCTAATACATCCATGAGCCTAATACATCCATGAGCCTAATACATCCATGAGCCTAATACATCCATGAGCCTCTTACTGTACTGCATGACAGCGTAGGAAGCAGAGGGGGGGGGGGGGTGAATCCGTGGGCAATTGAGTTGCCAAGCAACGTGTGATGACAGTGTTTGTGTAGTGCGCCCCAGACGAGCCTACTAGCATGCTAGCTAAAAGTTATACGTGTTTATATTTGCTACTTCGTATATGTAGATACGTGTAGCAATCAAACGGTTGACGGTAGTACATTGAAATCATATTTAACGTTAGCTACGGAACTTTGCATTTTCCTAGCGCATGAAAAGAAAAGTTTTGTTAGCTAGCGTAGTAGCACTACAGTAGGCTAACACTATAAGACTAGCAGGCAAGCACGTCCTGCAGGGGGAACAGGCTAACGTGAGCTAGCTAGTCTAGCCAGCATGGACCTGTACCACGTTTTGGAGATGATAGGAGAGGGCTCGTTTGGACGAGTTTATAAAGGTCGTAAAAAATTCAGCGGCCAGGTGAGTTGAGCCAATGTTTGTGATCCAACGTTATGGGCTAACTAGCTTGCTAGCATCCAACTTTCTACCTGTCAGTCTTTTGTCCGTAGCCTTAGCTAGCTAACAGCTAACTTGAACCAAGTCATTATAAAACCAAACACTTGCTTGTCAACCGAAAACATGTGTCTATTGTGTCTGTTGAGGTGGTGGCATTGAAGTTCATCCCTAAGGTGGGTCGCTCTGAGAAGGAGCTGCGAAGTCTCAAGAGGGAGATTGACATCATGAGGGGACTTCAACACCCCAACATTGTTCTGCTGCTGGACAGCTTTGAGACCGAAAGGGAGGTATGATTGACATGAGTCATTTGACTTACTGACTTAAATACAGGTACTGGAGAAAATACGGCATGATTAATAGCCTAAATACCGTCCTTTTGCTATGAACTACTTATCCCACTATCTACTGAACGTTGGTTATGTGAATGCTGTTTTACACAACTTAAAACAGGTAGTTGTTGTTACTTAAAACAGGTAGTTGTTGTTACTGAGTATGCAGAGGGCGAGTTGTTCCAGATCCTCGAGGATGATGGCAACTTACCAGAGAGCCAGGTAATGCCCAAATGCCCATTTCTGAGGAATTTGAGATCAGATAGGAATTACCGCTTATGGGGTCTGAGATCAGGTACATCAATGCAATTGACATCTGATTGTAATTTGATGTACATGCTTTATTTACTAATAACTAACTGAACGTGTTGCCTCTTGTTTCAAGGTCGGTGAGATTGCCTGCCAGCTGGTGTCTGCTTTATATTATTTACATTCACATCGGATACTTCACCGTGACATGAAACCTCAAAATATTCTGTTGGGGAAAGGTGGAGTGGTGAAACTATGTGATTTTGGGTAAGCCTCACTCCATGATGCACATGTGTAATATTATCAATGTGGTCAAATCATTTCATACGATTAAGTGTGTAGATTTAGTGTTAAGTTCTATGAATCATTTTGGCCTATAGTGAGCTGTATTGTGCATGTGTCTTCCAGTTTTGCCCGAGCTATGAGTGTTTCCACCTTGGTCCTGACCTCCATCAAAGGAACCCCTTTGTACATGTCCCCAGAGCTGGTGGAGGAGAAGCCATACGATCACACTGCTGACCTCTGGTCTTTGGGCTGTATTCTTTATGAGCTCCACACGGGGGCGCCGCCTTTCTACACTAACTCCATCTTTCAGCTGGTTCAGCTCATAGTGAGGGACCCAGTCAAGTGGCCCGACAGCATGAGTCAGACTTGCATGGTATTCAGTTCCTTTGGAATCTGTTCAGTGTGAATCATTTCCTGCTATTGTGTACTGTGTGATTATCATAGTAACGGCGTTTTTTATTACCGTTTACATCAAACATCCGATCAGAATACACATTACTGACATGGATGTCAATGTTTAACACCTGCCTGATCAGAGTGTCCCATATCCAACTCCTTGTCATCTTGCTTTGCTAGAGTTTCCTGAAGGGTTTGTTGACTAAAGACCCACAGAAGAGATTGTCATGGCCAGACCTCCTCAAACACCCCTTTGTTGCAGATGGAGTTCTGGGTGAGTCCGGAATGCTTGAATTTACATTTATATTCTGAACCCAGTCGTTGTGGTTGTTAGCAGTAGAGCTCTATGAATGTTATTTAATTTTGCCGTCCCCCATGGCAATGCTGGTAGTGCTGTCGGACCCGAGTGCATCCAGTCCCCTGACAGTGACGCCCAGCCCAGACGTACAGGCTCTCAAGCTCCTGCAGGCAGCCAAGAAGGCACCACCACCCGGCGGGGAAGGCAGGCTGCTGCGCAAGGCCAGGGAACAGAGAGACAAGGACAAGAAGAGCAGACAGGTACTGCACAGTGTGCCGGGATCACACACACATCAGAAATCAGCAGGAGGAAAAGGCTACATTAACGACTACTACTTTGTAACTAACTCCAGACTGAAAATGGAAAGGGACCACCCATAAGGACAGCCTCCGCAGCAAAGACCCCCCACAAAGATTCCCCCGTGTCTTGTTCTAAGCATGTGGGTCAGGACCTAGCCCAGGCTGCAGCAAATCTTAGCCTCACGACAAAGCAGCCCGTCAATGAGACGCCAGCAGACGGGTAAGTAGCACATTTCTTCTCATAAAGGGAGTCGACAAGCTCAGATGAACACACACACTCTCCATATTTCAATTCAATTCCGTTCTTTATTTCGGACCCAGGGGGATCCATATCACAATAAAAACACAGTAAAATTCCCATATTGAATACACACATTTCATATTGAATATATACTCTGAATATTGGATAAATTAGTAATTCTCAAGCCGCCGCACGATTCAGTAGATTTACAGTTGACATTGACAGGAGTGTGTCCTATCCCTGTGCAGGGGTCAGATCAGCCGTGATTATGAGCAGGAGTTCCCGTGTGTGGAGGCTGGACCACGGCAGGGACGGACCAGGACCAGCCTGAGCTCTGTGAGGATGCACAGTCAGGTCAGCGCAACCAGAGCATCCCCAGTCACCTGCCGTTACAATTACTATCATAGTGTGTGTGTGTGAGTGTGTGTGTGTATACCTCTCATGTCCTGACAGCAGCCCGTGGTGGCTCTTTCATCACGTGTGTATTTGGTTAGGATATTGACAGTGATGAGGAGTGGGAGCAGCTGGTCAAAGACACGGACCCAAGGCAGAAGACCTCGAACCCTAGTTGTCAAACCATAATTCCTAAATTGAAAAGGAAGTTGTTGACATCCAAAACCCAGGTAAGCAAACTCCCATAGTATCAAGTCTAAAGGAGGATACTGTATTCCATGCATAACCATGTCATGAACCAGACTCCGTCTTCCTGCTCAGCTGTTGTCTGGTATTCTGGAAGGAGCGTGTCAAATCCGCCCGCCACTGAGAGTCTTAAACAACCTGATCTTGACCTTGGATCCAGGGGACTCCTTTCACATTGGACATGAAGTTGGTCTACCTCATTTCCTGTTTGATTTGGTTCAAGATATTGTGGAGAGCCCAGTGGTCGTTAAGGTTAGTACTAAATGTAATAATACTATGGAATGGGTTTTGCAAAGCTAGGTTCTATCATAGATCCAAGTTGACAAGCTCAACTGTCCAAACTATTTTGTCTCTATTAGCAGCCCTGGAGTGAGACCATACTTGGAGAAGTGATAGTTATACTTTTGGCATACTGGGAGAAGCATCGTGATTGGGAGCAAGCAGAGAACAGGTTCACTTCTGTCCGCTTAAACTCATTGATATCTATTATCTGCTTTTCTCAGATACCTTGGTTCTATTGTCATTTTCAGAATATCTTAACAGTATTTCATATAACACCTCATAACTCCCCACACTATAGACTGGAGGAGTTCTCCAAGCCCTTTGTCAAGATCCTGCTTCGTCCAAACCCCAACCCTTTGGCAGTAGGTATCAAACCAGTCCAAAATTTACATCTTTTAAAATCTAGTGAGGCACCCACCCTCTCTGTGTCCAGACTGCTAATCAGTTTCATAAGTGGTCTGAGTTGACTGAAAAGATTGATTACCCATCTTTGTCTTTTCATTCTCATTTTCTTCTTCAGTCACTGGCAGCCTCCGTTCTGACCATGTTTGTCCATTGTGGAGTGCCTGTGGACGTTTGTCTGGACAGGCTGACCGCTCTGATCAAGACCCTCCTCCACTCAGCCTCAGAACAGGTGCGTGTTTCCAAGCAGGGTGATGTACTGTACATACCGCACTGAAGTGTGTTCCTGTACTCTGAGAATATGAGTGGTGATGTGGTCTTTGTAGGGCTGCACAATTAATCGTGAATTAATCGAATTTGCGATTATGACCTCCGCAATTAACTAATCGCAAAAGGCCGCAATTAATGTGATTAATAATTTTGCTTTGAATTGAGTGTGCTAGGACTCGTTCCCACCGAGTGCGCTGTGTGTAGCAATTTCACTGAGAAGACAGATAGCAGTAGGTCAAGACGTGTCACGAGTACCCGCAGCCGTGAGTAGTGAATAAATGAGCGAAAACGAGGACAGCGAGTTATTAGCAAGAAAGGGATCAACGTCTGTGATTTGGGAGCATTTTGGTTATTATATATTAATATTATATATTAAATATTATTCACAATTATTAATCGCAATTACCATTTTGAAGCAAGTAATCGCAATTATTATATTTTGTCATAATCGTGCAGCCCTAGGTCTTTGCAGTATCTATCTGAATGACCCCTTCCCCCCCCCCTTTGCCAGCCCTGTGTCCCCTTACCACCAGGCTGGGGTCTCTGTGATGGCCTCCTGTCACTGGTCCTACATACTCTCTCTGAGGTCAGAAAACACTCACCGTTCTAATGAAATGTACAGTACCACTATTTACCACCTTGACTTAGTAAGGCCATCCTGATCTTGTGGGCTCACATTCTGTTTCTCTACACGGATCAGTCTGCTCTGACTTTCACTGTCTTTGGCCCATGTTATCATGGATTCGTGATTGTCATTAATAGATATTTCCCTTTACCCATTCCTCCCTTGACAGCATGAAAATGATCCTTTATCGCCACCTATGGATTCAAGTCTTTTAAACTACCTGTGGGGGAGAGTTGGTGCCTCGCTGAAAAGGACAACGCCGAACACAAACTTCTGTTCATCCAACGGTATAGACTAGCACCCAACTATCTAATGCCACTTCATTGTACATTTTATTTTAACCAGTGTTCATGCGTTAACCAGCATTCATGATGTGTAATTTTGGACTCTTCTCACATCAGGTCTGTATGCCTTCCTGTCCATCGCTCTGCTCGTCCTTACCAAGGATCCGTCCTCCTGTGTCCCTCTGTTCTCAGAGAGTGAGACAAAGTGCATAGACACCCTAGGATGTCTGCTCAACATTGATTGGTTAGTTAAATACGTGGCTTCCTGCATAGCACCCCCTACACCTCATCTTCACCTACAGATGTGTTGTTACAGCGTGTTCCATACTAGCACAGTAGGGATGTGTGTGACTCTAGAATGAGATCTCTGCCCTACAGTTAGGGATTTAATGATAACCGGTATAGTGATAAACTATACACACATAACACAAACACATAAAATGTGATTAAATTTATCACGATAAAATTATCATTACAACCATGTTTGATTTTTGCGCTTTGAAAAACTCACTGTCAATACTGCCCAGCATCAACCGAAATTAGCAGTTAGCGTCTCGCAAAAAGAGCATAGTGCTGCTAATTGTTTTTGTGGTTTTCAGTATAAAACCTGGGGAAAAGATTTCAGTGTATCAGTAGTTTTAAAACATTTTCAACTTCATTTTATACCGTGATAATACTGATAACCGTGATAACTGGCCACTATTATCGTGATGTGACATTTTCATACCGTTACATCTCTACCTACAGTGTTGGCCAGTTGGTGGAGGGGAGTCCTGCTCAGCTCTGGGGGGACTCCGGTGTGAGCAGCCTGTCAGTCCTGAGCTGCCACATACTCTGTTTTCCATTTGCCCTTGATTTGCCCAAGGAGACGATGGACAATCTCCTCCAATTGTACCACAGCTCCGGCATCGTCTCAGGCCTGCTGCAGGTTCGAATCCCCCCCTCCATGTTAAAATGTGCCCCTCTCTGACTGACTTAGAGTAGAAAGTATCTGAGTTTGTATGATGTAACTGAGGATAACAAGTACTACTCAATATTGCTGTCCTAAGTTTTCTACCATTGAGACTATTGTGTTTTTCAAGGTGACATTTGATCTTTGATGGGCTGACTGGATCATGTTTATTTTCTCGGTACTCTGTCAGGTGATTCGAGCTCTTCCTCAGTCTCAGCTGGAGCTGCCTCTCTCTCTGCTGTGCCGTCTGCTTCTGTGTGACCCGGATCGCTCCGTTCCCTGCTTCACCGCAGCCGCCGGCACCTGTGGCTTCTTCTCTCCTCCCGGGGAGGGGAAGCACACCGCCTCCAGGGACCAGGCCCCGGTGTCTGAGAGCAGGACCGCCGGCTCTCTGCTCTCGGCCCTGCTGCAGCAGCCGGAGGCTCTGTGGGGCTCCGCCGCGGAGCTCCTAACCCTGCTGTCCCAGGCGGCGCGCTGCTCTCCCAGGCCCGCCCGCCTGCAGCTTCACCTGGAGCCCGCAGCCTTGCGCCGAGCCCTGTTTCACTCAGACGACAGCGTCAGATCCGCCGCGTGCAGCCTGCTCGGGCACCTGGACCCGTTCCTACAAACCTCCACGAACGACACGAAACCGGCCCTGCAACCTGACGTCTTCAGAGACATGATTGGCCGTCTTCGTGACCCCTCCCCTTCTGTCCGGCGGATGGCCTGCAGGGCAGTGGGGAATTGGCTGGGTCTGATTGGACAAGCCGACGTAAAGGCCGAGTCGGCGGCTGTGGTCTCTACAGCGCAGGACAAAACGAAAGGCAAGGACAGTGGCGTGTGCTCTCTGGTATGGGCAGGAAGAGACTCGGCCTCGTTAGTGAAAAAGCCAACAGACCGGGAGGAGAGAAGCAGGTGGGTGGAGGAGGCCAAGAGGGCGTCGGCCGCGCTGCCGGCCCTCATCACGGACCCCGACGCCCTGGTACGCCGGCACTGCTGCGCAGCCCTTGGGAACGCGGCCACAGTTGAAGGAGCGGCGTCCGCGCTGCTGGAGGGAGATGTGCCCCGCCTGCTTCTCAAAGCCGCCTGTGTCGATTCCCAGCACTCAGTCAGACGAGCAGCCAACACAGCCCTGTTCTGGTACAGTCAGCAGGACGCACTTCGACAGGTATACTGTCAGCACTAGGTGTATACCTCAACATATCTAGCTAAAAGTCCCTTTATTTTAAGATTTTCAAGTTACTGTGACACTTAGAATTATCAAGAGTTGTGTTGAGTGAAATGTTTGTTCTGAGAAAAAAGAAGGAAAAAAGACAACAGAATAGTGTTTTTGTAAGAAAAATCTTGAATTGATATTTTTTTTATTTATGTCCCTACTACTTAATTGATTGGCTTTGTTAATGTCCTAGGCATATCTCTCCCTGCATGTAACACCCCCCCCCCCCCCCCCCCACACACACACACACACACACACCCCACCACCACCACCAAACCAACATAATGTTGAACCCTCACCAATCTCCCTTCTTTGCTTTAAGGCCCTGATGTCCCTTGATGCACTTGAGAAACTTCACCAGGCTTCACAGCATGCACCTCCACAGTGTGGCTATCATCAAATCATTAACCAGCTAGGAGGTCATGGGTGAGAAATCTAGGACACTAGATCTAAGAACGAGTTTCCTTCAGTGTAAAAGCTGTGATTCACAGTCTGATGGACTGAACTGATTCATCTACAGGATACAACTAATTGATGAAAATGTTTTTCAATTATGCACATTATCTGAAATTGTAGTGAGATTTGAGCATAAGTTAAATTCAGGCCAGTTTGACAGGTCATTGTAGAAAGGGGAAAATGCATTTAGGACAAACAACTTGCAAAGCAGACCGAATACCCTGAATTTGATGGACGTGTAATGGATATAACATCTTAATGTTTCGTTTAATTTATTGCAATGGACCATTTGTATTTTGTTTGCCATTACAGTTATGCTTTTATCTTTGATAATATCAAGTAGGTTATATGAAAGAATGAAGACTGATTGTGGTTGCATTATCATTTTCTTGATTCGATGTGCAATTTGACATAACATTAAATAAAATGTAGATTTATAAACCGTTCACGACACAATTGTGAAAAGTCCAAAAACCAAATTATGAAGATCGAAACCAATATAAATTCAAGCGAAACCAATATAAATTCATTTGGGGTTTGGGGTACAGCGGGGTGTTAACTAGGCCAAAAGTTGAAGTTGGCGGTACCAGTGAGATGACATGTTGCGATTCTCTTATGACAAGTAGGCTATGTGTAGCTGAAATGACCAAATATGCCTTTTTCTTAACTGAAGTATTAGTTTACCCGAAAAACACTGTTCTGAAGGCCAGCAAATTGGTAGGCCTTTATCCAGATTCACTGACATTTTTAGATTATAATCCCAATAGGCCTGCAATTTTATACTCTGCTCGTTTTTAACAAATATGTTCCTATTTAGCCACGTAATAAAATGTGAAATCAAATCGAGAATCGTTACCTCCTTTTATTTTGTCTGAAATATATACAATAACGATTTAATTGTTTCAACTTGAAATTTAAACTTAGATTGGGCCTCGGCAAATGCACCTGGTCGAGGGTGAATCTTCTGAAAAATCGTGTTTTAAGGTACAATACATTTATGCATTTTTGTACATTTGTAAATCAAAAAAACATTGGATTGGTAATTTTGTCACGTTTTATATCGTTTCTTTAGTTAAAGAGGCTACGGTAGAAATTTGACGTTGATACAGGTTAGGGCTTGTTCTCTACAGCAGAATCTGTTCAACGCAATTCAAATTAGGCCGTGCGTCTGTGCGTTAGTCCGTGTAATCCGTTTCATAAAAACATCCATCAAAATGTCTACGTTCAATGTCCCGTTTCGCAGCAGTTCCAGGTATCCTAATCTGTCCTTTATGTCCTGTAAAACCACCCGCCACAATTATCCGCGCGTTGTGAATAATCCCAAAAAGAACGAACTAAACAGTAGGTTATGCAGACACGTTACTTTATTGGTTTAAATTAAACGAATGACATGTAACACAAAGAAAATATATTGCCTAGGAATGTTGCATTCATTGGGAATGACTGCTTGGTATTTTAGCTGGCCGTTTTCTCGACATTGCTGCTCTGCACAGCTTATGACATAAATATATCACAATAGGTAGCATACATTACATTAAAAGCTGTACTTCATAAATATGTTTGATTGTATAACGCCAAGACGTCAGAGCTTATTTGGGGAAAAAAACATTCAGTGTCTACTCATTCAAATGATATACATTTTCACCAACCATCAGTGTACAATAGCCTATCATTGATACATTTCACAATTATTGCGTTTTTATCTATTCTAAAAACGAAAACAATTAATTGAACTGATTCATATTTAAAACAAAAGTCAAAACTATTTCAGTGTGGTCAGCTTAGCAAAACTATGGCCAAAACAGAAAATGTATCCATACAAGAGGATTTTAAAATATTTGACACTGCATCCTTAGATAGAAAAGCCAGAAGGAACATGAAAACTATCACAAACATTCAAGTGAAAAATAGTATTGTTTTTGTTTTGTTTTTGTTTTTACAAGAAATAAGCAAAGGCTAACTACCATCTCTCCTTCAACATAACTATTGAAAAAGTCTTACAAATTGGAGCAAACCAGATATAAAATCACTTCCCCTGAATATGTTGCCTATAAAGCAAGTAAAGAGACAGAGGGTCACTGGTGTCTGAAATCCCATACCTTCCTTTCCATAGAAGAGACATCACTAAAGAGACAAGTGGGTTTGCTGAAAGACAGCATATGATGTGAGGCTGCCATGGAACACATGTACAGTAGCTGTAGCATCATAACAGAGAAAGACAAGTCAGCCATGCAAAAAGATAGATATGAATGGTCAGTCCCATCTACTGTCAAGAATTACCAACTGACAATTGTAGGACTTACAGCGTGAATTGCATAACCTGAGCTGCAAAACTGATTGCACTACTGTATATTGCAAGTATGCCATATTGCAATTACAAAGCCATTAGTCAACCTTATCAACACAAAAATGTCCAGTCTAACATCAAAGCAATGTGCATTTTTTCTTTGTATTACTCATTTTTGAAGGTATTCTAACTAATCTGTACCATATATTTATAGCAATAATCTGTCACAAATATGCTGAGAAAAAATCAGTTGTGTTCGTAAGATCACTAATGAAAATACATCAAGACCAGTATATATGGCCATTGTTGATTCACATAGTCTTACCAGCATATAAACATACCTGGTCTCTGCTGGAAATCTAGCCCATCACATGTTTTAGATTCATTCAACAGGAGACCCATTCAAAATTGATTGTCAAATAAAACATTACAGCTTCACAGTGCAGGCCTACTTGGTTAGACTTCAGTAGTGCAGGAATAGTGGAAGTATAGAATATAGTTGGTTGACTTGTACAAAAAATTAAATTATTTAAACATGCAATTACCCTCTTTTGCCCCTCTCACCAAAATAAAAAAAAACATTCAATCTTAAACATTCAAATGAAAATTGAACATTTTCTCTGTCATGATTCTTTCAAAACTACTTGCAGATATCTTGGTGTCAGGCATTGGTGTCCTGCTTGAGCCGCTGGCTACGGGCCTTGTACACCTCAATCAGCAGGTCTTTAACATACTGGATCTCACGCTCCACTGATTCTGCCTTATCTCGAAGCTCGCGGTTCCGCCCCTCAAGACCATGTAGTTGTTCCTCTAGGGAGTCTAGCTCCGCCCTTTTGCGCTGGCGATACCTGGTGAGGTCAAAAGAACAGTCATTTATAAGAGTGAATCATGTAATGAAGCCAAGTGCCACCTCTGCATGTGCTCGTTTTTTTTTCTTTTCAAGCATGGACAAAACGACCGACTGCATCTTTAACACAACACCCAAAATGAGTGTTTGGTTGAATCATACCTGTGTGCGGCAGTCTTGTTCTGATCTCTCTTCTTCTGTTTGCGTTCTCCACGGGGGAACTCTGGGATGGCCTCTAGTTCGGATTTCACTGAACATGAGTCATCCTTTAGCCCCTGCACTAGCCTGTGGTCTGGTGACCCCAAGTCCAGACTTTCCCTATCCACTGACAGACAATCTGAACCCTGATCCTCAAGGAAACCACAGTGGAAGTCATGTTGGCGTCCCAGCTGCAAACTCTCTGCTTTGACCTGCTCATGGACAGCACCGAGGAAGCTATGATAGGCCTCTGGTGGCGTGGTCTGAAGGTAACAACCCTCACCTCTCTCAGTCTTCCAAGGAATGGTATCCTTTGCCATCTCACCACCACCTTTGACATGACTCAACACTTCCATCTCACTGCTACAGTCACCTGCGCCATTTATCTCCCTCATGCCATACATCAACAGATCATCTTTCTTGTGTGGGTCATCCAACGGCCCGCCAAAGCCATACCCTCCTCCAACGACTTTGCCTCCACCTGTAAGCTCCTCTGCGAGACGGCAATGTTTCTCCTTCGGAAGAATGGCGCATCTTCTAATCTCGACTGCACTGCCCAGGCAGTAACCCTTCCCTACTACGCGCTCATCCTCTATGCAACTGAAACTACCATTATGGGTCACCGCCGAGTTACCCGAGCTATTCCCTTTGGGACTCCATAAACTATTCTCATAGACCTCGGCCAGCCTCGGCCCATCGCTAACTCTTTTACGGCCACACCCATTGGGGCGACTGCAACTGTAAGGGGCGTGTCTAGGAATTTTTGATCGGCCAATGGGGCCGCCACAAAAGCTCAGCAGGTCTAGTTCCCCAGTTGCCAGGGTAACAAGGAGAGGGCTTGATTCCGATTGGTTGGAAGTAGGGTATGACGAATAGGGCAATTGGTAGTATGATTGGGGACCCACAGGTGATGGACTCTTGTCGCATTTTCCCAACTTGGCCCCTTTCTCTGGCAGCGGCTCGGACAGGAAGTAGTCCTCCAGTTGTGCAAGTTCCTCTTGCAGCAGAGAGGTCATGACCTCCAAGTCAGAGGGCACCTGTATATCATTCTGAAGGGGTGAAGGGGGAAGGGAGGGATTGGGGGAGGGAGAGGAGTGAGGGTTTGGGAGGTAAGAAGAGAAATCCACTTCTTCCGTCATCCAGTCAGAGAGACCATCACCTGTGGTGGAAAGACAAAAAAAACAAAAATGTATGATTTCCATATATGAAACATTATCATTTACTTTTCACAATGAATTTGCGCCGATAAAGGTAAATTAATTGAATCTTTAAATATCAAGCATGAAAAAACAGAACATGCTAGAAAATGTATTTGTGCAGAGCCATCTTGGATAATGAAGATCGAGGATAACTAAAATATTTTACATTTTAAATGCTACATTTCTCAGAAAATAGACATGACAAGTTTATCACTTACTGTGCAAGGAGAAGGAATGTACTGCACTGCGGTTCCCACCTGAAATGTGGAAAAATAAAAAAGCGTATTCGCTGCAACTCACCAATTAAGTGCTGACTCTCCTCTGGCACCTCCCCCCTGCACCCCTGTGATTGGCTGTGGTTAGCCTGTGGGTGAGAGAGAGCGAGGGGGTCTGCCGGGCAGACGCGAAGAGTCTTCCAAAGAGGAGCTGTTGCTGCCATCATGTAGTATATTGGTCTTTTGATTCAGTTCAAGTCCAAGCGTACGCCTTGAGGTGGTGGGGTCTGAGAGTTGAGCCACAGTGAACAGGGCTGGGTGAGCATAATGAAACCTATAGGATAAAGAATTAGAGGGGGTTGTTACATTTTTCCAGACACAGACCACACCTGCAAGTATTTCATCCAGCAATGGAATAAGATGAACATTTCAGGGTGAACCCCTTAATTGCAATGGAGGTCAGAACCTCAACAGGTTTATATGACTGATTGACAGACACTTATTTTTCTTAATGTGGCTTATTGACATATTACTGACATATTTTCCACTGAAATTACATTATTGAAATACATACTACTGCATACGATGATCTTAGGAACTTTGTTCTAACTCTGGATCTTATACCTTTTGAATGTCTCTTAAAAATAAAGCCAAAAGGCTACACTCATTTTAAAGTAGTTTATCAGTCCATTGAACTGCATACTGAAACGTTATTACTGTATGTTGTCAGAATTAACAGCACAGTGGATCATCGGCTTTGACTTAAGAAGAATACCACCATTTGACACAGGAAGCTGAGAAATGTTACACCAAAGCAAAAGGTGGCGGAGATGCACTTGATGCTCTGAAAACACGTGGGCAAAACCAATGACGTAATCCATAACTGTATCCCAGACTCACGTATGAGCCAGCTACCTCCTCCACGAACCCCATGGGTTGAACCCATACAACTTACTCTGACACTATCACAGCACTCATGAGACTCAATGTCCTCTATGGTCCCAGACTGTTAATGTTGTCTTTACAATATCAGAAAGTGACGTCTGCAGGAAACCAAAAACGACACTATCCTTAAGAAACAAGCATAAGAGACTCAATTAAGTGTATCATGATTTTAGTTTATCGTGCTATGTTTATGCTATGTTTATACTTGTGTGTCGAAAACCATACTTTGCAGTTGGCTTAATAGCTATCGTTGACGATAGCGCCTTTCCAGGTGAAATACAATGTTTCCAGGACACCATATTGTGTTCAAAATTACTACTGTAGCATAGTTTTGGAAAGTTTTGATTACGTCCGGGCTGATTGATCAACATCAGCAGGTTAACATCCCAGTCACAAAGCTCATCTTTAACAGACACCAACAATGACACGTTCTAGAGTAGGCTACTTTGAACAAAGTATGATAAGAGTAACAAGTTCAACTTACTCCATTCTTGCTGAAAATGTTGTGAGTTTGGGTGCGTTGCTAGAGCAAAGCACGGCGTTTTCTCGGGTCGGAGTTGTTTGGAATTTAGAAAGCCATCTTCCTCGGAGTATCCAGGACAGTGTAGAAGTCAGGTCGGGCTGCTGCCTTGTTATGATGACCGAGGAGCGATTAATTGAGTGGAGGGAGCATCACTTTCATTCACACCTAGCAACCAGCCGCGTCACGAGGACGAACCATGCTGGTTAGATTCCTCCGCCCGACCTTCATCGTATTTACCAGACAACAGAGCCCATAAGTAGGGGATATATAGGATTTTGTAGTGGCAGAAATCTTAATAATTAAGTAACATACTCACTTTCAGATTATGCATTGTGGGTGGTTCTTCTAGCAGGTGCACAACCGCAAGGCTACGCATGTGTGTCTTGATGTGCAATAATGGCGACAGGGCTTAATGCTATATAGAGCGTAAACAACTCCTAATGCATTGTTTACCAGGGACTATTTGATTTCATTCAACGAGGAAGAATACATTATCAGGAGATGCGTGGTTGCTATTGCAAGTGAATTGCATCAGTTTCAGGCAGAGAGCAGATTCGCTGGATGTACTGAACCTGTCGCTCTGTCATTGGCTGGGGAGGCTGTATCTAGTGCGCGATTGGCTTACTGGTAACAGACTTGGCACCTCGACGGTTTTTAGTTTACCGCTCTCTGTGCACATGTTCCATGTAAACAACATTCTGACCAGCCTTCAGACGGGAAGCGAGTTGCTAGTAGAGCCGAGGCTTCATGCTCTTTTCACTTCACCTTCATGTAGGCCTACCTCACTTTATTCACTTCATATAGGCTATTTTGGTTGCAATGACTGGTGGTCACAAAAGTGATGCCCTGTGTCATATAACTTAATATAAAACACGTGCTGCACGTATGTCCCTGTTGTTACATTGTTTACATTGTATTACAAATATTCCATGCTATGCGTATTTTACAGAATAGACCTATAGAGTGTAGCTCTAAGGTCACAGTCGGTTTAGACATACGTTACTTGTTACTTGTGGTAGTCTAATTATTATTTACAGTAGTGAGGCGCAGCTGCCCAGAACAAATTAATACTGATAATGCCTGCTAATGACGATTATGCAAAGAATGGTGCCTTGTTTCCACCCCTTTCAGCAAACCCAAAAGCTAATGGAAGGAGCTGTGTCTTCCTGTTGCTATAGCAATAGCGAACACTGCCCCCTATTTTAGACATGTTGTCTGGTTGCTGTTGCCATGGGATTTGCAGCGCTCGCTTTCGCTCTCTTGTCTCCCTCCATCCGTTCCCTGCTCCTCACTTGCTGAGTTGCATCTCTGCAAAAGTTCTCTTTCCAATAAAAATAAATATACATACAAATAGCGTTGGGGAAGTTTGAAAGGTGTGTTGAACTATGGAGGTGAACTTGAAACTTCGAGTAGGCTAAGCTATACAATACCAGATGGTCTTATTATATTAGCCTATTTAATCCAAAACCTATGCCCATGGCAACTATGTCTACATGGACTTTCTTCTACAAATAGCAACATCCCCCCCAAAAAAAGAATTGAAAATTGAATTGGGGTAGGCGAATCTCGGGAAACACTAGATTCTGCGAAAGGATGGGGACAACCGCTATCGTATAGTCTATAACCTGTTCAGCATCCTCCAAGATCGTTTGAAGTAGTGTGGTGGGTATGGCTAGCCTAGTCTAACACATTCCGGTTCAGAGTATAGTTGTAGAAGGGTAACCTGATGCAATCTACACAAGCGCGATCGTAACGGAGATGATGGTGAGATAGTAATGGTGAGATAATAATGGTGTTGTGCGTCTCCCAGGAAAGCGCTGACTCCTCGCGCGGCTTGCGTTAATTGGTCCAGTGGGGGTCTTCTGTGTGCTCAGCCTGTGAGAAATCCCTCAACTTTGCCTATGCTGCCGTGTTTCCCAGTCTTCATGACCATCTCGATGATTTCCTATCCTATAATAGTGCGCGGAGCAGTAAATATTGAATCTTTACACTTAGCTAGTCTAAACGGCTATTTGAATTACACACGTGGGCCATCATTTCCCAATAGCCATAAAATTAATAATAATGATGCAAATAGGCCTATGTTTCTGTAGTCCTATAGGACAAAAGTCTTTAAAAAAAGTTGTTGATTTAGGTAGGCTACATGCACCCTTTGCCCATAATCCAGACCAATAACGGGAAATTCAGAAAACGAAGTAGGTCAAACCCTGAGCAACAGGTTGAAATGCTGGTCTGCAAAAATGTGTAGGCTTCCGTCAGATTTTACTTTCATGTTGCGAGTCTGAACATACAGCAACACGCAAAGAGCTCCGAGAGGAAGCACAGCATGCCAAGTGCATGTGTGGCACATTAGTAAGAGTTACATCACAATTTCATCACTATCTCCCAGAATTCATTGTTGTCTTCCTTTCTTGAACATGCGATAAAACAGTTTAAAAATGACTTGTGAATAATAATACATTAATTCCAATGGGGATGTACGTATTCCCATTCAATTGTTTAGAAGTGCATTTTCCCTACGGGTTGCATGTCTGCATGCTTCTTTGTTGCGACGAAGCCTATAACGTTTGGGGCATTTTGTCTTTCATGCGTCTGTAAATCCCCCCATTGCATTTCTTTGAATCAGTGTAAACCCGATTCAAGTCAGGTGGTTATGGTATGTATTTAGTATTCCACAAGGAACCCGTGATAAATTAGCGCTGTTTGTATTAAAGAGGACAGGTTGTTTCTGTTTACCTTAGGGACGTCAGGGTAGCCTATTGTTGGGAGAGCGCTCCTTCATGGTTGGGTGTGTGTGGAGGGGGAGGGGGGGGGGGGGGGAGGGGGAGGGGTCAAACTCGCGCCTGCCACCTTGACGACCAGACTGGCGCAGCGAGCGCACATTTGGTGACAAGGCACAATACACGTATGACAGTCTTCCCAACAATCAAGAGCCCAAAAACGTGTCAATATAGTGCGCGACATGCGCTTGCTTCTCTCACAAGAGTCAGGGATATGCCTGCCATTCTTGTTTTAGAAGTTAGGACCGGTTTCACAATGAAGTGCAATCAAGTCTCATGTGGCTCCTGAACTGTCATCACTCGCTCGTGGTGTGTCAGGTTGATCTCCATTCTAAGGCGAGTCTAAGCCCTTGAGGCCTCTAATCTATTGCCTTTGAGCTCTGGGTGTGTCTTTACAGAGACCATGATTTTTATTTAGATTACGCTTATCTCATTAAAAACGAATAACATTAGGCAATTTTAACTAGGCTAATCGAAACCATTAGTCTTGTGAAAATGGTCAATTATTTTCAGTGTACACTGTAGGCATACCGAGTTGTGAATAGACTTATTGGCCCCTGAATTAAATGTTTATTTTTGCCTCACATAGGCCAGTACAAATTATAATGGCCGGGTTTCCCGACAAAGAACCTTCTTAAGGAACCCTTCTTAAGCAACCCTTTGCATGGGAGTTAAGAAGTACTTTGGAGTTAAGCTTCTTAACTCAGTCAAGTGCTTCTTAACTCGTTCGGGAAACCCGGCCAATATCATAAATACCTATTAGAATGCAGTTAAAACTGAACATAAATCACTATAAAGGAGATGGTTCCACTATTGCAGAGAAGAAAGCTATATAGCCTAATCTTTTTAATTGACAATGACAGACATAACTGCTGTTTTTTATATATAAAGATTGCTGTGCAATGTTATCACCTCCACCTTTCAAAGAATGTTTGTCCAGTATAGTGCTGTTTCACATTTCAGAAAAGTAAATTTGTTGCCCTCCTCTGGACACTATTGGTATATATTATGAATGCAGGTGGAATTTGATCGTTTCTCTAAACATGTTGCCTAGTGATGTGAATGTGTGTGTGTGCGTGTGTGTGTGTGTGTGCGTGTGTGTAATCGGGATATAAAATTATTTAGTGATGTTAAAATCTGTGGCCTGCATGTTCTGAAGGAAATTTGAGAAACATGTTTTGAACGATGTGGCAGAATTCATTTGATCATCTCAGTGTGCTTTCTAAGAGAGATATGTCTTCATTTTCTCATCTTTTAGGTTGTTTTTATGCACTCCTTGATATTTGCCATTAATATTGACAACACTCTGCGAGACCCTCGCCTTCCCAGAGCCCGACCAGCCTATTAGTGCGCTGAAGGCCTGGGGACCATGGCAATCTGTGCGTGAAACGGGAGGGAGATCTCTGGATGCTCATTAATATTTCACCAACATTGAAGCTGGTTGTCACTCATGCTCACTGCCCTCTTAAAGAGCTGTTTATTATTCAAAAAGGCACCTTAGAGGCTGTCAGGCCTGGCATGGCATATGCAATTCTCAATGTCAGACAAAGACTTGTGTTGATTTTATGTTGTATTCACATACACATTCAAGTGGGAGTTTGTTTGTGTGTGTGTGTGTGTGTGTGTGTGTGTGTGTGTGTGTGTGTGTGTGTGTGTGTGTGTGTGTGTGTGTGTGTGTGTGTCTGTGTGTGTGCAGCTGTGAGACGTACTGTAGCAGCTTCACCTGGGCTGGCCTAAAGGTAGAGTACATGGGCCATGTTCCTGTCTCAGACTATCAACATCAGAGGGCATTAGCGTGTTTTTCAGTTGCTCCATTTATAGCCAGGGAATGAAACTCAAAATCAAATTGTATCTACTTGGCAAGTGGTTGGCTGTGATTCCCTGCGTGCTTGTTTTTGGCACACTGCTCTACGAGGATCTTGAATACTGCATTAATCAAATGATTCCACTTTCACATTATCGTCGGTCTGTCAACACACTTTTCACTCACTGAGGTGTCATTTTCAACTACAGGGACTGAGTGAACACAGGAAACATTCACTTGACACTAATGTTCATTCCCATTTCAGAAAGCGGTCTTACATCAGTTTTGGTATTGTTGTTATGGCAGCTATGGCAAACAGTCACAGCTGATCTTGTTTTATTACAGGGGCAGAGACAAATTAAGTTACTTCTTCATGACCTGAGAGGACTCATTTGACGGATCATTCTCAGATTGCACCTCAACTAATATTTTCAGCATACTTCCAGTTGAATACATCAACATTGAAATTCCTATTTGAGTTAGGGCTGAACTTCTTGTTTATTTTAAAAAAGAGCAGATGATTAGTACTTTCATTAGAGACCTGAAATTAAATGAAACATACTTAATTTTCATTTTTATTTAAAAGGTGCTTATGACATGATAGTGTTAGCATGTGGCCTTTTTAAGTACCAAGTCGGTGTTTACAGCTCAGGCTGAACACAGAATGTTGTCTTCAACCTGACCTAGTTCAAATTGTAAGCATGTTCATGTTATTTCCCTGTATGAAAATTGCTTTAAAGAATATAAAAAAAACTAATATTAATTTCTTAACACATTCTAACAAAACATAACGGTACAATAACAAATACAATGTCTGGCACAAATATTTTATCAGAACGACTTCAACATACCATTAATATAATATAATCGAGTGAGCATTTAGGAAAATATGTATTAGATTCATTGGCAATTACAACTGTGCATACATATTATTTTAAAACGTTTGGCAAAAGGAAACATGTTTCTATACTTTCTCTCTTCATACACAGTTCCCTTAATATATTCATTGGCATGGCAGGTAGTATCAACTCATTTAACCAGGCGTGGCTATAATGCAATATAAATACAACTCTTTAGATTGACTATTAAACCGATTAAGTAAAAAAGCTTCCCTTTAATTATCTTAAAGCATTCCTTGTGTGGTCTGAACATCAGAACATCCGTCTCCTCAGTAGAGATGTCATCCATCGCACACAGCCAGAGTCCCATCCACGTAAGACAGGTGTACATGTGGCCAGAGAGAGGGAGCAGCAGAGGGGTGTGGATGTCTGGGAGCTAACCCCTGGTTTCTCCTGGTACAGTGGGGTGTGAATGTCTTGGATCTAACCCCTGGTTTCTCCTGGTACTGCACAGGACTGCAATCCAGTTGTCTCTCAGCTCATGAACTGCGTGTAGCCCTCCGCCCCGGTTACTATGACGTCCATCCAGATCCGCATGGCCTCCGGAGACGGAGCCACCATGAAGTAGAGCCGGTCGTGAGTCTTCACACAGAACGTCAGGGAGGGGTTGGGGCTCTGGAAGAGCACAGAGACAGAGGAAGACATTCAACTTCACTATTCTGTAAAACAAGGCCAATAATAGTTACATCATATGGTTAGCAATTTACTATTTGACTTGTAAAAAAATAGCAAATTACTGCCATCGGTAGCTTTGTTTTTTTACTACTTCATAATACATGGCATTGCCAAAATAATAATAATAATAATCAAAAGTTATTGTATTTAGAAACAAAGTCACAGTCATTGATATTAAATTGTAAAACACCTTTTATAGCTCATAAATCAATTGCTATGAAATTATCATAACCTATAACATGTACAGTTCTAAAATTACATTGTCAAAAAAAGAAATAGAACAGACATGTATTATAACTTTTAAGCAATTTCATTTCTGAGCTTGATCTTAATTGTAAAACTCAATATTAAACTACAAAATTGTGAGGGAAACATACAGATTGAACAGTGAGTCTTGTAATGTTAAAAGTAGGACAGTTTCTATAGCTACCTTTGAGGCACTGCGCAGATGATCATAGTAGACCTCCTCAATAGCCTGGAAGTAGATGAGCCCTTTCAGCTTGGTCTCATGCTTGTCTGAGGGGAGAGAAAGGCTTCTCAGTTTATCATCTCTCACACTGATGCAATACAAGGACTTTATTCACTCAGTCTGAGTCTGGACAAATTGCATTCTATTGGAATTTCATGGTGGAAATCAAATGGTTTGGTTTTTGAATGAATATTATTGGCCCAGTGCAGAGTAGATTGGTATGAATAAACGCACTTACACAAAGCCTCAATGCATCATTCATTATTGAAACAGCACCTTACCTACACTATGATGAGATTGATGTGAATAAAATAGGTATTTGGCTTTTGCTTTGCCTTCAAATGTACAGTATATGTAATGAATGCTATGCTTCAAGGACACTTTTTTAATTCTCAGGAAAATAATTATTTCTAACTTGTTTTACATCAACGTGCAGCAGCGTTTTTATCTTTTCCAAGTGCATTTTAAGTGTCTTACTGAGGACAAACACCCAACAACGATGAAAGGCAATCCTTTGAAATACAGCCTGTCTTCTCTTTAGCCATGCTTTTTTTGTTAGGCCAAATCTGCTTGGTAATCAGATAAATGTTTTTGAAATGTTGTGAGGTTTGTTTTGTTAGTCACGAACAAGCCAGGAGCTAGCCTCCTCCCTTCCTAACGCACAGCTAGAGAAAGTATTGCAGCTTATTTCATCACCATCATCATCGTCAGGAGTGAGGGGGTGAAAAGGCTAGACAAGTGAGTAGAGGGAGTATGGAGAACAGGGCAGCAGTGGGCGCAGCAAGCCAGCACGTCCGTGTACAGTTTGCACTTTAGCGGAGAATCCTATTAGTATCTCATAAAGCCATGTCAATGTGACCTGACAAGTGATATCAGAAAACTCCCTGCCGCCCTGGGTAGTCTAGAGCGCAAAGAAGAGGGTTTAATGACGCCACTGGAGTATAGGAAATCAAATGAAAAGCCAGTCATGAAAACCTGTGGCGTATTGCTCCTGGTGTCTCTTTTCTCAAAGCTTGGATAACAGAATGTTCGGCTGGCTTACAGTATGAGCAGTGTGTTGTTGTGAGCAAAGGCACAAAGAGACATACGCCCCCCACCTCGAGCCCGCCTGAACCCTGCCCCCCACCTCGAGCCCGCCTGAACCCTGCCCCCCACCTCGAGCCCGCCTGAACCCTGCCCCCCACCTCGAGCCCGTCTGAACCCTGCCCCCCACCTCGAGCCCGCCTGAACCCTGCCCCCCACCTCGAGCCCGCCTGAACCCTGCCCCCCACCTCGAGCCCGCCTGAACCCTGCCCCCCACCTCGAGCCCGTCTGAACCCTGCCCCCCACCTCGAGCCCGCCTGAACCATGCCCCCCACCTAGAGCCCGTCTGAACCCTGCCCCCCACCTCGAGCCCGCCTGAACCCTGCCCCCCACCTCGAGCCCGTCTGGACCCTGCCCCCCACCACGAGCCCGCCTGAACCCTGCCCCCACCTCGACCGGCCTGAACCCTTCCCCCACCTCGAGCCCGCCTGAACCCTGCCCCCCACCTCGAGCCCGCCTGAACCCTGCCGAGGACGTGCCGCTCCTCACCGGCGTAGTAGGAGAAGTTCCTCTTCAGGCGGTCGAAGACAAACCAGCGTTTCTTCCAGGATTTGATTTTGCCGCCCATCTTGACCAGGTGGCCCTTGCACATCTTCTCTGTGAGGATGACATAGGGGCAGGTGTCCACGCTGTGGCCGGACGACTCCACGTGGGCGCGCAAGTCAAACTCCTCCTTCCTGATGGGCAGGTAGCGCGTCATAGGACGGGCCTGTGGGGAGGGAGGTTTCATGAGGAGCTGTCATAACAATAACAACATGAGCCGTTCACTGAAGCGTCTGGAAGAGTGATGGAGCTTAATATGTATGTTATGGCATAATTAGTTGGACCAGGTGCGCGTTGATTTCCTCAAGGATATTTGTTTAGTTCCATTATTCATACATAAAACAGGCAATTAGAATCAATCAGCTGAGATAAAAGCAGGCACAATGTGTATATCGTACTTGATAGTGAACCAAATCCCTTGCTCTCTCCTCGCCCAACCCCTTTCTCTGCTCTGCCCTCGCACCCTCTGCCCCCCCTCCCTCTCTCTCTGTTCTCTCCTCTCACTCACACTCTTTGATCTTCCTCTCGCACCCGCTCTCTCTCTCTCTCTCTCAAGTTTCCCGTCTCTCATCCTCTCAGTGTCTCCTCCTCCCCTTCCATCTCCTCTCTCCTTGCCTCCATCTTCTCCTCCCGCTGCTCCACTGACCTGGGAGAAGTGTTTCTCTCTCATCTTCACCTCCTCCTCCACCAGCCTCTGCCTGTGGGCGGTCTCGTCATGCAGCCTCCTCTCGGCCTCCTCGCGCCTCCTCCGCTCCTCCTCCAGCAGCTGCCGCCGAGCCAGCGCCTCCCTCTCCTGGGGACGGGGAGGGCAGGAAGAAAGGAGAACAGATGGAGAGAGAAGGGAGGAAGGGAGAGTCAGGAAGAATACACAAGTTAACGGCACGAGGGCAAAGACACAATAACAAGCTGGTTACAAGGGGCCAGTCTGGGTGTGGGTCAAGTTTTGAGGCGGGGGACGTAAATTGAAGGTTAAATGATGGTGTACAGGGTAAGTGTAAGTCTAGGCGTTGGGGAGCCGATGTCTACACTTCCATGTGCTCCATTCGAGCGGCTGTGAGGCATACGTTTGAACTTACTCTGCTCTCCACCAGCCTGGCTTTCTCCTGCTGAGCCTCCTTCAACATCTTCTCCATCTCCTCGATCCGCACAGCCTCCATCCCACTGCCACTGCACAGGCAGAGAGAGAAAACAGCTCTAATGAGATCCACCACGGGACTGGGAGAGAAGAGTCAACAGAGAAATGCCTCCAAACCAAATGTCTTGAAAAACAACAACTCCTAATCAGACAAGTGTTCTTCTTTGCTGTGGGCCCCGCAGTCAACTAAGCAGTTTTCAGTAGCAGGAAACTGATTACTCTGCCCCAGGAAAACGGAGAAAAACGTAAACAGGTGAACTTGTCTTCCGCTTGGAATAGTTGGCATGGCAACAGGCAGTGTAATTGTTGTCAAGGGAACAGACATGTAACAAAACATGTTGTCAGGGGAACAAAGAACAGTGACCCTTCTTTAGGGAGACGGGGAGGGCAGACTTGAGTGTTCCCATGGAAACAGGCAAGTTGCCCTTCTGCCAGTCTCTCACCTTTCTGGCGAACAGGCGGAGTTGCCGGTAGAGACGCTGGTGTCCACGCTGTCGGAACTCTCTAGGCTCAGAGTGTCGTACGCTTGGTCGCCAGCGGGCGGCGCCTGGTGGTGTAGGATGGAGTGGTGGACCATGGGCGGGGGACCTGTAAGGGGATAAAGGGCATTAAACTGGTGATGAAATGACTACAGCGCTCCCTACTGTTAATGAAGAGTTATTGCAACCAATATATTCCGACCAAACTCCTATGTCTCTTGACAGTGTTGGCAGTCTGACTAACCTGGAGACAAAGCGCTGGACCGAAGCTGATGACTCACATGCAAAACCATAATTGACTATCGCGGCACGGCCTCACCGGCGTCGGGGTCAGGGGTCAACGTTCTACCGTCAACAATCAAGAAATGAACCCTCTGCGATTCTCTAACTTCGACACAGGCGTCGATCGTGACGCCATGGCTACAGTGGAGTCGCTGTCATTGATGACAATGGATTGGTTCCCTCAGCGTCTGATGGCTGATGGTTGACGCTGACGGCTGCCGTGGAGCCAGAGGGTAACCCTGGCTTCAGCTATAGACCAGCAGGAGGCGCAGTCTCCTCAGTGGTCTCTCAGAGGGACTCCTCGGGGAGTGATGGGTGGAGCCTGAGGGGGAGGAGTTAGGTTACCTTTGCTCTGCAGAGCCAGCTGCCTCCTGGTCTCCATGTCTGCAGGGCTCGACACCGACAGCTCCCTCGGCACCAGCTGAAGGCCCTGGGACAGACAGACGTAGGGAGTGATAGTGAATCTATCACGTATTGTAGAATAGAATAGATTAGACTAGAACAAATTATGCATGCTCACCTTGGTGGGCGTGCTTCGTCCAAGCGTGACCCCATTGGAGCGTGGAGGAGTCCCAGAACCATTGACGTTAGAGAGGGTCGCCATCTGTCCGACCTCACCGTCCGGTTTGGACCGGAACACCTTAGGAAAGGACCCCCGTTAGGCGGCAGCACAAGCTGCCTGACACTCTACTGTACGTCACCATGACAGGAGAGGAACTGAGGAGCAGAACCCAGATAGTAGCCTGGCTTCGCCATCCTGACCACGTGAGCTCACATCCTGTTTCTCTGCGCAGATCAGTCTGGCCACGCTCCCGTGAGTTCCACCCGGCAGATATTTGCCGTGCCAACCACAGCCGTTTATCTAATACGGAGCGGGTTTGATAGAACAACTGTACCCGTTTGATACGACGACTGAGCCACGTTTCGTTGCTCTGATTGGTTATCTATGTCTATCCAATCGCGTCCAGAGGCATTATAGAATACAATAGAATTTCCCTTGGAAATAGAAAACATACTCAGCAGCTCCGGACCCGTCGCATTCTTGGCGAATTGGGTCTGGCGAAGCCAGGCTACAGAGAACGGGGCGTAGAGCGAAAAAACGGGGGGAGTTTACCTGCCCTTGCCTGCGGGAGGAGTGAGACTTAGCAGGGAGCGGGGGGGGGCTAGGCTGTGGGGGCTCCCCAGCAGACATGATATCCTGGTACCAGCGCTCTAAACTGAGGCTGCTGCTGTGAAGCCGGCTCCACTCAGGCTGGCTCTGAGGTCGCGCGGTCAGCGGTGTCCAGCCAAAGGAGCAGAAGGCAACAGTCAGAGAGATGCACAAAGCCAGGCAGGAAACAGAAAATAGTGTAAAAGTATAGAAAACCAAAGTAAATATAAGGTAAATGTATTACCAAAACAGTAATAACCCATTCATAACACAGTTATAAAGCCAAGATTGTTTTACAAACACAATGGTTGGTGTGCCAACAAGAGATAGCCCTGAAAAGACAGGCAGTGGACATGAACAATGGAACTTGGAGGTAAGTCCAGTCCACTCTTCCCTTCTATCAAGTAAAGGTGTTATATGCAGGACATACTAACAGGTAAAAACGGGGTTACCCATGAAAGGGGAGGGGCACACACCTCAACTGACAGAGAGGGGGAGGGGCCAAATGGTGTTGAATGGCAGGAGAAGGAGGGGTCAGAGAGAGCAAGCTGGAATGATTGGATAGAGGAGGCAGGGGAGGGGCCAACTTTCTGCATTCCAAACATCTGGCTTAATTGACTGACGGTGATGTATTCCTTCACACAGACAACCCAACCAACCAGCCAAGACACACACAGACACACACACACAGAGACAGACACACACACACACACAATTGGACAGATTTTGAAAAGAGAAGAGAAACAGATAAGAATTTAGAAGGTTAGTGTATCTGCAAGCAAGCCATGATCTACAGTAAATGAAAGATTTCAGGTATTGATATTTGACAGCTAGAGAGAGGTGGGAGTGCACCAGGCAGATCAACAGAGAGAGGGCTGGAGAGCTTTGGTGTTGTACCTCGCGAGGAGCAGCTGGGGGCGCAGCAGGGGGGGGGCAGGAGGGAGCGGGGGAGGTGGGGTGGGGTTGAAAGGAGCCGCTCCCATACATCTTATAGACATCAGAAAGCTTGAGGTACTCCTACATCATCACCCAAAACACAGCATACACAAGTTGAGATGGGAATCGTACTTAAGCAAACACACACACACACACAAACCCAAGCGAATCCCCACACACATGCTGTAATCCCCAGCAGTTCATTTATGATTTATGTCAAAATTAATATTTTCACGGGTAAATCTCTTCAAACTGCGCCTCGGGACGGGCAAAGACAGCTACATAAAAGCCTGAACAACACAGCACACAGACGCCACTGTGATCAATCGAGAGGCATCCAAACATACAAGCTCAGGAACAGAGACACTGACACTTTGTCACGCCGTTATTTTCCAACGTTCATTCGCCATGCTCTCAATGCGATGCGGAACTGGCTGGTTAGGATGTGAGGAGGGGGGGGGGGAGTCAGCGTACGCGTTTACCTCCTGTGGCCTGATGGCACAGAGCTCAGGGGAGGGGGTGTGAGAGGAGGAGGAGGAAGAGACTGGGGAGGGGTGAGGGGTACGCAGAGGACCATCCTCCTCGACAAGGTCGGGTTCGCTGATGTGAAGTACGTCCTGTTATGAAAGTGTTCAGCCACTATGGTAAACAATCCACTATGCTATGATTCTGAAAGCTACTCATCACAACCAGCACTAAGAAAGCCTAATTATTATGAACTTCAGTCAAGATACTCCATCTCGCTGGCCAGGTTCCACCTGGGCTATAAAGATATCTGACAGCAAGTAGAACATGGTCAGTAACAAGAGCTTTGAGGTGTCCTGAGGTGCTGTACCTCCTCTTGCCAGATTGATAATACTATAACTGAGAATGAGTTTAAAACGTACTGTAGAGCAACAAATAAAACAATGAATCGAGTCCTAGACAACCTTTCAATAGGCTCTGTGCACCAGCTTCACTACTTCCTGAAAGTCACTTGGAATCTTTATTTCCTGTCCAATATGATTGGATTAAGTGATTAATCAGGTGTGCGCTGGGTCTGCCGCACACCTGATTAATCACTTAATCCAATCATATAGGACAGGAAATAAAGATGCCAAGTGACTTTCAGGAAGTAGTGAAGCTGGTGCACAGAGCCTATTAGCAGCAGGCTATTGGGAATTGGGGTCTGAGGGCGTCCCTTCATATAAACACTTTGGTCTGTCCTCACCTCTTTCATGTTGCTGATTGGCTTGGGGAAGCTCCGCCCTCCTGTAAGGGTGTGGTACCTGTGCTCCAGAGCACTCAGCCTATCTCTCTCCTGCAAAACACACAGACCATGGAGCGCTCTCATAGCAACCAGCAGACACGCTGTGGAACGAGCTACGCGCGGATGCAGTTTGAACACGAATCAGGAAGAGCCGGTAGTTATTCCGTGGTTGCGCGGGGGGGGGTGTCCGACCTTGTGGAGCAGCTGCAGAGCCAGGGTCCGGTCCTTGGCCAGCCCCTCGTAGTCCTGAGCAGCCTGCAGGCCCAGGTGATTGGCCTGGACCTCCAGAGCAGCCATCTTCTCCTAGAGGAACAGACATAGCTCACACCTTATTGGCGCTCCTCTCAAAGTGTCCCTCAGCGGGGCGGCGGAGCGCCTCCTACCTTCCTCTTGGCCACGCTGCGGTGGTACTCCGCCCTCTCCATGAGCAGCTGTCCACTCAGGCTCTCCTTCTCCTCCTCCAGGCCGCTCTCTCGCTCCAGCTGGCGGAACTCCAGGTCCTCAAACTGCTTGGTCCCGCTCTCCAGCACGTCCGCCTCCTACACGCACGCACACACACACACATGCACACATGCACAAAGACACACACATGCACACACACACACACAGAAACACGCACACAGCACACATAGGGAGAGGTTACACTCCATCAACTGATGGCGATGGTGCGGAGAACCATGACAAACTTCTTCTGAAAACGTATTCATCAAACCAAGCCATTAAACCGCTATCAAGGTTATCGATTATCGTTACTAAAAATCTGAATGCAAGCAAGTGGCTGGGGCAGGCTTGCTAAAGCACGGGTTAATACGATATTATTGGATTAGTAACAGCGTTGTAGTAACATGACAGGTTGCAGCGTAGAGAAGTAAAGAGCAAACCGATGCATCTGAAGCACATGCAGGGGCGTCCAAACTTGACCGAATGGACTTTATACAAAAGTAAACGTTGTAAAACCTTCCACATCTTTCAGTGCTCTTCTACAAGGCCATGAGTGGAGCCAGAGAGGAGAAGGAGACGAACATGGTGAGTTGTTCTGTTTTGAAGGTATCAAACACAGCGGACGGTCTGTTATGTCTACAGCCACTACCCTTCCAGAGCGTTTTTGCGTGGTGACGGCCCCCCGAGACCCAGTCTGTGGCCCCGGTCTGGACCCCCGGGTTCTGGTGGCGAGTGTGTGGAGCACTGACCCTGCGCAGCTGTTCCTGTAACTGCTCCCTCAGTGACTCAGGGCAGTTATGTAGCTGGCTCTTCAGCTCACTGTACCCCTCCCGAAGCCTGTCCAGAAACTCCCGCTCGGCCGACACATTAGCCCTCCCCTAAAACACACACACACACACGTACACACACCATCCCGGAGGAGAAACACACACAAAAAAACACACACCGTCTCAATCCGCACACCATGCAGCCAAGCTTTAGAGGTGAGGTTAGGGGACAGGGCGTTACAGCGGATGAGTCTGAAGGGTTGGGGGGCGTTAGGGTGTTGGGATGAAGGTGCAGGGATGCGAGGGTTAAGTCAAACGAGCTGTTGAGGACGTGTGGCTTGGCAGCAGCGCTTCACGCTCTGTCTCCTGAGGGAGAAAGTCCAGAGAGTCTAGCCGGGTGTGTGTTCCGCTAGCAGGGTCTTTAATGGCTCTCAACAGGCAGCCGCTCTCACTCCTGACTCCAGCACGGTAACCAGCGAGGGGCCGAGGTTTAGTCGGCGGTGTGTGGGAGACAGCGCGTGACTGCATGCACGTGTGTGTCTGTCCGGCATGCCTGGTGGGGCTTGAATGCAAATGCACACTGTGTGTGTGTGTGAGTGTGTGTGTGTGTGTGAGTGTGTGTGTGTGTGTGTGTGTCAGTGATCTAACAGGTGCACGTCCGCGGGTCCTACCTTGTCTTTCTCTCTCTGGGTGGCCTTGTCCAGCTGGCTGAGTTTGAGCTGCAGCTGAGCAATGATCTCGGTCTCGGCCTCCACCTGCTCCTGCTCCGCCCGCCGCTCGCCCTGTAGCAGGGCCCGCTCCATCTCCGCCTGGGGGCCACAACACAGCGTTAGCCGGTGAGACCCCTACCGCACGCGGGCAGAGGGCCGAGCCGGGCTAAGGAGCAACGCGCTTCAGTGGAGAACGGAATCGCTTTTTGTGGGGTTGGGGAGGGGGGGGTGGGGGGGGTGCTGACCTCCTGTCTGGACTCCTGTAGCTGCTGCTCCAGCTCCGTGACCCTGTGTTTCAGCTCATCCGCCCGGGTCAGAACCCTGCTCCGCTCCTCCTCTAGGTACAGCTGCTCCGGACCCCCGGCTGAGGCCACGCCCACTCCAGACAAGTCCTCGCGCTGCGGGGCCCGGGGGCACACAGGAAGAGGGCAGGGGTGGGATTCCTCTTACAAATACTGTGTGTGTGTGTGTGTGTGTGTGTGTGTGTGTGTGTGTGTGTGTGTGTGTGTGTGTGTGCATTTGTGTGTGTGAGTGAGTGTGTGCGTGCATGTTTGTGTGTGTGTGTGTGTGTGTGCGTGCATGTGTGTGTGTGTGTGTGTGTGTGTATCTTGTTCTTACCTCTTGATGGGTGCTCTCTGTGCTGCTGGACTCCTCTTTCTGGTTCTCCTCATCACTCTGCCTCAGGAACCCCCCACCTTGCTGGGCTTGCCCACCCCCAGGGTCTGAGCAGGGCCCTCTAGCGCCCCCCTCCCCCGGCCCAGGGAACTGCCCTGTCCTCCCCGCCTCAATCAGACACAAAGGAGAGTCGCCCTTGTTGTACTCCGCACACAGGCTCAGGATGGTCTCCAATCTCTGTCGCTCCTAACACATACAGAGAGAGAGAGAGAGACAGGAGGGTGAAATGTCTGGCATACATTGACACAAATTAGATTGTAATGGCGGTCGGAGGAGGTGTCCTTGTTTGACATTGTCCCCTTCAGGCAGCTGTTCCCCAGCCATTCACTGTGGCTGACTGTAATCTGACACCCGGAGTGTCGCAACTGACAAGACTGTCCCTCTCCAGGGACGCCCCTTGCTTCTGACGCAGCCATGGTGGCATATCCGTGCAACCGGGCTAGACTCTACAACAACATTGTGAGAATGTCTCTCACCAAGACATTTGAGTTTTCTTCATACGTTATTCGGACAACCCCATTTTAACACCATCTGTCTGTAACTGGAAGCCTCTTGACTTCTCAAAAACCTATAAGTCACTTTGTTATAACAACGTAAACAACTGACTGAATACGATGTAAACAAACACACCCAGCTATTACAAATATGCACGGCATTCACCATATATAGCAGACACACAGAGCCTTAACACAAGCAGAACCTCACCACACACACACACACACACACACACAGATGGCAAATACACAGCTCACACAAACACCGATAGACTGGAACAGAAGTCGCCGCCATCATTCATTTCATTCCCCATCTTGCAAACCACCGATGAACTCACGTGCCCTCTGACCTCTGATCCCGCCACCTGTTCTGATCACTCGCTCCACGCGGGCGCCGCGCCCTGCCGCTAGCCTCTCTACAGAGCGGGTGGGCGGTGCCGTGGTCAGCACACGCTAGCCACCCATGCCGACCGCCATGCCAGAGAAGCCAGGACAAAAGACAACAGTGGCATACGCTGACTGACATCACAGCCTGCCAAGAGTAAGAAGGCCTCGAGGAGCACGCTCAGACAGATATTACACTCAGAGTAAGAAGGCCTCGAGGAGCACGCTCAGACAGATATTACACTCAGAGTAAGAAGGCCTTGAGGAGCACGCTCAGACAGATATTACACTCAGAGTAAGAAGGCCTTGAGGAGCACGCTCAGACAGATATTACACTCAGAGTAAGAACGCCTTGAGCACGCTCAGACAGATATTACACTCAGAGTAAGAAGACCTTGAGGAGCACGCTCAGACAGATATTACACTCAGAGTAAGAAGGCCTTGAGGAGCACGCTCAGACAGATATTACACTCAGAGTAAGAAGGCCTCGAGGAGCACGCTCAGACAGATATTACACTCAGAGTAAGAAGGCCTCGACGAGCACGCTCAGACAGATATTACACTCAGAGTAAGAAGGCCTTGAGGAGCACGCTCAGACAGATATTACACTCAGAGTAAGAAGACCTTGAGGAGCACGCTCAGACAGATATTACACTCAGAGTAAGAAGACCTTGAGGAGCACGCTCAGACAGATATTACACTCAGAGTAAGAAGGCCTCAAGGAGCACGCTCAGACAGATATTACACTCAGAGTAAGAAGGCCTCAGGAGCACACTCAGACAGATATTACACGCAGAGTAAGAAGGCCTCAAGGAGCACGCTCAGACAGATATTACACTCACAGTATTTTCTATGTACCATAGACGAGACTAAATGTATAAGCTGGCGGATTGATTTGGATTGGAATTGTTCAGACGGTGCTATTTCTTCTGCACAGCCATATGGTAAACAACCCCTCTGGATAGCAAAAACACGTTCCTATTATTACTCACTGGTTGAACCACTAACTTTTTTGCCTCAGTATTTAGTGTGCTGAGTCAGACGCTCCACTCAGAGCAATGCAGAAATCCCGTGAAATCCATCAGACTGCATCACACTTCCACAATGTGTCTTTGAGCGGACACCGTCTACCCGGAGGTAGCTGGTATCTGTGGCAAGCCTCTGAATATGTGTGCGTGTGTGTATGTGTGTGTGTGTGTGTGTGTGTGTGTGCGCCCCGCCCCCAATCCAAGATGGCAGCATGTCTGGTGTCTCTGTTCAGTGTTTGTCTGTTATTAGTAGTTTTTTTTGTTTTTTAGTATCCTTCGACAGTTTCACCAAAGCTATTTTTATTGCTGATACCACCATTGTTTGATCTACCTTGGAAATGTACATCAAACTCTGTGGATTTGGGCATATTTTGTCTGTTTCAGGAAGCTATTCTGCTCTGCATTTTTGGCCTACCCCATAGGCTCTCTCTTAGCCTCTGCCTCTGTGGCCTACTCAGAGCTTCTGGGAGCTGCTGCAGTGTGGCTAGCTTTTAGCCTAGAACTGCACCAATACAGCAGCAAGGCATACCGAGACCAGTACCTGCTGTAGTGGGGCTTGACTTCAGCCAAGATCTACAGCGGATACCTGCCTCTACCCGGCCTCCTCCACCCACCCTGCTCTGGCCTCCTCCATCCACCCTGCTCTGCAGCCTGAGGCCTCCTCCATCCACCCTGCTCTGGCCTCCTCCACCCACCCTGCTCTGGCCTCCTCCACCCACCCTGCTCTGGCCTCCTCCACCCACCCTGCTCTGCAGCCTGAGGCCTCCTCCATCCACCCTGCTCTGGCCTCCTCCACCCACCCTGCTCTGGCCTCCTCCATCCACCCTGCATGAGTGGTGACTCTAAGAAACTCAATAAACACTCATTCATTATTCTCACATGTTAAAATGTATTATTACGCTTATGTTGCTGATGTCAGGAAATGTGCAGCCTAGCCCAGGTCCTGTGACTGATGTGATATCACTACAAACCCCTGCTGATCTTTTAAATAGGCCTGGTATTGGTTTTGTACATATGAATGTGAGAAGTCTCTTGCCAAAAATCGATATGGTTAAAATTTGGGCCAAATCAACTAATGCTGATATTATGGTTTTATCTGGGTAGATCCACTCCTGATAGTTATATTTATATGGATGGGTATAATATCTTTCGTGCCGATCGCCGTGCTAAAGGTGGAGGAGTGGCGATCTACAGTATGTAAAAAATATGTTTCAGGCAACAGTGCAATTATCCAAGTCGGTGCCTAAACAATTTGAATTGCTCATATTGAAAGTTGAATTTACAAAGAGCTGTGTTATGACAGTTGCGGGATGTTACAGACCTCCTTCTGCATCAAAGGATACATTATCCTCATTATCTGATTGTTTGGCATCTATAGACTATAACGAATTGGCTTTAATGGGGGACCTAAATTGGGACTGGTTAACTCCTGTATCTGATTCTTTTAAATGCTTCTGTGACTCAGCACATTTGACCCAAATTATAGACTTGTCAACTAGGCCGAACCCTAAAACCCTAAAACCCTAGAACCCTAAAACCCTAAAACCCTAGAACCCTAGGCCAATCCCTGAGAAGTCGATGCTCCTTGATTTGTTTTTAACAAATGTTCCGCAGAAATACAAATATACTGCTGTTTTTGCAAATGATGTTAGCGATCATTGTATTATTGCTAGTGTGAGAGACACAAGGTTATCAAAATGTAAACCACGTACTATAATTAAGAGACATTTTAAGTCGTTCTGTGAACAAGCTTTTTTGAATGACCTTTATCTTTGTGATTGGACCAAGAGCCCGAGATAGCATTGTAATATTTTAAATCATTATTCTTGGACATTATAAACAAGCATGATCCTCTTAGAAAATATAAGATTAAAGAACGTGATAATCTGTGGTTTTCAGAGCAACTGTCTGATTTAATTCATGAGCAAGATCTTGCTTGGGCAACTGCAAGAAAATTTAAAAAAATAACTCTGTTTGGCAACATTTTAGGCACCTGAGAAACAAATGTGTCTCTCAAATACGTAAAGCTAAATCAGATCTTTATGTTAATGAAATATGTGACAGTACAAACAACCCTTCTAAATTCTGGAAAGTTATTAAATCATTGTCTTCAGGCTCTAGGGAAACTGTGCTGCCAAATGCATTAAAGCTGAATGATGAAATTATTTCAGACAAGAAAAGTATGTTAGATTCCTTGAACCAGCACTTTATATCTTCTGGCTTGTTGTTTGAGCATGAAATACAACAAGAGATGAGTCAAGATGATTACTCTTTGTCCAGGGAAAATGTACCTTTTGATTTTGATCTCGTTCCTATTACTATAGAGGAGGTATATGATGCTCTTATAAGGTTAAATGCCAAGAAATCCTCTGGTCCTGATGGGTTGGATCCGTACTTTGGGGCGTATATTGTGTATCTTGCCTTCTTACTTATGTTTTCTCCTGACTTCTAAAGTCACCACCAGGAGCTGTAATCTTCAGTCAGATAGACAAAATTATGTATGCAATTCCTCGAACACAAACTGTCTTTGGTGAAAGTGCCTTTAAAGTATTTGCACCCTCATCCTGGTGTGAATTACAGAGACATCTTAAATTGCATTACCTGCCAAGTATGGAACATTTTAAAACTAGGATTAAGGACTATTTGAGTACTGAATGCACATGTCCTGATATTGAACGCTGCTGGTGATTATAATGTCTTTGTGTCTTTTGCCATTGCCAACTTTTTAAATTTGTTTTATGTTTGTTTTCATTTGTGTATTTAAATGTGGAACTATTGTGCTGCTGTCTTGGCCAGGACTCCCTTGTAAAAGAGATACTGAATCTCAATTACTCCTGGTAAAATAAAGGTTAATTTTTTTTTTTTTTTAAGTGTGTGTGTGTATGCGTGTGTGTATGCGTGCGTGCATGCGTGCGTGTGTGTGTGTGTGTGTGTGTGTGTGTGTGTGCGCATGCGTGTGTGTGTGCGCGCGTGTGAATGTGTGTGTGTGTGTCTGTGTGTGTATGTGTGTGGGTGGGTGGGTGTAAACACACCGGTTGAGATAGAAGACCAGGTCCACCGCCCACTCGTACTATTGGCCAGACTGATTGAGACCAGTGGGGGACTGTTCACAAGAACCTTATCTACAGCACAAGCAACAGCCCACACCTTCCCACATTCCTCACTGCATAGTGTCCCCACTCAACTACTACTACTACTACTACTACTACTACTACTTCTACTACTACTACTACTACTACTACTACTACTTCTACTTCTACTACTACTACTACTACTACTACTACTACTACTACTACTACTACTACTACTACCACTACTACTACTACTACTACTACTACTACTTCTACTACTACTACTACCACTACTACTACTACTGCTACTACTATTACTACTACTACTACTACTACTACTACTACTACTTCTACTACTACTACTACTACTACTACTACTACTACTTCTACTTCTACTACTACTACTACTACTACTACTACTACTACTACTACTACTACTACTACTACTACTACTACTGCATCACTGTCTCATTCATCTGTGCTTTGGCACAGACAAGGTCTCCGCTAATCCTACTGAACACATGACGATATTTAAAAAATGTCACGTTGGCAGTGAATTACAATACTGGCAGTGGACTACAATACTGCCACTGAAGGAGAGTTTAACACATTTCAAACTCATGAATAAATGGCACTGAATACTAGTCTGTATGCCGCTTACAGGGTCAAAGAGACCGTGTTACTTGATCGCCTCCTAGTGGTAATTCCATTAAACCACATGCAGAGGGAGTGGAATCAAACGTGTGGGCTGAGGTAAATAAAGTACAAGGGTCTATTATGACTCCCATCAACAGGAAACAGGATGTGTGCCCTTTGACCCCAGAGGCATAAACCGCTGTGTGTCGCTTTTTAGAGAGCGTGTTTAAGTGTGCAAGAGGGGAGCATGGCAGTGCCAAGAACGGGAAACAAACAGGGTGATCAGCTGAGCCTGTGTCGGTACTGAGGGGAATCAATCAATCAATCACCCCACGACCAGCTCGCCAGAGGAAATGCCTCTTACCACACAGACATGATCTTCCTCACTTCCATCAGGGGGAGGAGTCTAATCTTAGGGGAGGGGTCAGAGTACATCCCTCTGCCTAGTGTGACTGCGCATGCATGACGCCAAATTTCAAGTGGACCTGAAAACAGAAGGATGGAACCACATGACGACGGCGCGCCCAGTCCGGCGAGGGGACGGACCTGGCGAGGGGACGGCCCTGGCGTCGACGCGGCGGCGCTCGTCTAATCCCACGGGTTTACTGAAACCGGAGCGGCTGCTGTCCGCGTGCGCCGTGAGTCTGCAGGCGCGGCGTTACTTGCACCGTCAAGACTGTCACATGGTGCCACTGTTTGTTACCAGAGACATCTTGGCTCCTGATATAGCCCCCGCAAATGGAAAACCAGGAATGTGCCCCCCCCCCCCCCCCCCCCCTCCCCACACACACACACACTCTTCTGCGGTCCCATCAGCTGGCAGGAGTCAGACTGGGAATGGGACAGGCTGGAGAGGGGCGGGGCGGGCGGCAGTGGGTTACTGGGGACTGTATGTTCAAAGTTAAGGGGTGGGGGGGGATGTGACGAGACAGTTCCAGTAAAAGAGGAAGCTGCTTTGAAAGTGAGTTGTGTTCCTCTGCTGGGTAAATATAGCAGTGAGAGAGACAGCCACTCCCTATGCACATGGCCGCTGAGACTCTGGGGGGAATGTACACAGGCGTGTCATTCCAAGCCTGACAAGACTAATCATGCCAGGGCTATCTTCAGGCTGTCGGGTGCTACTCCCGGGCACCTCAAGTCGGACATGGTGGCTGTAATATGACATCGGACTGACATAGTCCAAAACAAGCCCGCCGATATCAACCCACACAGGACCATTTCATCAACACCCGGAGAAGTCTAGACTCCGCGAGCCGTAACCACGCCAGATCCGCCGCGTAACCACGCCAGATCTCCCCCGTAACCACGCCAGATCTCCCCCGTAACCACGCCAGATCCACCCCGTAACCACGCCAGATCCCCCTGTAACCATGCCAGATCCGCCCTGTAACCCTGCCAGATCCCCCCGTAACCACGCCAGATCCCCCCGTAACCACGCCAGATCCCCCCCCGTAACCACGCCAGATCCCCCCCCGTAACCACGCCAGATCCCCCCGTAACCACGCCAGATCCCCCCCCGTAACCACGCCAGATCCCCCTGTAACCACGCCAGATCCCCCCGTAACCACGCCAGATCCCCCTGTAACCACACCAGATCCTCCCCGTAACCACGCCAGATCCGCCCTGTAACCCTGCCAGATCCCCCCGTAACCACGCCAGATCCCCCCGTAACCACGCCAGATCCCCCCCCGTAACCACGCCAGATCCCCCCCCGTAACCACGCCAGATCCCCCCGTAACCACGCCAGATCCCCCCCCGTAACCACGCCAGATCCCCCTGTAACCACGCCAGATCCCCCCGTAACCACGCCAGATCCCCCCGTAACCACGCCAGATCCCCCCGTAACCACACCAGATCCACCCCGTAACCACGCCAGATCCGCTCCGTAACCACGCCAGATCCCCCCGTAACCACGCCAGATCCCCCGGCCCGGCCCCTCTCACCAGTCTCTCCATCTCCTGCTCACGCAGCCTCTCCTCCCTCTGCCAGCGGTGGTACTCCAGCAGCTCGTCCTCGTTGTCGCTGATCTCCGAAATGCTGTTCTTGCGTTCCCGGGCGCGGGGCCGTACAGGCCGGGGGTCTCTGGAGGAGGAGGAGGTCGAGGAGGAGGAGGAGGAGGAGCAGGTGCCGAGGGCCGTCCTCTGGCTCCGGGGGCTGGTGAGAGGAGAGGGCCCGGACAGAGGGGCGTGGCCCTGAGGGAGGGCGGCGCCGGGGCCGGCCCTCTGCTGCCCTCTGCTGCCCGGCTCCCCCCGCGGCCCGGAGGTGGGGGAGGGGCTCCTGGCGCGGAGCCCCCTGCCCGCGGACGCCGCCTCCTCTTCCGAAGGGGAGGTGGGCTTGCGTTGGGCCCGGGGGCTCTCGGAGACCTGCTTGCCAAACGAGGCGCGCTGGGCGTAGGGGGGGGCGGGGGCAGAGCCCTGGTGTCCCCCCCGGCGGGTCAGGGAGGGGCTGAGAGGCGGCAGCTCTCTCAGGCTGGACGCGGCGGGGTGCTGGAGGCTGTCTGCGTGGGGGTGCGGCTGGCCCTGAGGGCTCGGAGGCCTCTCCTGGAGGGAAGCTCCGCCCACCCTCCCTCTGGGGCTGGAGGGGGCGGCCGAGGCTGCCGGGGCAAACTTAGGGGCTAGTCTAGGGATGGAGCTGGGGGAAGGGCCAGGAGCAGGCCAGGGACTCTCTGAGTGTCCCCCGGCGGAGGGGTCCTGTCCCGGGCCTCTGCGGGCCGGCGTAGGGCTGGGAGAGGCCACCGCTAGCGCCCTCCTCAGAGGCCCGGGACTCTCCCACACCCTGCGCCCGTCCGGGGGACCGCTAGAAGCCCCGGCGGGCGAGGTACGGGGGTGGGGGACGGGAGTCTGGGGGGCGTGGCCGAAGGAGCGGGCGGGTACGGGCGGGGTGGAATAGCCCGGGTCCCAGCTGGGGAGGGCGCCGGTGGCGGCGGAGGCGGATCCCGGCGGCGGCGAGACGGGGGAGAAGAGCGGCGAGGCGTTGTCGTAGCTGGAGCCCGCCGACCTGGCCCCGGGGCTGGTGGGAGAGGAGAGCAGGTAGCGTCCGCCCCCGTTGAGCACGGGGGAGGGGGGGGACCGCGGGATGGGCCGGTGGGACAGCTTTCTGCCCTCGGAGGAGGACTGGGCCTGGGGGTCATCCATCACCAGGGAGTCCATGATGTCCTGGAGGTCCCTCTCGATGGCGCTGGCCAGAGATCCTTGGCCAGGTCTCGTCCTGTCACTAGGAGCGGCCTGGTGGCTCCCATTAAGAACGGTGTGGGTGTCTAAGAGGGAGAGAGGGAGAGGAACAAACCAATGACCTGAAGGAACACTTGTCCACTGAAAAGACGGTATTCATTTGCGTTACATTTGGTGAGATACTCCAATATTAAGACTCTCTCTAATTCACACACGCGCGCGCACACGCACACTTTCACACATGCGCTCGCACACTCATACACACACACTGGCACCGGGATAGTGATACTGTAAACGCCTGGAAGCCGGGTGATACAGCATGTACAGCTCTGTGACTACGCCCCGCGTTGTAGGTTTTGTTTTTCAGCTGTGCTGTAATCCTATAGGGATCTGGAACAGCTAAATATAAAATGTGCAGCTCTGTACTTCAATCACAGCAGAAGCAATTTGGACCCAGTCAGGAAAGTGGGCACATACAAACACACACACACACACACACACACACACACACACAGGATTGGGTGCGGCGCATAGACCAGGCATTGCACCACAGAGAGCAGAAGCACTAAGGTCAGAAGAAAAAATGGACTTGTAACACACCTCTCTGTACAGGGCAACGGTCATCATCATAGGCAAATGGCCAAGAGCACTGGCTAAGAGAGTTTCATATCAAGGCCAGAGGGAAGCATTCACCACAGAGGTACCTTCCATTGTTGTCGTCATTATCGTTATCCTCAAGACACCCTAGCAATTATCAATCAATCAATCAATCAATCAATCAAAGCTTTATTTGTATAGCGCATTTCATACACAGAGGCAACATAATGCGCTTTACAGAGAACAAGGGAGGTGGGCGTACGACCCACTCTCTACATATTCCAGAGGGAAGCAAAAGAAACAGTATCACCCAGGGGCCAGATAAGTGAGCTGTAAAAATTCTTCCCTGACCCCTCTCAACAAGGCGATCGAGCAAGCTCCAGGAGTATGTTTGTCTACCGGCTAAGAACATTTATAAAGCAATAAGTTACATTAAATTACATTTTCAGAGCAAAAAGGGCTAAAAACATCATAGGAGAGGCATGGCAAACACTGGTGTATATCTGTGTGTGTGTGTGTGTGTGCGTGAGTGTGAGTGTTTTCGAATCACAACAAACCATTACGGCTATGGTTTGATGATCTCTCTCACAGCTGCACGGTTGTGTGTCGCCAGGGCAACCGGTATGTGTACAAACCAGCCTGCGTCAAACGGCGTTGTGGGGGTCAGAGCCTGGGGGGCCGCCCTGTGGTTACAGCGCAGTGTATCTGGTTGCAGCCGGGGGCGGGGCTTACCTGGGCGGTGGGCGATGTAGGAGTTGGGTCCCTGGCTCCCACCAGGCAGCATGCTCTTCATCCTCACGGCCTCCTCTGGGTGGTTGAAGCGGAAGAAGGCAGACTGACCAAAACACAGCATGCACCCTGTCAGGGGGGGGGAGAACACAGGTGGGGCGATGGGACGTGGTCAGGGTCTGAGCAGCTGACATTAGCCGCCATCCTTCCTTGATCAACTCTGGTGACAGAGAGGGCTGGGGACTTAGGAAGAATACAGGGCTGGGCTGAGGGGGAAATGCAAAGAGAGGAAAGATCTAGTATCTCTCCAGGTGAGGTTTGTGTGGAAAACTCAGAGCTCTTGGTCCGACTCAGAATGGCCGTGTTTTGAAAACAGAGCACCAGATGTCCCTTTGTTTCCCTGCCCTGCCATTGGCCAGGACGCCTGATAACATCCCCCCCTAAGCACACACACGCTCACACACACACACGCTCACACACACACACACACACGCTCACACGCACACACACACACACACACACACACACACGCTCACACACACGCATGCGCTAGGCCGCTATGCAGGGCCCTTGTTTAAGGAACAGATATCCTCCAGTAATGTACTTATCCACCAACACATGCTGCTCTCTGAAGATCTAAAGCACCCTCTGGATCTGATCCTTAGCGCAGGCTCCTATTCTACTGTACCTATTACCTCCTTTCTGGAAAAGCACTCATATCAAACATCAATCCAAGTGATGACAGCTTAAAACGGTATCGTACAACACCGGCTACCGGTATCCACAGGATGAATGATGTCCGGTCAGTCTCCTGTTTCTATTCATATTCCTCCGTCTCATCTCTGACTCACAGCCTGCTACTCACACTCACACCATTCAGGCCCAGGGAGGCCATGACACAGCGCTCAGTAAAACCCAGCTAAATCAATATCTTCCGCCGGGCTTAATGCAGTAGAAGGGACACCGCGGAATGAGTTATGACTCCACGGCCAATTTCATTATGAACATTTTCCCAGACTGTTTAAGGAAGACAGACAATGTGGTGAGAGGGGGACATAAATCTATATCTGGTAACACTATTGGACAGGAATGTGGAATTGGAAATCATAAATCATAAAGTCACTAGAGTTCGTAAATGTAAACAGCCTGTTGATGTAGTGGATGGTGGTTATTGATTTCGTTGTCATCCTATCCAGAAAAAGGTATAAAGAAAGCAATAACAATCGCGGGGGTCCATTTCTGACACAGGGACAAGGCGCCAGAAAACTGTCCGTTGCGTGCAACAGTGGAGTAGACTATTCACACAGCTCAAGAATGTGCACATTCCATTCTAGAACAGGTGTCCACCGTGGTGGTATGAGAGAGAGAGAGAGAGAGAGAGAGAGAGAGAGAGAGAGAGAGAGAGAGACCGACAGACAGTCAGTCAGTCAGTCAGTCAGACAGAGAGACAGAGAGACAGTGAGTGAAACCACGTGGCTCAGCTCAAGGGTGAAAAACAGGACATGAAAGCGCATGTAACTCAAGCCCGTGAAAGTGGAACAGAGAGAAAGACATAGCTGCAGGTAGCCTGATGATGCCTCAGTAGCCTACGATAAACCTCACAGATATAGGTAAACAAACAAACACAAGCCCACTGTTATAATAAAATGTTCAAAACCAAATTAATTGAGCAGCTTAATGTGACAATATTGGCCGTCGTAGGGCTTCTAACTGACTGAGCAAAACACCAACATTGATTCTGACATAATACAAAAAACAAGTCTGAACTCACGCGTGTCTCTATGTCCAGTTCATATGAGCCAGAACGCGTCGTCCCGCCCCCGTCCCGCGCCTCGCACCCTCGTAAATAGACTATACCTACTTGATGCGCGCTTTAATTCCCTTACGCTCTGTCGGGAGCCCAGATGTTTAAGGTAGAGATGGTAAAAGTAAAGCTGGATGTGGCTGATTAAAAGATAACATCGATAACAAAAGAAGCTGGGAAGCTGTCTATGTTATGTTCCTGTTAAATTAATCCAAATGACGCCGATGAAGACCACATTGATTCAAAGTTTAGATCACACGCCGCGGCCGCATGCCCCGTTCACTTTTTCAGATAGTCCGAACTGAGGAATGATGCTCGTATTCTTGTTCTGAAGCAACAGCTGCCTTCTTATCCCATCCACCGGCTGCCCACAAATGACATTATTATCAAGCTGCCTGCAAGACACGGGGGGGGAGGGGGCGTGGTGGCTGGACTATTTCTTTACAGGGGCATGTCCTGCTTTTGAAAATGGAATGCATGCCAGGGGCAGGATGAGAGATAGCTTTACCATGGTCTCTCTACAGGATTGTTATCGGGTCCTAGGCCCATTGTCGCATCTAATACTTGAGTCTATCTCTCACCAAAAAGATTCGACCCAATGCACAGCCTACTTTGTTATTTGCTGATTCTCCTATAATATCAGAGTACTCTGTTTCACTTGTCTGTTTCATATCAAAGATGAGAGCTAGGCAGTAATTATAGATATCATCAAACTTGATTGTGCCATGTCAAGCTGTGGTCATCCTCTCTGGCTTGGTTGAACTGGACGGACCCTGCGGTCTAACATCTTCCTGTATTGATTTGCTGTCTCCTTCCCTTAGAAACATCTGAAAATGCGCAGCTAAATCAATTCCAGAGCAGCACTGAGAGGCTATGGAAAGCAATTATTACAGACTGCTTAATCAAGTTTCACTTTCAACTAGGTCAAGGTCACCGTGCAGTAACAGGTTCTCTTTGTCTTAAAGGAACACACTGAAGGAAATGAAACATTTAACAAAGCCTGATTGTAGCCTACTTACATGGCAAGATTCCCAAACTCACCATGTTCTAGTTAAACGAAATAAAAATAGAACCCTTGTTTGGGAATACGCAATCCTTACCACTGTGTCTAGGAGGCCTCTTATGTCAACAGTAATATTCCTGCTCTACATTCCTGAATGCTTCTCAGTTACTCGTTGACTAGAGTTTGCACACCGAGAATAGACTAATCTGCGCTTCTCTGGCTCACTGAGTCTTCTCCCAGAAACACTTGCAGGACAGCGTGTGTGTGGTACCTTGAGACAGGCGGACGGGCTTGGTGATGGGGAGGCCGTCCATGGAGCACTGGTTCCCGCAGGGGTGGAGGGTGATGGCGCCCGCCTTGTTCTCGATGTAGCAGTGCAGAGGCGCCACGCCTGACCCCTGCAAGGCGATGTCTGTGTCCCCACTGCCCAGCGTGGTCCTCCCTGGGAACAGTACACAGCCACACACACACACACACACACACACACACACACACACACACACACACACACACACACACACACACACACACACACACACCCTGGCATCAGTCACTGGAGACGGCATCAGTCACTGGAGACGGATATGACACCAACAGGAATGCCCCTTTAACATTTATGTAAATGCTTTTGAGATGTTTTACTCCAGACAATGCACACATTGTGTGTGCATTGTTTTATGTATTGTTGACTGTTGTATTATCCATAACTATCGTATACTGCTGCTACCCTCAGGTGTATCTCAATGAGTGTTTCCTGCATAAATAAAGGTTGAATGAATGAAAAGCCCACTAAGCTAAAGCCAGGGCATTATAGCTCCCGGGTCCCAACATAATTCTCTGGCTTTTAAGGTTCTTCATGGCAGGACTGTGGTCACGGCACCACTGTTACACATGCCTCCGTTTCAATACCAAACACATTTGGTGTATGAGTGATTCCTGGGACTGTAGTTCAAAGCCGTGGTCATGGTCAGTGGCACCCTGATTTCACAGTAAAGGCATGCGGAGGTCAAGGCCCAGGGACCAGAGGTCACTTGCAGAGTCTCCCTCATTGAGCGGTTGAGTGATATAGCAGCAGGTGCCAGCCCCTAGAGACCGTCCCACCCTGGAAGATGGCGGCCGTACGGCCTCAGGGAATTCATTCGCTTGACGACTGTCGGAACGTTTCAGTTCACTTGATTTTCAATGGATGTATATTTATGATATTCCTGTCTAGGAGAGCGAGGGAGTGGTTAAAGGGGGGGTGGATCTATTCGCGCCGCACCACAAGCCCCCTCCTCATCTCCTCTCCTCTGCCTACCCCCCCGCCCCGCCTCTCCCGGCTGCTAAAATAGCCCTGGTTCAGGACCCATAGAGGATAGACGGCACTGAGAATATCCCTGCGGGCGGCCTTGAGATTCCTATTCACTCTCTGTCTCTGAGCGGGCCTCTCCCTCACCTCCAGGCTCGGCTGCCTGCGCACGGCTTGTCTTATGGCGCCTGGGCTCTGCGGAGACGGACAGATGGAAATAAAGAACTCGCCGCAATGGGAGGGACAACCGCCCCGAGAGCCCTAGAGTCACGGCGCTGAGGGTGAAAGGGCAGCGGGAGGGCGTGTGTGCGTGTGCGCTCGGGACTAGTTAACTTGAACTGGAGGGTGGGGGTGGGGGGTGACGACAAGGTCAAGCCGTGGTCCTATTTTTTTCTTCTCCATGCCAAGAAAGGATTGTGTTCTGTTTGCTCGCTAAAGGCCCACGCAGTGTTCTAGTTTACCCTCTATATTTGAATAGCACCAAGCTGACAAGTGTCTGTTGTGGAAATGACGGGTCCTCAGATCTGCAGCGCAGACGCAGAGCCGCCCCTCAGAATGCACCAAGTCTGCCCACCTCCTCCGTGACCAACAGTTCTGGCTCCATGTTTTTTTTCCCCAGTCCCGTAGTATCACAAGGTCCTCTATTTGTCATTCTTAGGATGATTAGATATGGCAGGCCCCCTGAGAACACTGCGCCTCTGTTCTGCTACTGTACAGCACTTTAATTTCACCCCCCGGCTCCCTCCTCCCCCCTCCTCCTCTCGACTGCCTTATGATGTCACTCAACCGCTGGCTCTTTGCCAGCTAGGGAACAAGTGACTGGATGGAATCATTACCATATATCAGTCTGGCTTTGATCATCACTGTGCAAAATGTCCTGGATGGTACTCAATGAGAGTCTAGCCCCTAGTCCTCTAGACTCTAGGGGAACCAATTACTGTAATGCTGCTATGGAACCAATAATGAATGTGCTATTAGTCCTTTTAGTATGTCTTTGTGGTTGCCTCTGGTCTGTGGTCTATTCAAGGATACGGTGGTTTTAGCATGTGTACTTGTCGTTATATCCCCCTTAGATACGACAAGCCGCTGGTGCTGCGACGGCTTACCTTCCTGCAGCGGTAACAAGGTAATGGCTGTGCTCAGACGACCACTCCCCAGACTGACCAGGTGGGGGCGCTCTGCCTGGACCTTCAGGGACCTGCTGGTCTCTATGAAGTCCAGAGGAGTGCTCTGTGAGTGCAAAACAAGCCTGCAGTCAATATGGGATGTCAGAGGCTTACGCTGCCCTTTCATCCTTGGGGCATTACTGAATCATAAGAGTGGACTGGCTAGTGTCGGCTCCTCTAATTGGATCAAGAGGATTGTGTTCAACAGTTGGCTTTGGCTGAGCAAGATAAATGGCTTGATCTCCTTTTGGGTAGACAGGGGAAGATCCGTTTGTTTGGCTGAAACTGTCAATGTAGAGTTGTATTGCATAACTATACTATACAGTATATACAATATTAGTAAGCTGTCTATAGTGATTATACTAGTAAGATATACTATTCACTGTTTTTGGTATCATCTTCAGGGTAGATAGATGCATGTTATTCAGCTTTTGATTGACAGTGAAGCCATGAAAGACCTGTAGGCTCTTAGGCTCTAGCATGAGTCTCTCTGTAGGTTGTTAAAAATCTCACTGCTCTTTGAAGTAGGTATGTGGATTAATGTTCCCCAGATCAAATACATGCCCTCCAGATACTATTTGAGCATCTCCACCTGCAGTTTAACAAGGTAGGTATAGGTATAGGCATTTCCAGTGTGTGTGTGTGTGTGCGCTGTGGGCGTATGCATTTATGCGTGTGTGTGTGTGTGTGTGTGTGTGTGTGCGTGCGTGCGTGCGTGCGTGCGTGTGTGTGTGTGTGTGTGTGTGTGTGTGTGTGTGTGTGTGTGTGTGTGCGTGCGTGTGTGTGTGTGCGCGCGTGTATGTATGTGTGTAGTCTTTTAGGAATCTTTATCAGCTTACAGTACATGTCTACCCCTGTAGAGTTCAAATGTCACAGTAGTTTATTCAAGCTTCCTTATCTTCCCCTGTCATCCCCTGGCATTAACCCTGAGTCAGCTATTGTCAGCTGACCTTTACTATGGTCACCTGACCTTAACCATTGTTCCTAACTGGTCAGTCACGGAGGCACTTGTCATTCTTTCTTTCATTTCATTTAGTCATAACATCCATTGTAACTTATGCTTAATATATTTGTACTTCCTGTTTGAACCCAGTACACCCGTGGCTTGTCAGTACTTGAAATAATGATAAAAGAAACGACAGGTTTGTCAGTTGATTGTTAAATTGATTGAAATTTTCCTACATGCTTTCTTGACCATCTCTTCAACTGACACAGAGCGTGCACTTTACCTGCTTTTTGCTTTAATGCTTTTAATGTCTCATGTAAAGCACCTTGAATTGCCCTGTGGCTGAAATGTGCTATATAAATAAACTTGCCTTGCCTTTACCTTGTCTGCCTGAATTTGTCTTCCATCTTTGAGGTGGCGGGCCCCTGAGGGCCCCTGAGGGCCCCTGACTCACCTGTAGGACCTGGTGCGTCTGTCGCCCCGGCTCCGCCTGCTTCCTGCTCAGGCTCTCCATGTCGGCAGGGCTGTCAGTCACTCCGTCCGGCACATGGGGATCCTGCAGGAACACCCGGAGAGGACGCGCTCGGTGAGAGAGCCGAGAGGAACGTCGCTCTCTTTAGAGACTCTCCTGTCCCACTTATCGGCCCCGGTCACGCGGCACGCCGCCGGCGTTGTCTCCGCGACGAGGGAGACGGCTGATTTATGCGGAACTCTTATTCGGTGCGAGTGAGAGGATCGAAAAGCCGTAGATCTTTACTTCTGTCGCCACCTTCTGACCACGAGAGAGCAGCTAGACAGCCGTGTTATTATTACTGAGCTGAACACAAATATGACCTTAGCAGCCAGGTTTGTGATGTGTGAACAATGGAAGATCCTATTATCAGGTAACACTAGCAGAAAGGCCACAGCAAGAGACCCGCTCACTAAAACAGGACGATGTGTGTCTCAGGTGCTGCAGACAGGAGGTATTATCCACTCATCATGAATCACTGTGACTCACACACACACACACACACACACACACACACACACACACACACACACACACACACACACACACACAGACACTTCATGGACAGGTGCTGCAGATTACATCCAGCTGTGGACTCATGCTTTACTCAGTCAAGGGGAAAACCTGACATACCCACCTCCATAAACATACACACACACACACACACATACACACACACACACACACACACACACACACACACACACACACACACACACACACACTTGTATCTTGTATACAGTACAAACACACACAGATACACACATACAGACAACATAGATAAGTCATCATGTTGGTCATCTAGCTCAGAAATCCCCCACATTCACCAACATTCCCTTTCCCTGAGTCTGAGTTTGAACTTTGAACCTAAACAAAAAAGAAGCCATAACAGCCTACAGATAGGTGATGACATTGCACTCATTAGCAATTACAAACATTAGCTACAGTAATAACTATGTGGATAGCTCGTCTTTCCTCACCTGCGCTCAGTAATTGTGATCTTATGATATCATGCCATTGTAAACATGAGCTTTTACAGCCACAGACAAAAGCAAACACGATGAAATTGATAGATTTGTAAATACCTTACTCCAGTTACCAGGTAGTCCTATGTATTCCATCTCTGATAACACAATGCTTCTCTAATTCCTCTCAGTATTGAGTTTGGAGATTGATTTTGAATTAAGTAGATTTTCCATGCAGTCTTTCTCCATATGTGCATGTTTTATCAGGGGTACTGCTGGAATGTGAAGTCTTGCTCTCTCAAGCAAGCAAAGACAGGTCAACCATTTGAAAGTCTGAGAAAAAAGGAGCTATGGGCATTTCACCAACTAACAAATCAATCACAATAAATGACAAAACGTTGCGTTTGATCTTTGACTAGTATTCTCAGTTGGAATGTATATAATGTTTTGACCTGCCGTGATAGTGATTTACCTAAGTATAGAAACAGAAACATAATCTCTCTCTCTCTCTTTCTCTCTCTCTCTCTCTCTCTCTCTCTCTCTCTCTCTCTCTCTCTCCTTCTCTCTGTGATGTCATGTCAGTAGAGGCAGCTGGGTCATGCCATGGTTGTCCCGGACAATCGTCCGCAGTGTTTGGGTCTCAGAGGGGCAGTGACCCAGAGAACAGAGCATCCTCCTGTTCTCCTGCCGACACTGGCCCTACCCGCGCTCAGCCTCAGCCCACCGGCCCCCGACACAGGCCCCCAACACAGGCCCCCAACACAGGCCCCCAACACAGGCCCCCAACACAGGCCCCCAACACAGGCCCCCAACACAGGCCCCCAACACAGGCCCCCAACACCGGCCCCCAACACAGGCCCCCAACACCGGCCCCCAACACCGGCCCGGTCTGATCCACACAGAAACTCAGGACAGACACAGGGACCGAGCAACGGACCTGGGTCCAAATACCGCTATTATATGTTCCGAAATACTTTCAATTACTTGAGTCTGTCTGGAGAGTCATGTGGGTGAGGTTCGCCTTTTAAAGAGCTGCCCATTGGTTCCATTGTGCCAGACAACAGCAATCAAGCACAGACAATATACAGTGTATATACCACTCTATGAGTAATTTAAATTATTTAAAAATTCAAGTATTTCAACCCAGGGCTGCAGAGTAACAGACAGTGTAATGTGTCATGAGTCACACACGCACGCCAACTCTCACACTCTTACGTTCCTGACGGATCTCACGTACACACCCAGCTGGGGTGGCTGGCTCATGCTCATAAATGCAGCTCCTTCCTCCCTAACGTGTGATTATGGGAGCAATTATGCCCTTCTGTGTTGCCACGGACATCTGAAAATAGATATGGTCAGCCACGCAGTCTGGGCTGCTCCACTTTTAGAGTGAAATGACATTAAATGAATAAACAGGGAAAAGACACTGCATGGAGAAGGGAGAGAGACATAATGCGTACTGTATTTTGGAAAAAACTTTGGTCAAGTTCTGAGAGAAAATATACAGGGGAGGAATCAACTTTGAGTGATATCCATAATCCCCTGATACTTAAAACTGTAGTAAACGCTGTCAAAATTCCACAGGCTTCACGGAAGTCCACTCACCAATACTCTAGGACAGTCCAAGTACGGTTTAGGTCCATGGGATAGTCTGTCGTATATTCCACAGAGTTGTGTAGCGAGGCAGCCACATTGTTGTTTGTGTGTTTGCGCTGGCTTACTTCAGTCACACGCTGAGCTGTACTGCTCACCAGGGGCCCGCGGTGCAGAGTTACACTCCCAGACCGTCACGCTACCGAAGGGGGAGCAACGTCGGGGGTGCCCTCCAAAATAGGTCTGACTGCAGGTCAAAGGTCACCCGGTTGAACTCACCCCCCTCAGACTTCCGTTTCAAACGCCCCTCAAATCAACCCTCATGGTTGGAGTTGCGTCAGACTTCTGAACTCCAGTGAGGGAGTCCAGGGTTTAGAAGAAGAAAAAAAACAACCATATGGTCAAGTGCGAAAGCTCCTCCCCAGAGAATGAGGGTAAACTTGACCTGTTAGCTCT
>NC_140248.1:7590121-7655121 GCF_949987555.1 Borostomias antarcticus
CCCACTCGGAAGCCTCTTACCTTAAGTGTGCGGTCACAGGGAATAATCCCATGAAAGTGCTCATTAAAGAACATGAAAGGGAGGCAGGATATGGAGGGGGGAACTTCCCCAAGGTGATTGGAAGTCACAATGAGGCCTAATTGGCACAGCATTGTGTCGGGGGCGTAAGGGTGGGAAGGCAGGGATAAGCCCTAGAGAGAGGGAACAAGCCAGCATGTGAGGATCAGAGAGAACACAGCAGTTCATCAATGTTACCATTTGCCAGTTTTTGGGATTGGACAGAAATGTATTAATTGTTATTATTGTATTCATTGTACAGACTCCTGTGATACTAAACATGTTAGACTAATGACCCCTTGTGGTGAAGGGGGTATAGTACAGTCCCTGGCTCTGTCCATTTCCAGTCAGTTTCAAATGGAGAACAGGTTCAGGCTGACTTTACAGTCAAACTGCTAACTGCCGAGACAGCCACTGTTCTCTATCAGCTACATGCGTGTGCTCTGTGCTACCCCTGTCTCATTCTCATTATGTAGAGGACTCAGCTCAAAGCCACTCGGCCGGCATGTCAACACCAGTCAATGGAGCCTTTATGGACCTCGTCAAGCTCATGGACTTCACTGGCTCAAGAGAACTACCTCACCTTGGTGCCAGGAAAACTATTTCCCCAGTAGCCTGTACTCATTCCTTAGGAGAGTTCTGAAGAAAGCACCATGCATACCTGAACAGACAGAAGGAAGAGAACCTTGACAGTGAGGTCAGCAGCTGAGTTCAGGAGGAATCTCAGACTGCTTTTGGAGAAGCCTATTACAGTAACTCAAAACAGATGATGTCCTAGAATAAAGATCATCTGCCGCAACCTTTTTGGAAGAAAAATAAAATCCATGGAGAGATAGAATCAATTGGTTTTTGGGTTTTCTGCTGAAGGTTATTTACACAGATTTTCTCTTCCCTTATTCACTTTCCATGAGAGTAGATCTTAAAGTGAGATGAGATGACTGTTGATGAGATACATAAAATGTGTGTGTATATAAACGTGCTTACCTGGAATCTGACCTTCTTCAGTTTCATTGTGGGTCCTAGGTGTGGCATGAAAGTCTCCCCTCTTCCACTGCTGAATGCACATGCTTATGCCCGCCTGTGAGCCATCACTGAGACACACACACAGGTTCCCAAACATAAAAGCCCGTCCCTTCAGAGTCAGAAGAAAGACTGCAGTCCATAGGAAATCCCGGTACGTCCAAACCTCCCCAGAAGCACTGGTATGGGCGAAGACAGACTACAAAGTTAATGCTGCATTTAGATGTCTCACTCTCTCCCTTTCTGTCTTTCTGTGACACACCAAAATTCACTGAACTGTACATCCATTCATTCTAAATAAGACACGCCCTCTGCCACACTCTAACCCAAATAAGGAGGTAGTCGTTAACTGCTGTCTGTCTGACCTCCTCCATGCACTAATTCCATGGGCTTGAGCACAAACTGCTGTTATAATAACACACCAGCCGCCTCTCTCATTACGCTTCATGTCCTGCTTTGTGATTTTCCCATTCTGAACTCACCAATCCTGCTCACCGTTAACACACACTTTAGAGTGCAAAGCAAGTCAGAGGAGTTTGAATCCCTCATGTTTAAACACTCTCTCATACTCACACACAAATCATTCCCTTACTCTCCTTCAAATACAAAGCAGTGAGACTATAAATCGGACACTTTCACCGCCACTGAAATCCCCTTATAAAAAAGACCTATGACCGAAAGGTGTGGGGGAAATGCAGTATGGTGTATTTTATTTTCCCAGATCCAATCAGAGCTCAGTGCCCTATGGAAGGATCATCCCTGCTGTGACATCAGGGCCTAAATACACTCTGCAGGAGGCCTGAAGGGATCAACCAGCAGAATCAGATGCAAGACAGCATCTCGTTCTCTCCGTTCTCCAGATGGTGCCTTGGTCCGATGGGACCCACCTATGACATCTGATACAATCTAAGATTCATTTCTTCACTTTTATTCAGCTAATTTTGAGTTTATGCAGTTTTGTGTGTAATCTATTCCTTAAAGGAAACTCATAACAGTAGTTAATGTTCTGAATTCATTCAGAGAATTGACTGAGAATTGAAAAGACCTTCCTAGGCACAGAAAACATTAAAGGAATGATCTGGATTTATAATACACTTTATTTTTTCATGTTTACATTGGAATGTTAACTGTAATTTCCCATTCAATTATTCTATTAGGGTTACAAAAGCCTCAGATTTATTGTATCTCCCAACCCCAATCTGAATCCCACAAAATTCAGAACACAGAAAAAAAATCCAACAAAGACAAAATATGAACTTTCCCTCTTTCTCAACAAGCAGTCAAAGTTGAATATGGTCATTTATACGCTCAGTGAAACGAGTCCTCGGGCATTCATTCATAACCACGGGGACTTGTGTCAGAGCTGTAGGGAGGAATTGCTGGTGATTGAAAGGGTAGATGTTTTCAATGTTAAGAGGATCCTCAGTGTTTCCTGGTTATGATATGGAGGTACGAATTAGTCAATGAGGACCTTTTTTGTTTGAATGAGCGCCCTCTGCTGCAAAGTGCATAAAACCGAGTGCTAAAAGGTACATGACTGATTTCAACATTGAGCCATTCAACAGCATACAACACAGGCAGAATTTGCAGACATTCATTCTTAAATAATGGGGCATCTGAAACACAGATCACGTCCAGTCTAAATAATAGGCATAGCCCAGTCCGTCACTTCATGTGTTTCTAGCCAAGGTAGAACCTTCCTATACAATGGACCACGAGCCAAAAAACAGGTGTGTGTAAATTCAAAGAGGACATGTGCGTGGTCATGTCTTCTTTCAGCTGATAGGGAAAGGTTGACTCAAACTGAACTGACATATACTGGGTTTATGAGTTTGTCATCAATCCGTACCCTTCGTGTCACCTTCCAAGTCCACCCAGACAGCTCCTCAAGCCTTCCCCTGTGTGACCCCTGCGTGACCCCACCACTCCTCTGTGCGGACGCCCCGTTCTTTTTACATACAGCTTTAGATCCGTTTATAGATATCTGGTAAAAAGGTACAAATACACCACATACTGCGAGCCATGGGTCAGAGGGCTTCTGAAAGGGGCTCAAGTCCTGTTGATGTTCTGATAGCGATGAACAGGCTAGCAGCCACCCCCTCTTTGTTTTTCTTCATTTATCGTTTCCAGTCCACTGATCGTGTCATCCTTTTGTTGGTAGTGTGTGAATATATCTAACTATCCTCCTTTACAGTATTTCATACTTGTCGACTACGAAGGATGTTTCTGAAGAGAACCTGACCGGGCTGTCTCCGTCCACCTGGGACACTTTGGTGACCTGGGGGGAGAAGAAGAATTACAACCCGATACGAGATCATCTTCATCGAGGTCACTGCCAGTCAAATAAATCCACACTATACATTGATTTGGTGGGTAACACGCTAGAACTGACCTGTAGGTCACAGTAGTTGCCTTTGGACACGAAAGAGACGGTGACGGGAAAGAAGTCGTTGGTTTGGCCGGCTATGCTGAACTCCAGACTTCCCGTCTTGTTCTTGACGTCCACCACCGGTAAGCACCACTCCAGAATGTTCCGCCGGCTGTCGTGGCGGTACTCGCCGTCCAGGTCCCCGATCGCGGGGGCGCCCACGCCGGAGCTGTAGGAGCAACAGAACCCGTCAAAAGACTGTCTGAGAGAGAGCGTGCGAGTATAAGACCATTGAATAGAACTTGAATGGAAAAAAAAAAAGCCTGTTACACACCAGAGAGCATCAAACCGCTGCCACATTTTTAGGAAATGTCTACAATTCAGCACCGATCAGTGTCTTGCACCGCCAACGTGGGAGGCAGAGCTGCTGCTGGGGGTGCACTGAAAACAACGAGGCGCTGCTGCGGTCTGGCGTTGTGCTGCCCCCTTTAGGGCCTCGATCGCTTCTGATGCGTTTACTCACGGAATGGGGATGGAGATGACCACATCGTTGAGCTCCAGCGCCTCCTCCTGGAGCTCGTACTCGATGTTGACGTCACAGCCAGTGGCGCTCTCAGAGGGCCAGCAGTTTACTACGGGGAGGAGGGAGGGGGAGGAGGGGTTAGAACGCAGGGCGCTCAAGAGAGCACAGCGCTACACTACGGAGCACGCAACGGCGCTGTGGTTGTATACTGACTCGTTAGCGGTATGAGGGACTCGTCTGTGGTTGTATACTGACTCGTTAGCGGTAAGAGGGACTCGTCTGTGGTTGTGTACTGACTCGTTAGCGGTATGAGGGACTCGTCTGTGGTTGTATACTGACTCGTTAGCGGTATGAGGGACTCGTCTGTGGTTGTATACTGACTCGTTAGCGGTATGAGGGACTCGTCTGTGGTTGTGTACTGACTCGTTAGCGGTATGAAGGACTCGTCTGTGGTTGTATACTGACTCGTTAGCGGTATGAGGGACTCGTCTGTGGTTGTATACTGACTCGTTAGCGGTATGAAGGACTCGTCTGTGGTTGTATACTGACTCGTTAGCGGTATGAGGGACTCGTCTGTGGTTGTATACTGACTCGTTAGCGGTATGAAGGACTCGTCTGTGGTCTGTAGCCTCCACTTGAGCACGCCCACATCGTTGTTCATGGGGAAGGACTTGTCTGGGTTCTTCAGGCCAAGCACTGACTCTGTCGTAAATAGCTTCTTGTCCACGTTGGGGTGGGTCTGTAAAGAGTTAGAAAAACAATTACAACATTGATGTGGTGACTTTTATCTGAGACTAACCCATAAAGGCCTGGGCAATTATGTAGTGTAGTAGTGAACCTTGCCCACTGATAAGCTCGCTCCGCCCCCCCGGGAACTGACCTGCAGTTGGACTCCCTTCTTGTCTCCGTTGTGGACGTTGAGGCGGATGCGTCCGTTCTTCTCGTCCGATATTCGGAGCGTGATCATGCCCAGGACCTCCAGGTTCTGCAGCCCTCCATCCCTCCCACAGGTCAGGCTGATCTTCTCCTCCACACGCAGGTGCACACTGGGACGGAGGGGGTCAGAGGTCAATGAGGATGCTGGGTATGACGTCACTAGCCACACTGTATATTAGGACAACTAATGACCTTGTGGAACATACTGTACCTCTCTGTGTTGACCGGTGGAGGCAGGGTTTTGGAAGCGTCAGAGGACTTTTTCCCTGAGCTGGACATAATCATGTTTTCTCCCTCAGACTTGAGTTTGTCCACAAAGTTGTCCACCTCCTTCCCTCTGGCACTCAGCTTCAAGGCCTTACTGGGACCGCTAGGCCTACGGAGCAATGCAGAACACATGAGAGAGGGTTCCCTACTGACGGCTCAACATACATGTATTCTACAAGAAAACACACATGTATGTGTGCCCTTCCCCCTCAAAAACAGATAACCTAATAATGTGTGTACCTGACGGTGGTGGGAGCCGCCTTGGGCTTCTCGGGCTCAATGAGGGTGTCTGTGATGATGGTGGCCATGCTTCCGCTCGAGATCCCCGTGCTGCCGAACCCGCCGAACCCGGGAGACTTCTTCCCCGCGCGATCCGCATCTCGCCTGGCCTGCTGCAGCTCCTTCGCCTTCCGCCTCATCTCCGCCTTGGCCTCCCTCTCCTGGGTCTGAGAGAGAGAAAAACGGGGGAGAGAAAATCCCACTCAGACCGATACGAGATTCGGAGATTGAGAACGAGGAGGTCTAGCAGGGTCGGGCTGCCCCTACCTCTCGCACGGCGCGGAACACCTTCTCCTCATGCGAGTCCATCTCTGTGAAGGTGCGGATCTGGGCCAGGTTGACGTTCTCCCTGTAGCCTAGAGCGACTATCTCGTCAAAGGCGAAGATGAGATCGAAGCAGTGCTCGGTGATCTCAGTCTCCTCCAGGACTCGACAGTACTCGGGAATCTGCAGGAGACATAAGACAGGCTGCTGTTACTTGTATGCACGCGTGACCATCTACATCTATAAACCAGCCATTCCCCCCACAACACACAATTTCCCTTATAATACATTTCTAAGTTGAAGTGATATATGCGGGCATCTGTGGGGTGGTTGGGGCCATTCCTACCACACGGGAGAAGAGCCGGAGTGTCTCCAGGTCTTCCAGGATGTTGCTGTTCTTGGTGGTGACCAGGACCATGTACAGCTTCTCCAGGGGCTGGTAGACATAGCGCACACTCTCTGTCTCTACGAAGGTGTGCTGCTTGCCCATGCTCATCAGCTTCGGGAAGGCTGCCAACAGGCCTTCCACGCGTGTCCTTGTCATCTCTACAAACTGCCGCGACACAATGGCCTTGCCCGCCTTGGTGCACACTGCCGCTGCCAACAGCACCTTGGGGACAAAGAAGATGTTCATTAACAATACCACAGCCTAAAACATTCAACGCAACTGATTTGTTACCCCTACTACAGTTTGTGTTTTTTGCAGCCCATTCACAAGTTGGCTGCTAAAACAGTCAAGCCCAAGAGTTCAACCAACGACCCTTTCGCCTCCCCGGCCGAGGTAAGTGTTTAGCCCTCAGCTGTCAATCTTTTAAGAGAAAAATAGCACGATTCAGTTGCATTACTTGAAAACAGCTGTTTCTAGCCTGAGATAATGACTGCATAATGTTCATTCAACCTCACTTATTCAGGTAGATGGGTACATTGGACAGATATACCTGTATTGTATTTATCCCGAGTGGAAACTGTTATATCAGCACATATCTCCATTACCTGGATTTGAAAGCTTTTTCGTTGGTAATTTGAGCTGTCAGCACAATGAAGGACCCAACAAATATGTAGGTGAGGTTAGTTGATAGTCTCTAATAATCTGTCTGAAACATGACCCAGGTCGAGGCCGCCCTGCTGAGAAACCCTTAACTGAGGTGGACAACAAAACTGACTGATTCATCAATCACTCCTATCAGTATATCTGAGGGTGTTTGACAGTGTCAGCACCGATGATCTGATCTAACGCGTAGGTCAGCACCTATAGAAAGCTAGCTAGCTACTTCGGTTAGTAGTGCTAGTGAGCTAGCTAGCGTTAGCTCTAACGCTGCTCAGGCTTGAAGCGAGCAAACGAGTTAGTCTGGGCCCTGCCGTTGCTTCTAACAACATAACTGTTAACTTTACTAACGTTAGCCATTAACATGTTAATGTAAGATACACGAAATGTTCAGAATTCTGTCCAAATGACATGGCTGAGCTTCATTGCGAGACATCATCAGGCAGCCAGCACTGCAGATCATTAAGTTAGCTAATAGCAATTTAGTTAGCTAGTAGCCTAAGATAATACTTGACAATGTTTGCCACTATTTGCTTGCTATCTTATAGTTAGCTAGGTAATTAGTTGACTAACGTTAGTTAGCTAACAATCAAGCTGAACCAGCAGAAGGCGTATCATGTTAGCTAGCAGTAGAGCTAGCCAGCTAACGTTAGCTTGTTAGCAGCGTTTGAGTCTATAGCACTAACGTTAGTGGGAAAGCCAGTATGATCTCCCTAGCTTACCATTGTGTTTGTGATGCCCCTTATTATGTGCCAAAATCGTGTCTATGTCCTCTCGGTAGTATATCCCCACTGATTCGTGTGTAAAATTAATATTTCAGCAGAGACACTTGCGTGTCCAACAGCACAATATGGAAGAAGGACCTCGTCAGCCACGTCTCCACCGGAAACAGCGCGTCAGAAGGTCAAAGGGCAGCGAACACGAACAAGTGAGCATGTGGAAGATTGAGCATCACCAGGCACCACAGCATATTTATGCATTGAAACATGAGCGATGTGGAGCTGAACTGAAAGACACACGAGGTGTATTTATGTATCCCTGGTGTGATTTTGTAAGCTAGGCAATTCCAAGCAGTCAGACTGTAGCATACTCGGGATATCGTGCAGGTCAGCTGGACAGCCCAACCAGATGCTGAGTGTGCGTGCGTGTGCGTGTGTGGTTTACCAAATTCGTCGATATGGTCCTGAAGAACATAGCCTCCATGCTGGCAATATAGGCAATATAATCCCACGGTAGTTGAGGATTTATACACGCTTCAGGCAATTTATATTTATGGAATTTGTTTTTACTGTCTTATAGTTTGCAGTCTTCTTAATGACAATGTGGGAAGTTGTGGTCGTGTTGATCTAGTCTTTATGGTTTTAAAATTGGTTTTCAAACTAGACCTCTCTCTCTCTTTCTCTTTCTCTCTCTCTCTCTCTCTCTCACACACATACACACACACACACACACACATACATACACACACACACACACACACACACACCATGAATAGGCATGGTTTATCAGCATAGCCAGGAGGCAGGGGTGGAGGCCTGGAGGACAAGAGTGACTTCAGAGTTAAGACACTCTTCAGTTCTTCGCAGTTCTGTCCACACACTCTACTGGAACATATCTTAGAGCTTGAGGGGGAGAGCTCTTATTTTTATTTCCACCGTTGCCATAATATTATTGATCTATCATTAAGTTGTCTGTACAATGGAGGAAGGACCTCATAAATGTATTAGAGTGAGTTTTGAAAGTTTACTTCATCTAGGAGTGAGTTACCTAACCTTGGATTTATCTAACAAGCTGGAGGACCTCATGAGCAAGATTATTTATTCATATTGTCTTTTAACAGAATGGAAATGGGAGAGTGAGTCGAGTCATCAGGATGGGGACCAGAAAGAGCCAGGTAATATCAATTTTAACTTCCTGAACTCACTGACGTAGCCTAATTCATTTATTCATCCAGCCATCCATTCTCTTATAATATTTTTAATCCAACATCACTAATATTAATTTGGTCGATACTGACATTGTCAGCATCAGGGTAAAATAACAGTATACTTTTAGCAGGTAAAAATAAACTCTATCTAACTGTAGGCGATACTGATAAGATACAATGATTTTATTTTCCGTTGAGGGATGGATACATTTGAAAAGGGCGCGACAACGTGCACCCATAGGATAAGAGCTCATCTCCAATCTGTCAATACTGTGATAGACAGTGTATGCGGTCCTGTGTCACTGATATTGTGTAGGTCGGCGGTTTACATTTTGGGGGTCATTCTGTCAATATACACTAACTGGTAAACTGTTTTACATTACAGCTGGCCCGCATCCAAACAGACTATGTGGCTGGGAAACTGAAGGCTCTTTATCCAGATGTCCATCTGGAAATAGGTGAGTAAAGTTGAGATGCACATAGTACATTACCATACAGCCTCACACTTATCCTCCTCTCTCGTCCGCTTTCCCTCTCTGTCTTTCTCTCGTATCTCCCTCTGCCTTTCAGTCTCTGAACAAATAGGAGATTGTATTTGGGAGAGGATGGGGTGAACTACACAACTGGACTTACAGACAGCTCAGTGTCTTCAGGCGCTGCTACACTGATCTTACGAAGGATGTAGTGAAATGCAAGTGATGAGCTCACTGCTGTCTTTACAGCCATTGTAATTCACTGGTTTTCTTTTTTCTTTCCAGTCGCAATGTCTACAATTGGTGACCAAATCTTGCACACTGCTTTATCAAAGGTTAGTTAAAAATGTTTAGAGAGTAGTGATTTTCAAATCATTGTATGATTGACCCAACTTGATAGACTTGCATAAGTTTAATATTTCTGTTGTGTCTTGGTTGTTTGTATTCTATTCTATTCTATTCTAGATTGGAGAGAAAAGCCTTTTCACTAAAGAGCTGGAGAACGCTTTGGAGAGGAATGAGGAGGTTCTCTCATTATCCCCCGGCCTAGTCTGTAGCCCCCTCTGTTGGCAAAACAATGAATTGCATCAGATGTCCTTAGTGCATTTATTGGGCACAAAACTGAGAGTTGATAATTTGATATAGTGTAAAATTGGACACATTGTTATGGTGTATGATTTGGTTAAGCCTGAGAGGCTGGCGGTGTTCATGGTTATCTAATCATTTGTGTATTATCTCTCTTTCAGGGTAGATCTGGTTGTGCACTCTCTGAAAGACCTTCCTACCACTCTGCCTACAGGGTTCACTATTGGAGCAGTGCTTCAGTGAGTGCTGATGGTGCATTGTCACCACCATTGTCCTTTTTTAACCACACTGCTGCCATGGCTGCCTAACTATGAGCTCAAATAAAACGAGTTCACCCTTCCAAGACAGAAGTTTAGTAGGTCGTAAGTCAGTACCATCTTGGATGTGTAAAGTTGTTTGAATGCTTGCACTTTGCCTTCAGCTCTAGATTATGCTCTTAGTCACTTGTTTTAGAAAGAAAATGCACTTGTGAGTTCTGGCAAGTAGTAGTACATTGGCTTTTCCTACGTTAAATGCAATTATTGTTAGTCCCTTTGGATAAAAGCGTCTGCTAAATGACTGTAATGTAAAATGTAATGTAATGTTTCAGGCGTGAAAATCCCCATGATGCAGTGGTGCTACATCCAAAGAATGCTGGACTGACACTGGACACTTTGCCAAATGGGAGGTAGGATTACCAGTAGGGAAAGGGCTCATGTCCTCTATGTCCCCTGTCACTTTACAGAGAGATACTTTAATAATCCCCGTGGGGGGGAAAAGGGGCATTTCAGCAGTGGAAAATACAGTAGCAAGGGAAAAAATTACAGCAGAATAAAGAATATACATATAGAATATACATAATACATTCAATTAAATTACAAAAAATAAATAGATACAGTATTCATACATACATACATACATACATACATACATACATACATACATACATACATACATACATACATACATACATACATACATACATACATGCATGCATGCACACATCCACTCATGAGGCACTGTTATAGTCTGATGGCCGCTGGCACAAAGAAGCGCCTGAATCGCGGTTTTTCATCTGTTTGTCCCTCATCCTCCTCTCCACCACAGCCTCCAAGCTATCCAGTTGTTGCCCCACAACAGAGCTGGTCTTTCTCACCAGCCTGTTCAGTTTGTTTGTCTCCTCAGACCTGGTATTGCCTCCCCAGCAGGCAACACCACAGACTGGTAGACATGTGCAGCAGCCTGCCTCACACGTCAAACGCCCTGAGCCTCCTGAGGAACAACAGTCTGCTCTGTCCTTTCCTATAGAGGACCTCAGTGTTGTCAGTCCAGTCCAGTTTGTTGTTCAGGTGCACTCCCAGGAACTTGTATGAGTCCACCATCTCAACTTCCTCCCCCTGGATGGTGATGTGGGTTGGGGGCCTCTTGTTCCTTATGAAGTCCACCACCAGCTCCTAGGTCTTGCTGATGTTGAGTTGGAGCTGGTTCTCCTCAGACCATTCAATGAATCTCCTGACCACGTCCCTGTACTCCTCATCATCGCCTGTCCTGATGCAGCCCGCGATGGAGGAGTCATCTGAGAACTTCTTTTCCTGCTTCTTTTGTATCCAGTACTTTTCTGTCATTCTCTGCTGCTGTAACACCCAAATCCCCCCTGGGGGATTCATAAAGTGTTCTTATCTTATCTTACAGTAGTCTGTCTGGGGCACACAACCTTCCTGTCCACAAAGCCTTTCCTTATATGGCAGGGCATGGTGATACTCAGTGTGTGGATGACAGTAGAGACCCAATCACTCTCTGTCTCTCTTCACAGTGTGATTGGCACAAGCTCCCTGCGCCGAGCCGCCCAACTGAAGAAGAGGTTTCCTCACCTGGAGTTTAAGGACATTGTATCCCTCTTCTAACACCAAACGGCCGTGTCTTCTTAAGTGTACAAACTAGTCCATGTATGGCACAACCCAAGGGCCACGGTATGTACAGCGTTGCCATCGTCATTGTTTCTTAACCCGGCGATGACAGCGAGGGAACCTCAACACTCGGCTGAAGAAGCTGGACGAGGCGGAAGACTACGCCGCCATTATCCTGGCGGCAGCAGGACTGAAGAGGATGGGTTGGGAGGGACGCGTCGGTCAGGTACGGTCCAGCCAGTCCAGCCAGCGCAACTCTGCTGCTGATCCAGGCGCACATTACGCTCACGTGATGGAGCTTCAGTAGAAATAAAAGATTGTTTTGTGTCCGTCTCTACAGATTCTGGGTCCTGGTGACTGTATGTACGCAGTTGGCCAGGTGGGTACATCTTTCTGAAAGAACCGAGTTTAGACCTGAAGGTCTATGTCTTTAAGTTTTTAAAGACATAGACATAGACTCAATTCACATTCTTATGCATATGAAAAGTCAATAGCAGAGTGCTTTCTTCTGCTAGCGTGCCAAAAGGAAACACCTGGCAGCTGTAACCGTTACTGTGGGAAGCATTGACACAAACACACATCCAAAATTAAGATCAAATATTTAGTTACAAAATACAAGGGCAAATACCAAGATACAAAGTACTTCAACAGTCTCTATTGCTGTTGATGTTAGTATGTTATGCAGTAAAGAGTATCTACAGTGTTATGTTATTTTTATTTGTAATGCGCCCCCCAGCGCAGGCGCAGCCCGGGAGACAGATAGGTTACAGAACGAGACACGACAACAGTTAGAGAACAGGAGACTGAAACATTCATGACAAAACACATAACACGCTAGCTCAGAAAACAACATTGAAAAGGTGTGTTTTAGGTTTGGCCCTAAAGGACTCTAGAGTGGGGGCGGTCTTGATGCTCAGAGGGAGCCCGTTCCACAGCTTCGGTGCCATTATTGCGAAAGCACGGTCACCCTTCCTCGCTAGGTTTGTCAGCACGGTCACCCTTCCTCGCTAGGTTTGTCCGTGGGACCCACAGGCTCAGTTGGTCATCAGATCTGAGCTTGGGCCTGGACCTAGAGGTGGGGGACTGGTCCAGGATCAGATCTGAGCTTGGGCCTGGACTTAGAGGTGGGGGACTGGTCCAGGATCAGATCTGAGCTTGGGCCTGGACCTAGAGGTGGAGGACTGGTCCAGGAGGTCCTTGATGTAGGCCGGGGCGAGACCGTTGAGAGCCTTGAAAGCAAACATGCAGATCTCATAACTCTCTGCTTCACATGGAAGCCTTCACTGGGTGCTGAGTTGGGGATGATGGGTCTGGTACATACAATGTTTACGTGGTATCAATTTAAAAAAAATAACACAGAAAGATAATTTTGAGATACTCTATGAATTAATCCTACCATGATAGATTGTAACCATCGTGATAACAAAACATAAACATCTGTTGTTCTCGTATCACCCAGGGGGCCCTGGCTGTGGAGGTACGAGCACGAGATGGTGACATCCTGGAGATGGTGTCCACCCTTCACCACCCAGACACCGTGCTCCGGTGCATCGCTGAGCGCGCCTTCCTCAGACACCTGGCAAGTTAACCCTTGATGTTTGCATACCCACAAACATAAACACAATCCACCAGCTGCATAAGAGCTGTTCACAGAAATGCTACAGAAGCCTAATACTGCTTGCTTTTTTCACATTTACACAAAAATGTGTATTTAGGAGGGAGGTTGCAGTGTGCCAGTTGCAGTTCACACAGAATTGAAGGATTTATTGGTAAGGAATTAGTTTGACAACTTTATCATACTGACAATTATGTTCTGCATGTGCTTGGATGTAATGCATTTGTTTTTCCCCCCCATTCCAGCTCTCTCTGACTGGTGCTGTGTATAGCCTGGATGGGGGAGACAGCTTGAAGGAGGCCATGCAGGCTAGTGTGGATCCTGGGGACCAGGTCAGAAAGGGCACTGGTGACATCCTCATTGCCATGATGCCATCATGTTCAAAAGCCACCGTCTTATTACCACTCTCTCTCTCTAAGGTACAGGAGTCAGTGGACACCCAACATGTTGGCGTCACAGCACGCCACATGCCACAGTCTTCCCAGGATGCAGCAGAAAGGCTGGGCGTCGACCTGGCCAGTCTCCTGCTCAGTAAAGGAGCCATGGATATTCTGACCACTGCTCGGCAGCTTAATGATACCCGCTAAAGCCCTTTACTTCTCACTTCCGAGCATCCATCAATGATTAAGGCTTAATGTGTACTCTGCATTTGAGCAGCTTCACCACTATTTTATTATTGTGAGCAGCTTCACCACTATTTTATTGTGTGAGGTACATTTATATGACCCTATTTATGTATGAAGCCTACCTGAGAGTGAATGTTTACTGTTAGAACTACTGATAGAAATAAACTGATTTTTGTTTGTTTTACTTAATGGCATAATGAATGTTATTGGCAACAACTTTGTGTACTTCCTAGTGAATGTAGGCTACAGCTTTTCACAAAATCCATTTCACAACTGAACGACTACTCAGCCACATATTTGCATCTACCCACTATTGTTTTCATAGCCTTCAGACAGTAATCTAGGCGATTTATTTATCCAGACACAGTATAACACCCAATTCTTATCCACCACAGTTTGAAAACAAATTCAGAATGTTTGCGTTAGGCCACCACCGCCTTCAGATCAGTTTTAAGACTGACTGGGCTCCAAGTGTGGGGTAGTTTCCCAGTGGCATTAGGCTAATAGCACTAAGGTCATCCTGCATCCAATGACCAAGAACCGATCAGTGGTGCATTGCATGAGAGAAGTATTTTGGGCTGTCCAAAGAATTGCAATATTTGCAAATGAGTAACGTTAGCCTAGCTATTGATAAAATGTGGGAAATTGGGCCTGAAAAACAAGTCAATTTCTCAACTGATAAGAATGTGTGTTGTTCAAAAGTTGAAAATATTTACATCCAGCATACATGCAACTCGAGGCTGAGCTGATGTACTAACGTTGCCTTACATGCGCGTGCAAATCAGAGGAAATGCCCCCATAAGTTTGACGGCTAAGCTAACTAGCTACCCATATGCAGTTGTCCCAGATACTGGAGGCCTTGTAGCTAATGTTAGGTAGCTAGCTAGTCTCGACATTGTTTCAGAAAGAACTCACGTCAATGGCTAGGCTCGCCATCATACTAGCTACTAGACTCACTTTATCAATTTGTCAGTCAATTGTATAAGCATTACACTGATGCATTCCGACTGGTATAAAAACATTTATTTCAATACCCAAGGGGCGAAAAATAGACGCCACATGGAAAGCAAGAACAGCACCGTCTGCACGACAAAATAAAACCCCCAAAAACATGCAAAGTCAATTCAGGTAGCGAGAATGCTACATGGCCAACTAGGCGAAGTGAGCTCAGCTAGTATTCTTGAGACTGCGAAGAGGCCTTCTTTCCCGCCTTGCCGGAACTTGGTGCCGCCTGGCCGGTCTTCTTCGGTAGCAGGACAGCCTGGATGTTGGGCAGCACGCCTCCCTGGGCGATGGTCACACCGCCAAGCAATTTGTTCAGTTCTTCATCGTTGCGAACGGCGAGCTGCAGATGCCGAGGGATGATCCGAGTCTTCTTGTTGTCCCGGGCAGCGTTCCCAGCCAGCTCCAGGATCTCAGCGGTGAGGTACTCAAGCACGGCGGCCAGGTAAACAGGGGCACCAGCACCAACCCTCTCGGCGTAGTTGCCCTTCCGTAGCAGACGATGCACTCTGCCGACCGGGAACTGAAGTCCAGCGCGGGAGCTGCGGGTCTTTGCCTTGGCACGAGCCTTTCCTCCGGTTTTGCCTCTTCCAGACATGTTGTAGAATCTCGTTCAGCCTTGTACCGGAGGTCTTTCTGTCTCAGGTGTAGCAAAGCCAGGGAATAACGAAATACGCGGTTTCAGAGCAATATAAATGTGGAAGTTCGTCCCGCCCTCTAATTCGATTGGTCGTAAATGTAGGAAGTGCTCTATTATTGGCTCTAAGAGTTGATTATTCATAATTGCTCATTTGTCGTAAATGTAGGAAGTGCTCTATTATTGGCTCTAAGAGTTGATTATTCATAATTGCTTATTTGTTGTAGACTCATGTAGTGTGTTCGTGTCCAATCGGGTTTAGCAAATATTTAGAACATTTCCCTAAAAAAAACAAAAAAACAAAACAACTACAACGTAAAATAGGCCTACTTTCTAAATGATCTCAAACATCTACCAAATTCTTAAAACAAATATTTAGACTAAGTACAATTTCTGTATTTTTCATGCGAGATTCGGTAGCAATAAAGCCCCCACCCCAAAACACACACACACACACAAACACCCCTCCTTCCATCTCTTCTTCCCTCCATAACATAGCAGAACAGAAAACAGAAGAGGAAAAAGGTTTTAGTTAAAATGTCTGTCCCCACTTCTAACCTCTCGGTTCCACACAAAGGACAAAGGATAGTACATTGAGTTTTCAAAATAATTTATTTTAAATAAATTAAACATTTAAATGACCATAATAGGCTCCAAATTTATCAAAACATTGTGTTTTGCCGTTTTCTGCAAGACATTCAGACAATCTTTACGCACCCCATTAGAGAACAGACCAAGTTAGGCCAGCAAAATCCAAACCAGGGGAGCAGATCAACTTTGATGCCATAGCTTTATTTAACTAGCATTACATAATTAAAAATTTCTTCATAAATAATGATATTTATTTATACATTTTTTCGTTACTTAGCAAACTGAATGCGATGATGGGAGTCCTACCTGTAAAGCAAAGAGGTGGGGTACTGTAGAGATACAATACAAACTATGAGAAGAAGTCCAAATAATTCAGTACATTGTGCAGCTTTGAAATACACAAGCTCTACAACATCTTATTGGCAAGATTTACATTGAGTGATAGCTCGTTGATTGCCTTTTTTTTCTTTTTATTATAAAACACATATGTCAATAGAGAAAACGACCTATATGTACATCTTTACATGTTGATTATGTTCATCTGTGAGGGGAGAGAATGTGTCCTAGAGGAAGGGAGGGTTCTTGCATTGCACAAGCAAAAGAGGACTAACCATCTCCATGTATAGTTTTTTTTTTTTTTTTGAAATTGTGTTGATTACAAAGTATTTACCTGATTCAACTACCTGAAACAATTACTGTTACTTCAATGTATTAAAGGTACTGTATGCATACTCTCTGTCCATCAAAAGATTGCATATCCTCTATAAATATTGCTGTTCTGACCCAAGGGGATTTACTTAAGAGGCTGGTTAAGCAAGGTTTATTATTAACTGAGTTTATGGTTTTGAAATGGCAATACCACTCTTAAAATTTCCTTCCATGATCTGAAAATAAATATAAACACAGGCAGCATGTTTCCGCTTTCTGCATAAGTTACAATGATGATTGTAATTTTAAAAAGTAAGACACTAAGTCAACATTACCACCAACTTAAGACTGAGGGTAGATATCTGTTCATCCACTAAGTTTCTGATTATTATGACCTTTATCTAAGCAGGAAAGAAAGCACACCTACTACACAATGCAGCTACCCAATATTGGGGGTAAACCAGGACTCATCTTGTGAATTAAAGAGCAAACAATACACAAAACGGTTGAATTAACACAAGAAGAAAGTGCTGTAAACAATCAGATAAAGTTCCAAAGTGCAACCAAGAAAATCATTTTCATATTATTTTTTTTAGATATCCTTTTCAGAGGACACGCGCACTCTTGCTCTACTGCCCTCTTGTGCTCATTGGGGCAAACAGCATTTAATTTCCACAATGTCAAGTGTGTTTTTCAATATTCCCCTTTAATCCAACAAGCAGCAGGGGCTTCTAACAATAAATATTGACCCCCCCAGATGTGTGACTAATTCTCTCCATTCTCCTTCCTGAAGGTGGAGCATTACATTTCCTATCCAGAGGGGTCCTCTCAGAGGTAAGCTTTGACAAGAAACCAGTGACCACCCACCTGGGGTGTCCTGCCTACATAAACTGTCAAAGTCAGAAGGATGAGGCTCAACTAACTTTCTTCCATATACATTGTACAGCAGTTCTACCATCTACTCCTTCAATGCCAGTCAGTGGTCCGCTGTGCTCGTCCCTCCATTAGTGGCACTGGCTTTGTCCTTCGACTTGGAGGATGAACGGAAGGAGGATGAGCGGAAGGAGAAGCGCTTGATGAGGCGTCGGGAGAAGCTACCGGACTTCTTATGGCCAACGGAGTCGCCAGAGGCGGAGTTGTTATCAAGGCTTGAGACATCTTCGTGGGATTGGCTGAAGCTGGGGTCCTTCTGTCTGTGTCTTCTACGGAACAGCAACTTGGTCCCACTCCGGAGGAAGCCCACTGTAAGAAAAATGTAGGTTATTATATATGCAGAGTTACAAAGAGAAGCCAGACGAGCAGAAACGGATGAGAAACGGATGAGAGTAGGGCTGGGGTTCGGTCACTTTTATGGTCCTTGAGGCTGCGTGTCTCCAGGGCGCCGGTGGATCCCGTTTCTGACTCCACATCATCTACGGAGGGCCGCTCCGACGCGTCCGAGGGCGTGGTCTCGTCTGGGTCGTGGTGTTGCCCGGCCACACAGTGGCTAGAGGCTCCGCCCAGCAGGGCGGCGTCCATGGCGGCGGCGTAACCCATCGACAGAGCCGAATCATCCTCGGAGATGGGAACCTGGGGTGTCCGCACACAGGACACAAGACACACATGAACCGCAATGGGAAGAATACTCTTAGTGCTCTACAATAGGACGTTAAGCAGAGATACATGTGATAATTCAGACAGTGAACGACGTTATCAGAGCGATGCCCCGTCACAAAGAACGGGAGGTTCTCTCTTATGCGGGGAGCAGACCATGCAGGTGTTGGCAGAAAGCAGATGGGGGTTTGACACCCGCTATCTACTAGGTTCTGACCTTTGACACCCCAGAGATGATGAGCGTGCTTCTTTTAGTGGGCGTCTTCCTAGCAGCCTTGCCTGCAGACTCTTGTCAGCTGCCGGATGGCCGTGTCAGCGACAGGGTCCAGACCATTGGAAAGAGGACTGTCCACTGGAACACGCACACGCACGCGCACGCACACACACACACACACACACACACACACACACACACGCACACGCACACGCACACACACACACACAATGTACTGTATCGGTAATCTAGTTTCATATATAACACTGTGGAAGCTGCAGATATCTTAAGAGATGTTAGTCCAGAACACGACCCTGCTGTCAAGGTTATCATCTCCATATGAGAACTCACAGCTGGGGGAGGGGCTAGAGCTGGCCCTGCTATGGAGGCTATCGGAGAGGATTGTGAGGCCCTTCTCCGTCACTTCCACTTTGGACGGAGACCGCGAGGGGGAGTCACCTAAGGCAGCAGGGGGAGCGAGAGTCAGACACCATCACATCAATGTCCCTCCGATCACTGTCATTGTTACCACTACAGAACTCTTCCCTTATATCCCCGGTATTGTATGTAGACCTCCTATTATTGTAGGGCACTTGTATCCTATTTTGCCCAACTAACAAGTTCATCTCTATCGACTATCTTGACAACAGCCACAAGAGCAGTGAGCTGACCCAGCCTGCGGTCCTGTTTGAGCCGCGACTGGATGGTGGTGACCGTGGTGACGATGGTGCCGTCCGGCATGACGGTGCGGTCCACGTCCACCTTCTTGGTGGGAGTGAGAGAGGAGCGGAGAGGAGTGGCGTTGTGGGCGCCACGGTGATCCCCCGCCTCCAGGTAGAGCAGCTGGGGAGACAGACGATGTGCTGTTGAGACTGGGCTCTTATAGTTTTTTGGTACCCCCCCCCACACAAGGTTTGTGTGACACATCACTTAACCTTACTGGGCATCAGTTGGTCACCTGCTGCTGTCGGCCCAATAAAAATAGCAGGGTCTATTGCGTATGATGCATACAAATGAAAAAAGCCAATCTGTTCCAAATTTTGAATTTGAATTTTTGAACAAAGCTAAGGATTCTCTGATGGTCACTTGAACAAACCATCACGGCGGCCAGGTAAACAGGGGCACCAGCACCAACCCTCTCGGCGTAGTTGCCCTTCCGTAGCAGACGATGGACTCTGCCGACGGGGAACTGGAGTCCAGCGCGGGAGCTGCGGGTCTTTGCCTTGGCACGAGCCTTTCCTCCGGTTTTGCCTCTTCCAGACATGTTGTAGAATCTCGTTCAGCCAAGTACCGGAGCTCTTTCTGTCTCAGGTGTAACGAAGCCAGGGAATAACGAAATACGCGGTTTCAGAGCAATATAAATGTGGAAGTTCGTCCCGCCCTCTAATTCGATTGGTCGTAAACGTAGGAAGTGCTCTATTATTGGCTCTAAGAGTTGATTATTCATAATTGCTCATTTGTCGTAAATGTAGGAAGTGCTCTATTATTGGCTCTAAGAGTTGATTATTCATAATTGCTCATTTGTTGTAGACTCATGTAGTGTGTTCGTGTCCAATCGGGTTTAGCAAATATGTAGAACATTATCCTAAAAAAAATAAAAACAACTACAACATGAAATAGGCCTACTTTCTAAATGATCTCAAACATCTACCAAATTCTTAAAACAAATATTTAGACTAAGTACAATTTCTGTATTTTTCATGCGAGTTCTACATATTCGGTAGCAATAAAGCCCCCACCCCAAAACACACACACACACACACACCCCTCCTTCCATCTCTTCTTCCCTCCATAACATAGCAGAACAGAAAACAGAAGAGGAAAAAGGTTTTAGTTAAAATGTCTGTCCCCACTTCTAACCTCTCGGTTCCACACAAAGGACAAAGGATAGTACATTGAGTTTTCAAAATAATTTATTTTAAATAAATTAAACATTTAAATGACCATAATAGGCTCCAAATTTATCAAAACATTGTGTTTTGCTGTTTTCTGCAAGACATTCAGACAATCTTTACGCACCCCATTAGAGAACAGACCAAGTTAGGCCAGCAAAATCCAAACCAGGGGAGCAGATCAACTTTGATGCCATAGCTTTATTTAACTAGCATTACATAATTAAAAATTTCTTCATAAATAATGATATTTATTTATACATTTTTTCGTTACTTAGCAAACTGAATGCGATGATGGGAGTCCTACCTGTAAAGCAAAGAGGTGGGGTACTGTAGAGATACAATACAAACTATGAGAAGAAGTCCAAATAATTCAGTACATTGTGCAGCTTTGAAATACACAAGCTCTACAACATCATATTGGCAAGATTTACATTGAGTGATAGCTCGTTGATTGCCTTTTTTTTCTTTTTATTATAAAACACATGTCAATAGAGAAAACGACCTATATGTACATCTTTACATGTTGATAATGTTCATCTGTGAGGGGAGAGAATGTGTCCTAGAGGAAGGGAGGGTTCTTGCATTGCACAAGCAATAGAGGACTAACCATCTCCATGTAGCCTATAGTTTTTTTTTTTTTTTTTAAATTGTGTTGATTACAAAGTATTTACCTGATTCAACTACCTGAAACAATTACTGTTACTTCAATGTATTAAAGGTACTGTATGCATACTCTCTGTCCATCTAAAGATTGCATATCCTCTATAAATATTGCTGTTCTGACCCAAGGGGATTTACTTAAGAGGCTGGTTAAGCAAGGTTTATTATTAACTGAGTTTATGGTTTTGAAATGGCAATACCACTCTTTAAATTTCCTTCCATGATCTGAAAATAAATATAAACACAGGCAGCATGTTTCCGCTTTCTGCATAAGTTACAATGATGATTGTAATTTTAAAAAGTAAGACACTAAGTCAACATTACCACCAACTTAAGACTGAGGGTAGATATCTGTTCATCCACTAAGTTTCTGATTATTATGACCTTTATCTAAGCAGGAAAGAAAGCACACCTACTACACAATGCAGCTACCCAATATTGGGGGTAAACCAGGACTCATCTTGTGAATTAAAGAGCAAACAATACACAAAACAGTTGAATTAACACAAGAAGAAAGTGCTGTAAACAATCAGATAAAGTTCCAAAGTGCAACCAAGAAAATCATTTTCATATTATTTTTTTTAGATATCCTTTTCAGAGGACACGCGCACTCTTGCTCTACTGCCCTCTTGTGCTCAATGGGGCATACAGCATTTAATTTCCACAATGTCAAGTGTGTTTTTCAATATTCCCCTTTAATCCAACAAGCAGCAGGGGCTTCTCACAATAAATATTGACCCCCCCAGATGTGTGACTAATTCTCTCCATTCTCCTTCCTGAAGGTGGAGCATTACATTTCCTATCCAGAGGGGTCCTCTCAGAGGTAAGCTTTGACAAGAAACCAGTGACCACCCACCTGGGGTGTCCTGCCTACATAAACTGTCAAAGTCAGAAGGATGAGGCTCAACTAACTTTCTTCCATATACATTGTACAGCAGTTCTACCATCTACTCCTTCAATGCCAGTCAGTGGTCCGCTGTGCTCGTCCCTCCATTAGTGGCACTGGCTTTGTCCTTCGACTTGGAGGATGAACGGAAGGAGGATGAGCGGAAGGAGAAGCGCTTGATGAGGCGTCGGGAGAAGCTACCGGACTTCTTATGGCCAACGGAGTCGCCAGAGGCGGAGTTGTTATCAAGGCTTGAGACATCTTCGTGGGATTGGCTGAAGCTGGGGTCCTTCTGTCTGTGTCTTCTACGGAACAGCAACTTGGTCCCACTCCGAAGGAAGCCCACTGTAAGAAAAATGCAGGTTATTATATATGCAGAGTTACAAAGAGAAGCCAGACAAGCAGAAACGGATGAGAAACGGATGAGAGTAGGGCTGGGGTTCGGTCACTTTTATGGTCTTTGAGGCTGCGTGTCTCCAGGGCGCCGGTGGATCCCGTTTCTGACTCCACATCATCTACGGAGGGCCGCTCCGACGCGTCCGAGGGCGTGGTCTCGTCTGGGTCGTGGTGTTGCCCGGCCACACAGTGGCTAGAGGCTCCGCCCAGCAGGGCGGCGTCCATGGCGGCGGCGTAACCCATCGACAGAGCCGAATCATCCTCGGAGATGGGAACCTGGGGTGTCCGCACACAGGACACAAGACACACATGAACCGCAATGAGAAGAATACTCTTGGTGCTCTACAATAGGACGTTAAGCAGAGATACATGTGATAATTCAGACAGTGAACGACGTTATCAGAGCGATGCCGCGTCACAAAGAACGGGAGGTTTTCTCTTATGCGGGGAGCAGACCATGCAGGTGTTGGCAGAAAGCAGATGGGGTTTTGACACCCGCTATTTACTAGGTTCTGACCTTTGACACCCCAGAGATGATGAGCGTGCTTCTTTTAGTGGGCGTCTTCCTAGCAGCCTTGCCTGCAGACTCTGTCAGCTGCCGGATGGCCGTGTCAGCGACAGGGTCCAGACCATTGGAAAGAGGACTGTCCACTGGAACACGCACACGCACACACACACACACACGCACGCACACACACACACGCACACAATGTACTGTATCGGTAATCTAGTTTCATACATAACACTGTGGAAGCTGCAGATATCTTAAGAGATGTTAGTCCAGAACGCGACCCTGCTGTCAAGGTTATCATCTCCATATGAGAACTCACAGCTGGGGGAGGGGCTAGAGCTGGCCCTGCTATGGAAGCTATCGGAGAGGATCGTGAGGCCCTTCTCCGTCACTTCCACTTTGGACGGAGACCGCGAGGGGGAGTCACCTAAGGCAGCAGGGGGAGCGAGAGTCAGACACCATCACAATCACTGTCATTGTTACCACTACAGAACTCTTCCCTTATATCCCCGGTATTGTATGTAGACCTCTTATTATTGTAGGGCACTTGTATCCTATTTGCCCAAACAAGTTAATCTCTATCGACTATCTTGACAACAGACTCAAGAGCAGTGAGCTGACCCAGCCTGCGGTCCTGTTTGAGCCGCGACTGGATGGTGGTGACCGTGGTGACGATGGTGCCGTCCGGCATGACGGTGCGGTCCACGTCCACCTTCTTGGTGGGAGTGAGAGAGGAGCGGAGAGGAGTGGCGTTGTGGGCGCCACGGGGATCCCCCGCCTCCAGGTAGAGCAGCTGGGGAGACAGACGATGTGCTGTTGAGACTGGGCTCTTATAGTTTTTTGGTACCCCCCCCCGCTCCCACACAAGGTTTGTCTGTGACACATCACTTAACCTTACTGGGCATCAGTTGGTCACCTGCTGCTGTCGGCCCAATAAAAATAGCAGGGTCTATTGCGTATGATGCATACAAATGAAAAAAGCCAATCTGTTCCAAATTTTGAATTTGAATTTTTGAACAAAGCTAAGGATTCTCTGATGGTCACTTGAACAAACCATCACGGCGGCCAGGTAAACAGGGGCACCAGCACCAACCCTCTCGGCGTAGTTGCCCTTCCGTAGCAGACGATGGACTCTGCCGACGGGGAACTGAAGTCCAGCGCGGGAACTGCGGGTCTTTGCCTTGGCACGAGCCTTTCCTCCGGTTTTGCCTCTTCCAGACATGTTGTAGAATCTCGTTCAGCCTAGATCAGGAGGTGTTTCTGTCTCAGGTGTAATGAAGCCAGGGAATAACGAAATACGCGGTTTCAGAGCAATATAAATGTGGAAGTTCGTCCCGCCCTCTAATTCGATTGGTCGTAAACGTAGGAAGTGCTCTATTATTGGCTCTAAGAGTTGATTATTCATAATTGCTCATTTGTCGTAAATGTAGGAAGTGCTCTATTATTGGCTCTAAGAGTTGATTATTCATAATTTCTCATTTGTTGTAGACTCATGTAGTGTGTTCGTGTCCAATCGGGTTTAGCAAATATGTAGAACATTATCCTAAAAAAAATAAAAACAACTACAACATAAAATAGGCCTACTTTCTAAATGATCTCAAACATCTACCAAATTCTTAAAACAAATATTTAGACTAAGTACAATTTCTGTATTTTTCATGCGAGTTCTACATATTCGGTAGCAATATAGCCCCCACCCCAAAACACACACACACACACACACACCCCTCCTTCCATCTCTTCTTCCCTCCATAACATAGCAGAACAGAAAACAGAAGAGGAAAAAGGTTTTAGTTAAAATGTCTGTCCCCACTTCTAACCTCTCGGTTCCACACAAAGGACACAGGATAGTACATTGAGTTTTCAAAATAATTTATTTTAAATAAATTAAACATTTAAATGACCATAATAGGCTCCAAATTTATCAAAACATTGTGTTTTGCTGTTTTCTGCAAGACATTCAGACAATCTTTACGCACCCCGTTAGAGAACAGACCAAGTTAGGCCAGCAAAATCCAAACCAGGGGAGCAGATCAACTTTGATGCCATAGCTTTATTTAATAGCATTACATAATTAAAAATTTCTTCATAAATAATGATATTTATTTATACATTTTTTCGTTACTTAGCAAACTGAATGCGATGATGGGAGTCCTACCTGTAAAGCAAAGAGGTGGGGTACTGTAGAGATACAATACAAACTATGAGAAGAAGTCCAAATAATTCAGTACATTGTGCAGCTTTGAAATACACAAGCTCTACAACATCTTATTGGCAAGATTTACATTGAGTGATAGCTCGTTGATTGCCTTTTTTTTCTTTTTATTATAAAACACATATGTCAATAGAGAAAACGACCTATATGTACATCTTTACATGTTGATTATGTTCATCTGTGAGGGGAGAGAATGTGTCCTAGAGGAAGGGAGGGTTCTTGCATTGCACAAGCAATAGAGGACTAACCATCTCCATGTAGCCTATATATTTTTTTTATTTTTTTTTAAATTGTGTTGATTACAAAGTATTTACCTGATTCAACTACCTGAAACAATTACTGTTACTTCAATGTATTAAAGGTACTGTATGCATACTCTCTGTCCATCAAAAGATTGCATATCCTCTATAAATATTGCTGTTCTGACCCAAGGGGATTTACTTAAGAGGCTGGTTAAGCAAGGCTTATTATTAATTGAGTTTATGGTTTTGAAATGGCAATACCACTCTTTAAATTTCCTTCCATGATCTGAAAATAAATATAAACACAGGCAGCATGTTTCCGCTTTCTGCATAAGTTACAATGATGATTGTAATTTTAAAAAGTAAGACACTAAGTCAACATTACCACCAACTTAAGACTGAGGGTAGATATCTGTTCATCCACTAAGTTTCTGATTATTATGACCTTTATCTAAGCAGGAAAGAAAGCACACCTACTACACAATGCAGCTACCCAATATTGGGGGTAAACCAGGACTCATCTTGTGAATTAAAGAGCAAACAATACACAAAACAGTTGAATTAACACAAGAAGAAAGTGCTGTAAACAATCAGATAAAGTTCCAAAGTGCAACCAAGAAAATCATTTTCATATTATTTTTTTTATATATCCTTTTCAGAGGACACGCGCACTCTTGCTCTACTGCCCTCTTGTGCTCAATGGGGCATACAGCATTTAATTTCCACAATGTCAAGTGTGTTTTTCAATATTCCCCTTTAATCCAACAAGCAGCAGGGGCTTCTCACAATAAATATTGACCCCCCCAGATGTGTGACTAATTCTCTCCATTCTCCTTCCTGAAGGTGGAGCATTACATTTCCTATCCAGAGGGGTCCTCTCAGAGGTAAGCTTTGACAAGAAACCAGTGACCACCCACCTGGGGTGTCCTGCCTACATAAACTGTCAAAGTCAGAAGGATGAGGCTCAACTAACTTTCTTCCATATACATTGTACAGCAGTTCTACCATCTACTCCTTCAATGCCAGTCAGTGGTCCGCTGTGCTCGTCCCTCCATTAGTGGCACTGGCTTTGTCCTTCGACTTGGAGGATGAACGGAAGGAGGATGAGCGGAAGGAGAAGCGCTTGATGAGGCGTCGGGAGAAGCTACCGGACTTCTTATGGCCAACGGAGTCGCCAGAGGCGGAGTTGTTATCAAGGCTTGAGACATCTTCGTGGGATTGGCTGAAGCTGGGGTCCTTCTGTCTGTGTCTTCTACGGAACAGCAACTTGGTCCCACTCCGGAGGAAGCCCACTGTAAGAAAAATGTAGGTTATTATATATGCAGAGTTACAAAGAGAAGCCAGACGAGCAGAAACGGATGAGAAACGGATGAGAGTAGGGCTGGGGTTCGGTCACTTTTATGGTCCTTGAGGCTGCGTGTCTCCAGGGCGCCGGTGGATCCCGTTTCTGACTCCACATCATCTACGGAGGGCCGCTCCGACGCGTCCGAGGGCGTGGTCTCGTCTGGGTCGTGGTGTTGCCCGGCCACACAGTGGCTAGAGGCTCCGCCCAGCAGGGCGGCGTCCATGGCGGCGGCGTAACCCATCGACAGAGCCGAATCATCCTCGGAGATGGGAACCTGGGGTGTCCGCACACAGGACACAAGACACACATGAACCGCAATGAGAAGAATACTCTTGGTGCTCTACAATAGGACGCTAAGCAGAGATACATGTGATAATTCAGACAGTGAACGACGTTATCAGAGCGATGCCCCGTCACAAAGAACGGGAGGTTTTCTCTTATGCGGGGAGCAGACCATGCAGGTGTTGGCAGAAAGCAGATGGGGTTTTGACACCCGCTATTTACTAGGTTCTGACCTTTGACACCCCAGAGATGATGAGCGTGCTTCTTTTAGTGGGCGTCTTCCTAGCAGCCTTGCCTGCAGACTCTGTCAGCTGCCGGATGGCCGTGTCAGCGACAGGATCCAGACCATTGGAAAGAGGACTGTCCACTGGAACACGCACACACGCACACGCGCACACGCACACACGCACACGCACGCACGCACACACGCACACACACACGCACACACACACACACACACACGCACACACACACACACACAATGTACTGTATCGGTAATCTAGTTTCATATATAACACAGTGGAAGCTGCAGATATCTTAAGAGATGTTAGTCCAGAACGCGACCCTGCTGTCAAGGTTATCATCTCCATATGAGAACTCACAGCTGGGGGAGGGGCTAGAGCTGGCCCTGCTATGGAGGCTATCGGAGAGGATCGTGAGGCCCTTCTCCGTCACTTCCACTTTGGACGGAGACCGCGAGGGGGAGTCACCTAAGGCAGCAGGGGGAGCGAGAGTCAGACACCATCACATCAATGTCCCTCCGATCACTGTCATCGTTACCACTACAGAACTCTTCCCTTATATCCCCGGTATTGTATGTAGACCTATTATTGTAGGGCACTTGTATCCTATTTTGCCCAACTAACAAGTTCATCTCTATCGACTATCTTGACAACAGACTCAAGAGCAGTGAGCTGACCCAGCCTGCGGTCCTGTTTGAGCCGCGACTGGATGGTGGTGACCGTGGTGACGATGGTGCCGTCCGGCATGACGGTGCGGTCCACGTCCACCTTCTTGGTGGGAGTGAGAAAGGAGCGGAGAGGAGTGGCGTTGTGGGCGCCACGGTGATCCGCCGCCTCCAGGTAGAGCAGCTGGGGAGACAGACGATGTGCTGTTGAGACTGGGCTCTTATAGTTTTTTGGGTACCCCCCCCCCCCCCCCAAACACAAGGTTTGTGTGACACATCACTTAACCTTATTGGGCATCAGTTGGTCACCTGCTGCTGTCGGCCCAATAAAAATAGCAGGGTCTATTGCGTATGATGCATACAAATGGAAAAAGCCAATCTGTTCCAAATTTTGAATTTGAATTTTTGAACAAAGCTAAGGATTCTCTGATGGTCGATTATGCTTGAACAAACCATATTGTTTCATTTCAGGGCCAAAGGTGTGAGGCTAGAAAATACCAGCTTAGCGTGTAAATCCTCTGTGTAAATTCTTTGAAACAATAAAATGGATACTCTAGGATAAAACAAAGAACTCTATAAAGAGAGTTAAAAGGAGAATGTAATCGTCACAGAATGTACATGTCACATGTTACTGACCTCAAAGGTGACTGTAGCGATTGGTGCCAAGCCATGGCCTGGGTTGACTGACAGCACATGTTGTCCAGTAGGAGCTCTCCGAGGGAGGTCCAAGGCCAAGGAGGCGTGGCCGGGTAAGAATTCTGCCAAGTCATTTGAGAATGTGACTGAGCTGCACCTCACTATATACTGTCTATCAGTACCTTCATAAAATAATAACTTTCATTATAGATCTCTTCAGGTTATACAGTGCCTTCTATCGGACAATAGTACTACCAGTTAATCTCTTGCTGTCAATAAAGCATCCTTGGGTCTTTTGAAAGGCACTATATAAATGCAATTTATTATTATTATTATTTTTATTATCATCATCATCATCAAGTTTTAAAGATTGAAAGATGCCTTACGTTCCCCTTTGCTGCTCCGCTCCTGCAGTCTCAGCCTCAGTTCTTTGGTTTCTGGGCCCACGTCCCTAGATGTGATAGATTGAATAAATATCAGATAAAACATCATCAGGGTGAGCATAACAGATATTTCTATTGCCCTTTAATTTATGGGGTTAATATTTCAGGTACTGTAAACCGTAATTGGTGTGTGTGTGTGTGTGCTGGTTCTCTTACAGTGCGACCTCCTCGCCCCAGTCCAGAGAGGCTGCAGGGCTGTGAGGTAAGAAGCGAGTCCTCTTCTCAGTGGACGGCTGGTCAAGGCTCACGACACAGCAGATCTCTCCAGACCACTGACCTGCTGACACACACACACACACGCACGCACGCACACACACACACACACACACACACACACACACACACACACACACACACACACACACACACACACTCAGTACTCCCCCCTGGAGATACTGTACAGTGGGCCGCACACAGAAGAGGAAGAGATGGTGGCTGATGATGTTAAGGCTGACCTCCTCGGAGGCCGGTGGCCCGGAGCTGGCGCAGCAGCAGCCTCTGTGTGGGGACACTCTGAGACAGGGAACTCAAACCCCCTACGAAACAGTCCCTGGGAAACTAGAAGTAGCAGGAAGGAAGGAATGAAGTCAAATTAACAGTCAAATCAGTTGGGGGGGGGGGGGGTAGCTTTCATTTTATATCAAACAGCCACTTAAGGTTAATAGAATGAGTTTCTCTAAGGCTTTGTTGTATTTAGGACCAGTTAGGTGGCATGAGGAGAAGGAAGTGTGTGTTTTACCGCAGGGCTGGATACACAGGTCTTCAGGTTGAGTATCATGGCTGGCTGCGTACTGAAGAGAGTGTCCTCCACCAGCTCTCCTATCATGTCCAGGTCAGCCTCTGCGTCCTTGTTCTGGGCACAAAACACCAGCCAATCAGCGTCAGCAGGCACCATCATCACATTAGGGATGTGGTAGATAGTCGTTTTATACGGCGCAGCTTCTGCTAGTCGTTTAGGAAATACTAGTCAGCTAAACTAAATATAATATATATATATATTTTTTTTTTAAGCATTGGTCCAAAAAGCACATAGAATAATGTAAAACTGTGCAAATAAAATAAATCAAAATAAACAATAGGTCTTTCTTTGGGGAGGAGGACTATGCCATCAACTCAAGATGAGCTGGAGTGATAGTGAACTGAACTGCTCATCCCACTGAGTAAAGACCCAGTTCTGTGGTGGCCCAGCGCTTCCCCAGACTGTAGGCTACCAGCTTGCAAATCACTACCCCAGTTTCAACTAATTTGTAACATTCAAAGCAATCATATTGAAATTATTAAATCAGTTGTGTAGTGGTCAGCTATTTTTTTTATTTTTTTTGCACAATAGGCCTATTATTTTGATTTATTTTTATTTGCACTGTTTATATGCATTATTTGTGATTCAGCAAAGGAAAGCATTGAAAGATTGATCACGGATCAATAGGATCACGGCAACGTTCCGTTACTCCACTATTAGATAGATAAATAAACTTTATTGCAGAACCAGGTCCATATTAAAATGAAAATAAAACAATACAATACGAGTTAGGAATGCGAATACCAGAGTTAGACTAGTCGTATAGTCGGTTAAAAAACCACCGTCTACTCGTCAGTGAAAAAAGTCGCTGTGCACATCCCTACTGTACATAACACAGTTGAACTATCACATGGTGTGTGTGTGTGTGTGTGTGTGTGTGTGTGTGTGTGTGTGTGCGTGTGTGCGCGTGTGTGTGCGTGTGTGTGCGTGTAGACATGCCATAACATGTCATGTGTGCTGATATGACCTGAGACTAGTAGAGCCTGCAGTGTCCTCTCACCTCCCTCTGGAGCCTGCGTGGACAGACGGTCAGGAAGAAGGAGGGCTGTCTGGAGAAGGACCAGGACACCAGCAGCCCCGGCTCCTCCCCCTCCTCCAGACGCACCAGCAACTAACGAGAGAGAGAGAGAGAGACCCGCATTAGAGAGAGAGACCCACGTTAGACACCAGCAGCCCCGGCTCCTCCCCCTCCTCCAGACGAACCAACAACTAACGAGAGAGAGAGAGAGAGAGAGAGAGAGAGAGAGAGACCCGCATTAGAGAGAGAGACCCACGTTAGAGACCAGCAGCCCCGGCTCCTCCCCCTCCTCCAGACGAACCAACAACTAACGAGAGAGAGAGAGAGAGAGAGAGAGAGAGAGAGAGAGAGAGAGAGACCCGCATTAGAGAGAGAGACCCACGTTAGACACCAGCAACCCCGGCTCCTCCCCCTCCTCCAGACGAACCAACAACTAACGGAAGAGAGAGAGAGAGAGAGAGAGAGAGAGAGAGACCCATGTTAGACACGAGGTGGTCAGTCATGATATTACACGATTTCAAGATAGACCACACACAGAGCTTTAGTGAGTCTGTGGGTTCCATCTTAAAATCATGTTCTGCGCTTAACCCAGCGCCCGCTGTCGACGTGCGCACGGCTAATCTTTCACCATCAGTCATGAGGTTACACCAGAATCAGTGTCGCATTCAAATCATAGCTTTCCATAATAATACAACGAGGTGAAAGCTCCTGAGATTGTTTTAAGAGACACACATGCAAACTACACGCAAAATGGTGACGGCGTGTCATACCTGGGCCAGCATCGGCTCTATGGTGATCTGATAGGTAGCCATGGAAACAGCTGCAGGTGACTGCTGTGTTACTGTGACTGGAAATGTTACGGCGTCAACGGCGAAGTTACACTGCAAAACCTGCCAGCAGGGGAGAACAGAGCGATGAGGATTGATAATAACAGTGACATGAGAGTACAACTGTAGGAGGTTGCCATGACAATCAACTCAAACAGGTTTGGTTGAGAGGTGCGCTAAAGTAACCTTACCATGCTGTGAGCTGTTCGGTCAGTGCAGGTCACACTGTCTATAGTGGCGGAAGCAGGAAGCTGGAGACTGTTGTCAAACGTGATCTGGATCGAGCTCTGATGGCAAGAATAAAACCGTACCAGATGTTAACATTAGGTCAGGAAGGGCAGGAAATCACATAAAGGATTTACTTTTGTAACGACACAGATTATACCGAAGTTGACCCTGCTCGTCAAGCCGCTTAAACCATGATTAGCTCATGATACTTTACTGCATGAAATGCACATAATCCTGAGTGTTTCCTGCAGTCAGAGCATATTACGTCTCCAACCACCAATTGGATATGTCTCCCCACGGCAGTATTTTAGGAACATTTAATTTCAAACAATTCAGAGAATTCTGATATCATATATGCACTCATGCTGGTGTGTGGAAAAATGCAAAGTCTTCAGGCAATATTTAGTAAGCGTATGAAAAGTCAGAAGTTCACCATCATGAGCTAGCATGCTGAACAACCTCACAAGAACATGGACTTCTGATGAGTGTTATCGTTCTGCACAGCCCCGATGTTCCCGTATAGGGGGGGGGTGGAATAACAGGAATGAGGGCTAGAGCAGGAACACAGAGGAATGCGGTTGGGAGCACTGGGCTGGGAAAAACCGGCAAGAAAATGGAACATATTCTCTGCTACAAATGCAGCAGGAAAGAAGCAGGAAAGACCCGCGAGCCGCCCTGATGGGTCCACAGGTTTGGTTCCCTGTAGTGAGGAGGACGACGACCGAGTGCGAGAGACCGCATCATTCATCATGGCGTCAATCGGTCATCTACGGTCAAATCAACTGAACCATCTCCCAGACACTCTGTTCTTGTTTATCAGACAGTGACAGATTTTTAGGCCATGGAATGATTACCACAGGCAAGAACAACTCGCTATGCTATGACTGGAGACAGATGATTCACTATGCTTGTCTGTCTGTCCGTCTGCCTGCCTGCCTGCCTGCCTGCCTGTCTGTCTGTCTGTCCAGTGATCTGTGCCAGAGGATGAGCATCTCTGTCTCTGGGAGCTTTAATAGAGGATGAGCATCTCTGTCTCTGGGAGCTTTAATAGAGGATGAGCAGCTCTGTCTCTGGGAGCTTTAACAGGCTCAGGAGAGGGAAGGGAGAGAGGATGAATCCCCTATTGTCAGAGCATATGTTCCTGAACCTCCAATCTCCATCAAACAGAACTGCAGGAGGTGGGAGAGAGTGATGGTGCAGGGTGTGTGTGTGTGTGTGTGTGTGTGTGTGTGTGTGTGTGTGTGTGTGTGTGTGTGTGTGTGTGTGTGTGTGCGCGCGTGTGTGTGTGCGTGTGGTGATGGGTTGGCAAAGACATTGTGTCAACGAGAAGGGCAAGGGGCCAAAAGCTATGCTCCACAAAAAATAAAAGATTGATTATATACTGCATCCAGCCTTCTTGTTGAGCACAGACCGGGGTTTCATTTTGGGCACAGACTCCACTCACACACTGCAGTCACATGACTAACCCATCCAGCCTATTCTGTGTACGTCAGCTAGCTGTTGCCTTGTAGTGCTCAATCATCCGTAGTTCCAATATGCACTGCCAAAAGAGTGACAAGTGTGGCTACAGTAGGCTATCCTGTTGATTATTCAGCATAGAGCCTGGCATTTATCTTTTATAAGACATGCTATAAAATAAAAAGCAGTTAAAAGTCCGTTGACCATGAGGATGAAACGGCATATATTCTTAAATGATCAAAAATAAAAGCAGTTTACAATACACAAAAATACAGGCTACAGTACCCATCCTAATTTATTACAATTACACTTTTTGGATGGAGATTTTGTACAACTCTCTCTCTCCTGGAGAGACGGTGACAGTCACAGCCCACACTGTGTCCTTGTGATGCGCCCACCGCTGTGCGAGTGGGCGTATCTACAGGGGGTATCTCTGGAGAGACACCAGTCTTGAGGACATATCCATGGTGTCATTTTGAGTTTGTCAGCCTCCTAAACCTTCTGGCTCTACTTAAATAGGCGCTAAAAGCCAGAAAGAGATATTTTTATTATTACTCTACATCCATGTCCTAGTTGACCTTCACCCCCTGCCCAATATCTTCTCCCAGAAAGAAATAATCCCCGGGCTAAGACAGTTTGGTGCAATGCTCTCTTGAGGACCTCCACGTTGTAGAAAGCACATCAGGGTATTCTGCAGGCAGAAAATCACCCATCAATCAATCAATCAATCAATCAATCAATCAAAGCTTTATTTGTATAGCGCATTTCATACGACCCACTCTCTACATATTCCAGAGGGAAGCAAAAAAACAGTATTACAGATCTTGAATAGAGTACTTTGTTTCCAAAAGGGCTATATTAAGAATTGGATCTGGGATGTTTTTTTATGAAGAAGAGGAAGATGTTATGTTAACATTAGGCTAAAGGTAAGACATTCATATATGGAATATGTGTTAAGGAGTTAAGGAACAGAAGTCGAAACGTGTGGTTGCATTAAACAATATCATATTTGAGGATTAAATAAAAGAAGAAAATGTTTCTAGAGTCCGGGTCATATTGAATTTTATTGAATTGAATTGAATTTTCGGTCTCCTTGCTATGGAGTGATCCAGCACTGGATTGAACTAAATAACTTTTTTTTTGAGGGAGCACATTCCCAGCAAACACACAACGTCAGGGAGACGTTCAGATCATGTCTTAATAACGTCCGTCGGTCCAGAACCCCATTTGTACGTCTGCTGGACCCCTCGATATTCAAACGTCTGGCTTGGACCCCTCTAAGACGTCTGTGGACGTGCAAAACGGGTTCAATATCTGAACGTCTAAAAAAACTTTCATTCTGGCTCCTAATTGGATGTCTTTGGACGTCCGAAAAAGACAGAAAAGACATCTAAAAGACGTCTTTTAGACGTGTCTTTGCTCAGTGGGTTGGTTCTTAAACTCTTAATGACCCATCTGCCAGCCAGACGATCAACAGGAAGCCTTGTTTCCTCCAGCTACGTGTATATATATATATATATATATATATATAAAGTGGTGTTTCATGCCTCAGGGCCATCGCCTGTACATCCCTCTGATGTCAGTGATAGAGGCCAAACAAGCCTGATTCTACTTCCACCATCAAGCCAACATTTCACCGTAGACAAATCCAGCCTTGCTCTGTGAACAGAATCCTTCATGTCTTTTTTAGTGTACCATCGCGCTTATTCACTAGCACTGACGAATATCTATTCCATTTATAAGAGTGGCAGTGTACATTTCCCTTCTCTTCCATCGAGGGGGGTTAGGAGATCCTGCCCTGAGGTAGGGAGGAGAGCGGGAGGTAGAGCGCTAGCTGAGGATCTCAGGGTCCCTGGTTCGATCCCAGCTCCCGGGCGTTGAGCCCAAGTGTCCTTGAGCAAGACACTGAACCCCAAAATCGCTCACAGTAAGAAGGTCTCCGGGCCTTTCTGTGCGGAGTTTGCATGTTCTCCCCGTGTTCACAAGAGTTTCCTCCCAAAGAACCCGATACGAAAAACATGAAGAACAGATGCTCTTCAGTCCGGTCCCTGACCAGGACCTGGACTGAGCTCTTGGACTTGGTCCGCGGGCGCCATGAACGATGGCTGCCTGCTGCTCCTCGCTGCCCCTGGAGGACAGCCTGGATGGGAGAAATGCATCCCGCCCCCCCCCTCGGGTCCTGTACTACATTGCAAACAGACACGGTGCGGTTAAACAGCTTCAGGTGAACTTCGTGTGCTTTCCTGCTCGCTAAGGTCTTCTGTGTGAAGTGGAGCCAGAACCTTTGCTATGTGCCCCAGTCTGCAGAGAAGCACAGCGGGGTCAGCGGATCAAAGATGTCTGCAGCACATGTGCGCAGAGTATCAATCAATCAATCAATCAAAACTTTATTTGTATAGCGCATTTCATACCCAGAGGCAACACAATGCGCTTTACAGAGAACAAGGGAGGTGGGCATAGGACCCACCCCTACATATTCCAGAGGGAAGCAAAAAACCAGTATCACCCAGGGGCCAGATAAGTGAGCTGTAGAGTATGTTTCTCTACCGGCTAAGAACATTTATAAAGCAATAAATTACATTAAATTACATTTTCAGAGTAAGAGAGGCTAAAAACATCATAGGAGAGACATGGCAAACACTGGTGTATGTCTGTGTGTGCGTGAGTGTCCAGCTACCTGGGTCCAGTTAGAGGCAGGGGTCGGGTGGGGGTAGGAAAAGGATACGGACCCGGGTTAGGGTGAGGGGAAGACGACGTTGGTCGTCCCAATGTAAGAGGAGCATGTTTTTCTGTATCAGAGTGCATCAGTGAGGGGTGTGTGTGCTCTGTCAGGCCAGCGTTATCCAGCCGTGTGTGTGTCTGCCTGTCCACGCATGTGTGCACGCTCATGTGTGTGTTCTCAGAGGACGTCCTTCTGTTGACATCACACACGTAACCAGCTGTGCTGAGGCCTAATGCTAAATCCCCGGATTACAGAGAGAGAGAGAGAGAGAGAGAGAGAGAGAGAGAGAGAGAGAGAGAGGGGGGGGGGGGGGGGGGAATCTTCTTAGTGACCACGTAAATCATCATCATCAAACTAGAGCTGGACTGGACTCACTCAGATACTGTATGGGAGAACATCATCCAGCAATCACTGCCTCATCCCAGTGGAATGTCTTCCCACTGGTGATTGGCTTGAGTGAAATGAATGATATAGAGGATGAACCAAGTCCAGCACATACACTATATGGATAGAAATACCATGTACAATATTACTTTGCTATTATTACAAGCTCAGTGGCCTTGTGGTTAGAGTGTCCACCCTGAGACTGGGAGGTCGGGAGTTCGATCCCCGACCGAGTCATACAAAAGACTATAAAAATGGGACCCATTGCCTCCCTGCTTGGCACTCAGCATCAAGGGTTGGAATTGGGGGGCTACATCACCAAATGATTCCCTAGCGCGGCACCGCTGCTGCTCACCGCTCCCCCAGGGGATGGGTCAAATGCGGAGAACAAATTTCACACACTCAGGTGTGTGACAATCATTGGGACTTTAACCTTTAATCTTTCTCTATACCTGAACAGAATCCCATCCTCAAGACAGATATGATCACCCCTGACCAACCACACTCTCTCTGGCTGTCTGATTAAAACGCCACTGTGAAGTTGTGTTTGTGTACCAGGATTCACATTTCCTGGTCAAGTGGTCTCGCGTAGCCAGACCTATCTCCACACTTCGTTTACGCTGTGCCAGCGCCGGAGACAGGTCTGGCTGGACATATTACCATTCTGCAATAAAGGGGGGGGGGGGGGGGGGGCAGTGTGACAACGAATGACAAGGTTTATTGACAAAACCTACATCCGACTACTGGTCAAGCGTCCTGAGAAGAGTGGATGAGGAGTGTGAGGGGGGGGGGGGGCACTGTCCCTCACACCCCTTCAGACGATGTCAGGCTCTGAGCTGTCAGGCTAGCGGACAACGGCTAACAGCTCTCACTCCTTCCTCCTCATCCACTCTTCTCAGGACTGGAGGGAAGAGGTCTGTCCGACTCTGGACACGTGCACACACACACACACACACACACACACTTGTGTCATGGACATGGATGACTATGGCAGCCTGATGCAACTTGGCACCATACCAGGATCAGAAGATACTCTCGGGCTATTGAAGCTCCCCGGCCATGTGATAGCCTATAAGGTGGTATGATGGATCAGACAATATAGCCAACTACACAGCATTAGTGTACCAACCTGGGGGATATGACAAATACAATTTTGATAATAGCAGCAGTGCCTGTTAGCTAATGTTTGGGTAAGTATGTCATGCCACGAGAGGAATACAATTTCACGACGACACCAGCAGGTGATGCCAGAGGTGCACTTCACGTTAATTCCTCCACGGATTCACATTTCTCAGTCCTCACGGGATGACACCGATGCCTTTTCTTCCCAGGTCCTGTTTTCCTCCGGCTCAGCTCATATTTTGCCCAATGCAGAAACATAATCGTGATGATGTGTAGGTCAGCGCTGAACGTGAGTCGCAGGCACCATGGTTCGGGCTGTTGCCGAAGGTGTCTGTTTCCCGAGTGGCCACGGCAACATGCCTGGCAGGTGGCAGGCGGTTGTGTGCGGCGCAGAGAGCATGACGTGACACTTCATACCACCACCGCAACAACCCCTCGGGCTGGTTTTTCAGGTCAGGTGTATTTGAGTATGAGGGGAAGGAGCAGGAACAAGAGTCCCAAGCAGAGACCTCTGACACACAAGCTTGTGATCACATTGGACGCAGGTGCACTGCTCAACACGGGAGAGGGAGGAACTACTGAGAGGCTCATTACAGAACTAAAGCTGTTGAGCCTTGGAGGAAGTGAAAGCAGAGTGTGTGAATCTTGTGTAATCAATATGCCGGTGAAGTTAGTGAAAAGTACTTCACCGGTAAAGTATAGTATGACCTCCTCTACTGCAAAAAATAAAGAGGCGTTGATTAACACGCGGAGCTATTTGCACCGGGTTGTCCGCCAGTACTTTTCATCCAACCATATGGACTGTGCTGAAAGGAGCAGTTGTAGATATTGTGTTGTGCTGAGGAACAATAGCTGGCTCTACTAGCTTTGGCTCCTGTCCAAGGTTCACATCATGGGTAACAGCTTGTCTCTGTTCCCTACACTCCTGACATGTTTACCGGCTGTGGAGTTGAAGCTAAAAACCAAATTATGTAACTGTCCTAGTGGGCTCTGAGGCCCAACGATGTAAACTATGTCTGGGTGAACTGGCACTAGGCTACTATGTTGAGAAACAGTGATGGCGTGCGTAAGCATCTCAATCAATATGATTTATTAGCATGATTTTCAGCACGGGGTGTGCAATTAAACACATGCAAGCAACTAGAGAGGTATGAAGTCATACACACACACGCCCGCGCACACACAGCAAGAATCAAATCAAACTTTATTTGCATAGCGCATTTCATACACAGAGGCAACACAATGCGCAGCATGTAAAGCATTTAGTTGGACCGTGTCACAACATCCCATCATCTCATCGCTGCTGCATAATAATAGTACAGTATATTGACTGTGAGTGAGAAGTAAACACAGGCGCAGTCAACTATAATGATCATAATCAGCACGTTCATAATACCTCAGGTTCTAAGCACACATCACATCAGTGGGATGTATGTTATACGGTCCCCTGTCTTCCTTGAAAAACAAGTACCCAGAATTCTCCTCAGTACCCGCCTGATATGAAAAGGGAGTGGTCAGCTCTTTGTATCAGCAGTGAATCAATGACCCTTGTGGATCACAGCAGGAAGGAGGTGCTACTTTGGACGTGTCCTCTTTCACTCTAGGGAGCAACAGCCTGACCCCCTTTAATCTCTCACACACACACACACACACACACACGAGGTAGGCCCGATAGCAGGGGGGGGAAGATGTGGCACCTCTCCCAGTGCCCACTTTTGATAGCCAGAGATCAAAGGCAGATTTTAAATAAGGTAAAATGACCTTTGGAGATCATCGTCTGTGATAGACGATACTCTGGAATATGTAGGGGTGGGACCCATGCCCACCTCCCTTGTTCTCTGTAAAGCGCATTGTGTTCCCTCTGTGTATGAAATGCGCTATACAAATAAAGCTTTGATTGATTGATTGATAGACAGAACATGCTACTGGGAGAGCGAGAGGGAGAAGTGAGACTGTCCTAGTCATAAGAGATGGATGCTCTTACTGGGGGATGAGTAGTGTAGCTCTCCCAGTACCATGTGCTCTGGATGCAGTTATACAAGAACCTGCCTATGTCCTACTTATCATCACACTTCAACTCCCACACCTCCATTGAGTAGCTCTGCCTGCAATGAAGTGCCTATATACATATTGCACACAAGGTGTCACACACGTGCGCGCGCGCGCACACACACACACACACACACACACACACACACACACACACACACACACACACACACACACACAGTGAAAGAACTTGCTAAATCTGTCTTAATTGTTTCACGTGTTCCCAGCACCATTGTGTGAGAATGGCCTTGGAGAGCTTAGAAACAACAGCGTAGCCAACAGCAACGTAACGACTTACCCCATGTCTGCAAGCTTGCTCATTGAGTGCCTGGACCCACGCTTTCTGACAGTTGTCCCGGAAGGACTTGAAGGAAAACAGAGAGGTGAGCAGGCCCTTCACCCCTGCCTCAGAAGCCATCCCTCCATCCCGTCCAAACCGGAGCTTGAGCAGGGACCCCCACACACCCCCAGCCTGGGTCTGGTGGGACAGGGTGAAAGGGAGCGTCCAGGACGTGTCCTCCCTGCTCTTGGTGACGGGCTTGGTGCTCCTGAGGCGCAGTACAGCCAGAGAGTACTGGACCAGCCAGGCCAATACAATCAGCAGGGAGGTCAGGAACAGTCCAACCAGGCACAGCCACTTCATGTCCTGGAGCATCATCATGAACTCCTCTGGCCTCTCATATTGTCACAGGATCAAGATCGAGACTCGGACTGCCCTATGCCTGTGAGAGGGCCAGGTAAGAGTCGGTCAAAATGATGAATCATGGCATACATGGTTATCTGTACATTGCCTCAAAAGAAAATGACGAAATCGTGCAAAGTTGCAAATGGGTGCGGCGAGATTGTGTAAATCAAGCTCGGCGGTAGCCTATACTGTCTGTTTTCTTTCAAAATACTGCATGTGGGTTTAGACGTGTGCAGAAAGCGATAGTTGCGTCGTCTCGGTATCAGAATGTAACCAGCACCTCGCGGGATACACTAAATACACCAAGCACTGTCTCATTCACTCAGCGGGAGCGTATATGCAACCAAATTGCAATAAGAAAAAACAAAATAAATAAATTAGACCAATAGGCTACCTACCTATTTTGTTGAATGGTTCTATCTGCCACGGTCAGGAGGTATCAATAGCAAGAAATCATAGCGGGCTACATGGCCAGCCAAAACCAGGTTACATTGTGTCAACAGTAATCCGAATTGAATGCAACACGAACACGATTTTGCTTGTCATCTTCAGATTTTGGATCGTGCAGCTCTTCAAGCCTTGAACGATACCTGAAAATTAATAATTTGCCTTTGATCATCCTTCGAGTGGACTACAAAATAGAAATCCCCTGAATTGGGATCCTACCCCTCCTCCCATCTCCGACCCAGTGCAGAGACGGCATTGGAAATGCGCACAAAGTGGAGTGGAGCTGTCAAACAGCGCGTGCACGGCCAAAAACCTTAAAGGGCCACGCACGCGCTCTTGCGCTTTCCTGTTTCAAAGACAGGATAAAAAATAAAACATTAAAACACAACTTTGTGTTCGTTGATGAATTGTCATTTTTATGCAGATTAATACCGTATAATTAAAGAGAACATGGCATATTCAGGACGGTGTAACATGTTGAACAATGATTTGCATCATCATTGCAGTAGAGCTGAAAATATAAAAACCAATGTTTCACAGACTACTACCAGAAAAATGTAGACAGTAAGCTACTACTAACATGCTTTCCATACTCTTTGCTAACATTAGTTACTACGCAGTCATGCACAAGAACTACTGGGAACGTTTGCTTCTCTGAACGTAGCCCAAATTCCATTAGCGGAAGTAGACGTGGAACTGGTCCAACATATACAAGGTCCGATTAGAAACAAGGGCGAGTAGTGTTGGTAGTGTCGTAGCTCCCTGGCTGTGCATAATCGCTAGCCATGCGTTTTAAATTATTTCCATACACGACTGGTGTCATATGGCGTGATTATTTTATTTGGCTCGTTAGTTAATGAGTCGATCCAGTCTTCTTACTTGACTAGTTGACGAAGGTCTATCGAATTGGGGCATCGTATCGTCGTAAGGTTTTGAAAGCTAGCTAACGTTATAGTCGCTAGCTACATTCTTCTGCAAGTTATCAAAACATTAGTCAACTAGTTATTCAAAGGGGATAACAACGTTGTTTATTTCGAACCTGTAATATATTATCCAGAAACAATGACACCAATTCCTGTCCTACCAATTGTGATCAACTGTTGTATGTCTGCACTAGGGTGCATGGCCACACTCAAACTCATTCCAGCCTTCAAAGACCATTTCATCGCAGCGAGATTGTATGGGATTGACCTGAACAAAACTTCTAAAAATCAGATGTGAGTATTGCCATTGTCACGTTTGATTATAGATAGAGAGACAGTTTGTTTTCTTGATGCTCATGAGGTTAATGAACTTCTCTCTCCTCTCTGTTTCTCCCCTCATCCCCGTTTCTCCCCTCATCCCCGTTTCTCCCCTCATCCCCGTTCATCCCCTCATCCCCGTTTATCCCCTCATCCCCGTTTCTCCCCTCATCCCCGTTTCTCCCCTCATCCCCTCAGTCCGGAGTCTCAGGGCGTGATCAGTGGGACCGTGTTCCTCATCATTCTCTTCTGTTTCATCCCGGTTCCGTTCGTCGGCTGCTTTGTTGGAGAGAAGTGCGCAGGCTTCCCACACGATGAGGTGAGGGGACTGGGAGAGCCAGTCTGTCTACCTGTCAGTTAGATCAATAGATAAACTTACATTAAGTGCATTCAACATAGGACGGAGGTATTCAAGCAACATAATATAAGATAGATAGATAGATAGATAGATAGATAGATAGACAAGACTTGGTTAATCTCCAGGGTGGGAAATCCGGGCGTTACAGCAGCAGTGTGAGAGAACAGAAGAGGTAGTGAATAGACTCAGAATCAAATTAGTTTTATTGCCATTGTACTTTTTCAACATACTGTACTAGGAATTTGCTTTCACGCATAGTGCATAACATGGAGACAACATTGGACAGGGTGCAGGGACGAGACAGGATAGTGCAAAGGGGGGGTATAAAATGGGGGGAGGCTGGTGGCCGTGGGGAAGAAGCTGCCTCTGGCGTGCGGTCGTGGTCCTGATGGGCCGCAGCCTCCTGCCTGAGGGGAGGGGCATGAAGAGATTGTGGGAGGGGTCGGCCGCAATCTTCCTTCTTCCATAGCTAGCATACGTAGTACAATAATATACATGGTACTGTAATAACAATAAACAAGTGAAGCATAAAAATTTTATAAATATAAAAAATGGTCAATATAAAGTGACAAGTGACACAGTGGTGGGGGCCAGAGCTTACAGTATTTAGAGCCATTTCCCCTAAGGGAAGCTCGCTGTGCCCGGTGTTAATTATTATTAGCCCTTTCATTCTTATGTCTGTCTTCTGGTCAGTTTGTCCAGCTGATCGGTGCCCTGCTGGCCATCTGCTGTATGATCTTCCTGGGCTTTGCTGATGATGTGCTGAACCTGCGCTGGAGGCACAAGCTTCTGCTGCCCACCATGGCCTCCCTGCCACTGCTCATGGTCTACTTCACCAACTTTGGCAACACAGTCATCGTAGTTCCCAAGCCCTTCAGACTTCTGTTGGGGATGCACTTGGATCTGGGTGAGTGCTGTGATGTGGGCTCATGTGCTTCAGTCTCCCGGGAGCTACCCAGGAAAGGAGTAGTTAGTCAGAAACCACATCATTCACACCTTGAGGTACTGTTTATTGCACCATGTACTGTACAACATTTTGTGTTCTTTCTGTAGGACTTCTTTACTATGTGTATATGGGGATGCTGGCTGTGTTCTGCACTAACGCCATCAACATCTTGGCGGGTATCAATGGGATTGAGTCCGGACAAGCCCTCTTCATCTCTGGCTCCATCATCATCTTCAACCTGCTTGAGCTGGGTGGTGAGTGATAGTTGTCACGCTGATCAGATTTTTTTTTTTTCAATTTGGTTCCACTCCCTTCTGTGCATTTGCATGTCTAGACACGACCAAACATGGTTGAATGTGATAGCGGACACATGGCAGCTCGGTCTTCTCTCGTTGTTGCAGGAGACTACCAGGATGACCATGTCTTCTCCTTGTACTTCATGATCCCATTCTTCTTCACCACTTTAGCACTTTTCTACCACAATTGGTGAGTTTGAAACAGTTGTTGACGGGAAACATCGCACATTGTTGACAGCATTGCAAATGACATCGTTTTGTTGCAAACATGTCAAGTCAAAGGAACATCTGTTAACGTATACCTCATCACAGGTACCCCTCATCTGTGTTTGTGGGAGACACTTTCTGCTACTTTGCCGGGATGACGTTTGCTGTGGTGGGCATCCTAGGACATTTCAGCAAAACAATGCTGCTCTTCTTCATCCCTCAGGTGGTCAACTTTGTCTACTCATTGCCTCAGCTCTTCCACATAGTCCCCTGTCCCAGACACCGCCTCCCCAGGTAACGCTAGGGCTAGCGAGCGCATTCCCTCGCTGATATCTCTCAATTCTAATAGTTGCACCTGAGTATTGTCAGGAATCCTGATCATACTTTTACTCTCCAAACGTCCTGATGGATGAAGATTAAACCCGGACACAGGAAATCTAGGAATGAGCTACTCCAAATTCAAAAGGAAGGATCTATCCAAATTAGGAGACCTGATACTAACGGTAAATCATTCTAACTTTTGATTGGGTTACAAATTACATGCGTTACACTTTAAAGGGGTAGTTCAGAATTTTGGACAGAGCCTCATTTACGACTTGCCTATAATGTTGTTGATTGATGGAGAACATTTTCAGCTGATTCCATGCTGTCTCTCGTTCCGGGATTAGCAACATGCTACAGTAATACTATCTCAATGCAGTATAAACGGCTAGGATTCAAAGAAAACTCAATTAAACAATTCACAGTGCTTCCAAATCAAATATGAGGACAGTCTGTCAGGGGCTCATTTGCGTTTTTATACCATAAGTCCAACTATTGTTGAACCCATTTGTTTGTTCGGACCTATATGTCTCTCTCTGTAAATAGTTAGGCGGAGTGATACGTAACTAGCCGGCACTATTGTTTTCACAACAACAAGGAAGGAGAAGAGTGGACTATTCTCTTACTATCAACACAACAACACGTTGCAATGGCCACGTTTGAAACGGATGTCTCTGACATTGATGAGGAGTTTAGTTTATCTGGCGATCCTTACTTTTTTGGAGTGTTTATAAGTGAGTTTTGTGTGAATGCTAGCCATTTAGTTTTGGGTGCACTAGCATTAGCATGTCGTTAACGCCTGAATGAGAGACAGCATGGACTCAGCTGAAAATGTTCTCCATCACTCAACAACATTATGGGTAAGTGGTAACTGACCCACAATTCTGAATTACCCCTTTAATATGTTGTTAATTTGTCAATGCCTTTTGTGGCCACCAGGTGGCAGAGATGCTATGGTTGCTGGATGTGCGGAGGGGCCAGGATAAGGAGGAGGATGAGTTTGTGGAGTGCAACAACATGACCTTAATCAATCTGGTGCTGAAAGTGCGGGGACCCACTCATGAGAGAACCCTCACAACCATCATGCTGCTCATACAGGTGCTACCATAGGGGTGGGAATCCATTCCATCCATTTTCATCAGAAAATACATTTATCAAGTTTTTATTTATATAATATAAACTATATTTTAAGTTATAAACTAATAACTTAAAATATTATTTATTTATAAAGGAGTTTGTGAATCAATCGATAATCGTAGAGAATAGAATTTCTGATTCTTACATTAATCGATTTTTCCCACCAACTCTTTACTACAAAGCTCATATTTGAATGTTTTGAAAATCTCTGTCTTAACATACTGTACACATTTGAACAGTGAACACTTGATTGTTCATATTTGTCTCTTGGCCAGGTGTTGGGGAGTGCATTGGCTTTTGGAATCCGCTATCATCTAGTGCGCCTCTTCTACGACGTATAGAGACAATGCTACGAGCCTACAGGAATGAGTCCTAGAACAACCTCACTCATCTATGATGCTTATGCCAAATGATTGAGTAGTGTTTCACCTCTCACCCCTTGAAGATGGGTCATTTTACCAATAAGACTTACAAGAGGATATTCCTCTGTTTTTGGCAGTCAAGTTAACAGGATGGTGGGAAGACCATGCAGCCAGACCAATGCAGTTGACGGAATCGGAATCAGAATGTCTTGTATGGAAAATTAACTAATTTGGATGGAACGCACTTAATGGGAATCATACCATTGTGGAAAAAAGAATGGAGAGGTTCCACGCCTATCCCAATGTAATCAACATTGAGGGCAATACTCTTGGTGACAGGTTTACATAGGGAGATTGAGGAATAGTAGTGAGTATTCTCTGGGATGTGTTGGTTAATGCAGTCCAAGGGGAATTGAAGGTGGAGGGAACCCTGAGAACGACAGGATGAGATTTACAAAGGATAGATGGAATTGTTCGTTAGTATTAATGGTTTAGATGTATTTTCATGGACATTCTAAAAAAAATGAAATGTAGAAATCTATTCTCAACCCAGATTTAGCTTCCATTATGTGAAGCTATATTGTTTTGACACTGGATTATTCTGCCTGTTGCAGGAACATAAGTACAAGCGTAAGACTTGATAACGTGTTTGCTCTTGTAATTGATTGGAATAAATAAAAGTGATCAGAACAAATGTGTCATAAACATTATACATATTTACACATTTTAAGAAGTGTTTACTCTATCTATTCAGATATGCAAAATAAAGTTCCCATTGTGTTTCCCGGAACCAATGTATTCATTAAGGGGACACATATTTCAGCTGTACAACTACGCCTACCATGGAATCCTGAAACGTGATTGGCTGAGAGGAATCACGTTGGATACTGTTGTATTTCTGTGAACCTATGCATGCAAAGGAGCCCAAAACACTGGCTTGTTTATACGATTGTATATTCCTCCAACTACATGGTTTTGTGTCTAATAGCCTAATGTTCATGTCGCGATTTTCTACATTACTTCGTAACTTAACTAACGGGATGGTCACTATATTAGCTTGATGCTGGTGTCACAAGTCAGCTAGCTAGCTAGTAGTGGCTAGCTTAGTTAGCGGTTCACACAGCTGCACAGCCCATTTTGATTTGGTTTGTCCACAAACCATAGTCAAGACCGTCGTGCTTTGCACTGATATTTAATGTTAGTTTGTTGCCCCGTCAACATCTGTGTGAGATGCCTTCGGGTAAACGGGCTAAGAAGGACGCAGCCCTGGAGCTGCTGTGTGAGTGGGGATCCTGCGAGGAGTCCTTCGACCGGATGGAGGAGTACTGCAAACATGTGGAGGTTCACCTCAAAGCGCTCAGCATACCAGACGGAGACAGTGATCTAGGTGAGGACACAACTATTGGCAGAACTCTCTCTCTCTCTCTCTCTCTCTCTCTCTCTCTCCCTCTCTCTCTCCCTCTCCCTCTCTCTCCCTCTCCCTCTCTCTCCCTCCCTCTCTCTCCCTCTCCCTCCCTCCCTCCCTCTCTCTCCCTCTCTCTCCCTCCCTCCCTCTCTCTCCCTCCCTCCCTCTCTCTCCCTCCCTCCCTCCCTCCCTCTCTCTCCCTCTCCCTCTCTCTCCCTCTCCCTCCCTCCCTCCCTCTCTCTCCCTCTCCCTCCCTCCCTCCCTCTCTCTCCCTCTCCCTCCCTCCCTCCCTCCCTCTCTCTCCCTCTCTCTCCCTCCCTCCCTCTCTCTCCCTCTCTCTCCCTCCCTCTCCCTCCCTCCCTCCCTCTCCCTCCCTCCCTCTCCCTCCCTCTCCCTCTCTCTCTCCCTCCCTCCCTCCCTCTCTCTCTCCCTCCCTCCCTCCCTCTCTCTCTCTCTCTCTCTCTCCCTCCCTCTCTCTCTCTCCCTCCCTCCCTCCCTCCCTCTCTCTCTCTCTCCCTCCCTCCCTCCCTCCCTCTCTCTCTCTCTCTCTCTCTCCCTCCCTCCCTCCCTCTCTCTCCCTCCCTCCCTCCCTCCCTCCCTCTCCCTCCCTCTCCCTCCCTCTCTCCCTCTCCCTCCCTCTCTCTCTCTCTCTCTCTCCCTCCCTCTTTCTCCCTCTCTCTCCCTCTCCCTCCCTCCCTCTCTCTCTCTCTCCCTCCCTCTCTCCCTCCCTCTCTCTCTCTCTCTCTCTCTCTCTCTCTCTCCCTCCCTCTTTCTCCCTCTCTCTCTCCCTCCCCCTCTCTCTCTCTCTCTCTCCCTCTCTCTCTCTCCCTCCCCCTCTCTCTCTATATCTGCCAGGTATAAGGAGCATGAGGACGGCTTCATGCGTGGGGAGAAGGTGAGGGCAGTTGTCTTGTTTGAGAGAGGCACAGAGAAAGTAGAAACGCATTCTTCAAAAACAGTATCAAGGCTAAAAACGGAGCCATTCTAAAATCGAGTACCCCTCTATACCAACTCATGTCTTTGTCTTGTTTGTAGAGGGGCACGGCTGTCTGTGGAGAGATTGCGGCTTCTGCTCTGAAGAGTGTGACGAGGAGTTGCTCCGCCATGTGTATTTCCACTGTTACCACACCAAGTTGAAGCAGTGGGGGCTGCGCGTGCTCCAGGCCCATCCCACTCACGGCGCCTGCGCCATCGGCTACCAGAACCGCAACATTATCCCTGACATCACAGACAACTTCATTTGCCAGTGGGAACAGTGTGACGTAAGCCTGGGCCAACAACTGCTAGAGCGGATCACTAGGGTCAGAGCCTCTTGTTATTTGATGTGCTTAGTTAACAGTATCTGTGAACGATCTCCCCTGTGTTGTGTACAGCAACCCTCCCAAGTCAACCCAGAGTGGTTCTATCGCCACGTGGAAATGCATAGCTGGTGCATTGATATAACTCCTGGCGATAAGGACTGCATGGTGCGCTGCGGCTGGAAAGGTGAGTTGTGAAACGCCAAGGGTAACGGTATTCGCAATAAAGCAGAAGGAGTGTGAGTCGCGGTCGAGGGGCAGGGGGAACGGCGAGATGACCGCCAATAACGCCCGGCGTGTGTCGTCTGTCCTCCAGACTGCGGGACCACTTTCAAAGGGCGCTTTAAGCTGCGGGAGCACCTGCGTAGCCACACCCAGGAGAAGGTGGTGGCCTGCCCCACCTGCGGGGGCATGTTCGCCAACAACACCAAGTTCTTCGACCACATCATACGCCAGACCTCCTACGAGGGTGAGAGTGGAGGGGGGGGGGGTGGCGTGTTTGTGTCAACATGGACATAGTTGTTGGTAAATGACGGGTGACTGGTATTGAAAAGTCAACGGCCGAGAGGAAGTTGTACGCCGGAACAGACTTGTAGATCAGACTCAAGATTTACTGAGTCCAACCGCAGACAGATCCTGGGTCAGTCACAGAGACACACTCCCATTCAGTGTACTTTGATCGGACCACAGCATTGAGTTTGTGCCATCTTTATAGTCGCAGTGTGGCTGGATTTTATACATAGTTCAGTCTTACGACCTTATACATCCGTGCATTAGTGCCTAGTTGGCATTTACTATTTGCACCTGGTCTTCTCTCTATTCCTAGATTCTGAGCATATATGTCCTGGCACTGGGAATGGCTTAAGAACAGGAAAAAGTCAGCTGAAAAACCTCTTATCAGCCGTCCTATCTGAGAGCTCTGTGTGGAGGCTTCTGCAAACTTACTACTGTATTCTCTTGTGTGTGCGTGTGTCTGTGATGTAGTTCAGAGGTTCCAGTGCTCCCACTGCTCCAAACGCTTTGCCACGGAGAGATTGCTCAGGGAACACATGAGGAACCACGGTGAGTCCCAGCAGCACGGAGCACAGAGGCCTTCTCACCGCACCCGCTCTCCCAGCGCCCCCTAGGCTGCCCCCCGGGGCCTCCCGGGCGTACCTGCTCTAATGATTTCTCTCCCTTCCCTCCCCTCCACCTAGTTAACCACTACAAGTGTCCCCTGTGCGACATGACCTGTCCGTCACCTTCGTCACTGCGCAACCACATCAAGTTCCGCCACAGCAACGAGAAGCCCTACAGCTGTGAATACTGCGAGTACAGGTAGGACACATCAGCATGTCCTCCGTCCTCAAGACACTGAGCCTCACGGAAGGGGGTTGGTGTTCCTAATCCGCTCCCCCTCTCCCCTCAGCTGTAAGAACCTGATCGACCTGCGTAAACACCTGGACACCCACAGCTCCCAGCCCGCCTACCGCTGTGACTTCACCAGCTGTGACTTCACCACCCGGTCCATCCAGTCCATCAAGGCCCACTACAGAAAAGTGCACGAGGTGAGAGGGGAAGATGAGACGCACTGACCGACCGCAAGCAACTATCCAGCTCGCCGTGGCCCTTTTGCAAGTTTGTGGCTCTCCAGCGGGTGCCGGGGGCTCGCTGGCGTGACCAAATGTGTTGCTAGCGGTCCTTACTCGCCACGTTGGTGGTGGGCATCCCTGCTAACCCCACCCCCCCCCCCCTCCCCCGCCCCACGCTGTATGTTCTGCTAATGCAGGTAATGATGCATGTAGCTGTCCCCTCCTGGTCTCTGGCGCGCACTCACACACCACTGAAAACATTACCTCTCACCCTGCACTGGCGCTGAGGTGGAGGTAAAACTAAACTAGCAAACACGATAAGTTAAAGTCGCACTGAAATGAAAAAAGCATTCTGTCCCATTTTGTTTCAGATTATTGATCATAGTGTTCACCTATTCAACGATGTATGCCCAAAAAATTACAAAATGCTACTTTTGTTGTAATCTTATATCAAAGTATATAATTTCTTACTTCCTGGAAAACGGTAGGTCACGTGCAATGACGACAACAGGTGCCTTAGATTTTAGGCCAATAATCTCACGACATCCACCCGTCAATCAACGCTATCCTCCTATTGAATCTGTCTTAAGCTCTTAAAACCCGTCCACTTGTCAATGTTCCAATCAAATTCCTCTAAACATTATGTCCCACCCTCATGTTTGCGTCGGAAATACGTCAAACTACGGAAGTTAGATGATCTCAAACATCCGTTTCAGTGCGACTTAAGTTAAAACGATGAAAAAAAACTAATGAAAAACGCAAACCTAAACCTACCCAACCTGTCACCCAATAAAGTAAATAATGCCTTTCATTCTTTGTTTTATCTTAATTATTATTATCATCTCACATTTAAATTGCAAAATTAGGACTTAATTTGTATATATATACAGTATATATTATATATGTAAATCTTGATACACAAAAGGAATGTGCCTACAATTGTCAATCTAATTAGAAATTAAACAAAACAGAAATGAAAGGATTGCTCCTCAATATTACAATAGAGCGGATTACTCCTAACTAAACCTTTATTGATGTTGGTTATCTAATTAGTCTAAAAAGTATCACCTCCTATTGCTGATTTTTTTTCTTTGACCAAATTAGTGTACAATATGCCTCCCTTTATATTATGCAGTCTGTGCAAAGTACTCTAAAGGAGATAAGTCAGGGTGTAAATGCGACAAATCTACATTGGACTGTTCAAATGTATATGGAGGTATTTTTCCTTAGTGTAAAAATAAAAACAGAAATTCATTAAATAGTGTCCTCAAATTGCATAATGCAATTTAGAAAATAATTTCATTAAAATAAATTTTAAAAGAAAATGAATGAAATGGTGTCCTCAAATTGCATAATACTGTTCCATATGCTTGTAATGGGTTGCTGTGGGTGGGATAATCCTGCCACCAGCCAGACGCCTCAGGTCCTCCTGCGCTGCTACTCAGAGGGGGGTCAAATCTCGGCGCCCTGCCGACGGCTATACGCTCGAGTTTCTCCAGCGGCAAAACGCCCCAAAAAGCTAGTGGCTTCCCCAGCGGGCCGCCCAGTGCCCAGGCAGATTGCTCTCTGGGTATTAGTTCACATTCATGACAAACAAGCAGCTGTGACTTCCTGTCTAAGGTTTTTACACTCAGACGTTCTCACTCAGGGAGGTGTGACTTCCTGTCTAAGGTTTTTACACTCGGACCTTCTCACTCAGGGAGGTTTGGCGGCTCGCTACAAGTGCCATGTGTGCGAGCAGTGCTTCACCAGGGGGAACAACCTCACTGCACACCTGCGCAAGAAGCACCAGTTCAAATGGCCCTCTGGACACCCCCGATTCAGGTAGTATCTCTCAGCATGTCTTCAGTGTGACCATGTATCCCTCACAAATGAATGGAAATGAAGCAGGGACTGGGCATCTATGGGTCACTAACCTGGTCCTGAACATCTGTCACATCTGTAGCTGCTGCAATGCTGTACAGTAGCTACTGGGGATCCTAATAAATAAAACTAATCTCTCTCTCTCTCTCTCTCTGTCTCTCTCTGTCTCTCTCTCTCTCTCCCTCCCTCTTTCTCTCCCTCTCTCTCTCTCTCCCTCCCTCCCTCTTTCTCTCCCTCTCTCTCCCTCTCCCTCCCCCTCTCTCCCTCTCTCTCTCTCTCTCTCTCTCTCTCTCTCTCTTCTCTCTATATCTGCCAGGTATAAGGAGCATGAGGACGGCTTTATGCGTCTGCAGCTGATTCGCTACGAGAGCGTGGAGCTGACCGAGCAGCTGATGAGAGAGAGGCAGGACAGCCGCGAGGGAGAAGGGGAGGAGGGCGAGGACTCTTCCCAGGGAGAGGACCTGGAGCCTGGGCAGGAGGACGAGGAGGCCGGGCCCCTGGAGGAGGAGGAGGAGAGGGGGCAGCAGACCGGGGGGGGCGTCGGGGACCTCATGGACCAGCAGCAGGGAGAAGGCCAGTTCTATGTGCTGACCAGCGCCTCGACTCCCTTGGACGAGGACACGGTGATACTGCAGCTACAGGACACTGCTCAGCAGCTAGGCATGCAGGTGGTATAACAGACACACACACACACACTGTCCTTCTCTCCTCTGTGCTTGCACGACTCATTGAGCAGAACCAGAGCGCAGAGCAACACCAGGATTGGATCGTGAGAAGGAATAGCTTTGGAAGGATCCATCAAACATGGGAGCAGTGAAGTGACTGAGCCTTGTCCAGCCTGACTGCCCCAGGCCCAGAGCAGCTGAGGCTGGAAGCCTCCTGGACTCCAAACGGAAGGGTTTCATACTCAGGTTCGGCCTTTCGCTGTGGACAATTCGCCGTACATAGAGTTGATGTTGGAAATGTACCTGTTTGGCGTTTGAAGTTGGAATTTGGAAATGGGGCTATTATTTATATATCAGGTATTTGAAGATTGCGAAGGGGAATTGAGTAATTTTATATTTTGTCCAATAAATAAATTGTGCTCGGTTAACTATGCTATTGCCTTTTTCGTTTTACCCAATAACACATTTGTTGATAGACGCTCTACTTTTAGAAGTGTACATTCCATAGGTGTAAACCTGAAGCTGGTCCAACAGAATATTAGCGTGTGTGTGGGTGTGGGTGGGTGGGTGTGGTGTGTGTGTGTGTGTGTGTAGGCATGCACAGGTGTGAAAGCTGGACTGAGTCATTCATGCCATCTAATCCACTTAGTGAGACTGTCATCCACCCTCTACTGCGGCTGTGAAGCCTTTCCTCCAGTGATGTAAACACACAAATGGAAGCTTCCGGACAGAAATAGAACGCTAGATACTGTTGATTGGCACCAAGGACCTGCAGGAATCATGTACCGTTCGCCCTACAAAAGTGACTTACAACATCATTACCCTTAACATCTTTCTCTTAACTCTCACTTAACTCTATTCTATAAATCACATGACAGTAAGCGACCTTCATTCAAAGCCCAGTAGGATATCTGATAGTAGCGGCATGTTGTTTTTAGCTGTGTTTAAGAGATTAGCCTCCCACCCGAAGGTGGCTTAGTGTAAGCAGCACCCTCAGCGCTCTGCCTCATCACTGCAGCTCACACAGCTACGGAACGCTAGCGCGCACGCGCTAAACACACACACACACATCGCAGTTTGAAAGAAACGCCGAAGGGAGGACTCCTGCTTCAAAGGGACGACTGTGCCAAGGGACGCACAGGTCAGGGGTCGCCATGAGACTATGCGTTCTGCTGCTGCTCCTGGGGTCCACTCATAGGGTGTCTACACAGCTGCCTGAACCAATACAGGACGAGGCAGGCAGCGGTAAGACCATGCTAATATTGCTAATATGCCTGGCAGGAGCGTCTGGCTTATATCTGCGTGTATAATGACATGGAGGTGTCCTGCTGGACTCTGATGGGACTTTTGTGGTTCAGGTGTGACGGCGGGGGCTCCGCCTCAGCCTGGGGATGACACCTACTGGTCAGGTACGGCCCCCCTGTGCATGGGGGGCTGTCGGGGGAGACACCCGGAGCTGAGGAGAGACCTCTGTGGAGACTCTGACTGCTGCTGGGTTGGCTACAAGTCGTTATGCAGAGGTTAGTCATCACACTTCAGAATGTCGCGTGACCATAACAGTGCGTGCGATCCCCCCGTCCTCATCCTTAAAGTGGATTGTGTGCAGCTTGTGTCCAAATCGTAACGTCGTCCCGTTTTGCCCCCCTCGCTCTGTGGCGCGGTAGTGAACTGCGGGAGGCCAGACGTGGACTTCAACGGCGTGGTGTTCGGGAGCGAATGGTGGGTGGGCTCCGTGGTGAGGTATGCCTGTCGCCCCGGCTTCGTGCTGATCGGAGACCCGGCGCGCGCCTGCCAGCCCGACGGTCTCTGGACCCCCGGACCCTCCTGCCTCAGTGAGTGGATCCGAACCGCACGCAAACCTCACAAGTCACCCGCGAATCGGCCGTTCATTCGCTTCTCTCCTTCCTTGCTCTCTCCGGCGGGCCAGGGGTGTGTCGGAGGGGGCGTATCGGGATCAACGAGAAGGACATCGATGGGTCGTGCTCCTCCAGCTGCCCCTCCAGGTCCTACGCAGGCCCTCCCAAGCAGGGCTGCATCCGCATCGACAACTGCAGGAAGAGGGAGTCCAGCTGGCAGGGCTGGTTCTCCCGATGTGACTCCTGCCAGTGCGACTGCTCCATCGCATGTGGTGAGAGGCAACTCATTTGCATTTGATTTTCACTAGCAAGATGTCGAAATGTGTGTAAAACACTTTTAACGTTTACACACCATTAAGTACTCAGAAATTATTTGTTTATGTATTTATTTATCTTTTAGCATCTGCAGGCTAAAAGATGGAGACGACCCAGTTTGTACACACACTCACAACCTCCTGGGAAACTTCGTTGTGAGGTTGCTGTTCCATCCCGTGTGTGGCTGTTATGGGGAGGGTGGATCAACGGACACATTTAAGACCCGTGGAACTGACCTCAACCTGCTACTGTCCTCGACCGTGTGGAGATGTGGTCTCGCTCCCTCCGCTACTCTGCTCATGGGACGAACCATGTTCAACATAACTTAAAAGACCTCCAAGTAAAGGACTCACTAGGCACACATGACAAAGACGTCTGCAGCCCTTGTGTGACAGCAGCCTCTAAACCCTTATGTGATATGAGATGAGGGAGAGAGAGAGTGAGAGAGTGGGAGAGAGAGTGAGAGAGTGTGAGAGAGTGAGAGAGAGTGAGTGAAAGAGTAAGAAAGAGAGAGTGAGAGAGAGAGAGAGTGAGAGAAAGAGAAAGAGAGAGAGTGAAAGAGAAAGAGAGAGAGCGCACGCGTGCATATGCGTGGATCCACGGTGGGTATTCATTCTCCTCCCCTGGTTAGACCTGGATGGCCGGTGGTAAAGCAGAGACCTTAATGTCGTTCCCCACCCCAGGCTTGGAGAGAGGTGGCCTGGCTGATTCAGATCAGAGACCGGCTGAACCATGGAAAGACATGTCAAAGCATGAACCTAAATGGGAATACATTCGTGGCTGGGATTGGTGTGATGGACGCAATGTATTTGTGTGCGTTGTCTTAAACCTTCATTCACATGATTTTGATGGAATTCCATGTCTAGGTATAGTACATCTTTATTTCTCCGTCATTGGTTGGAATGCATGAAAGCATGAATAACAAGCGTGTCCAAAGTCAAATGTTCTTCCACAATACAAACGGCTTATTTGCATGTTGTGATATTACATAATAAATCCTAGCCAGTCTACGACTAGAGGCACAAGGATCCTCAGTGTTTAGACCAAGTACTGAGTCTCAGGATGATGTGTTCGTTTGCTTTGGGCTTGTAGCAGCCAATTCCTGTGAAAAAAAGAGACATATCTATAGGTTATTTCAAGTCAAACGAACACATACACAATCAAAATGAGGACACTCACCCACATCCAGCCTGGTCTTCCTGCCCGAGGACTCGGACAGAAGCTCCCAGTAGGTGCGCTCGGCCTCTGAGCCGGCCACTCCGTTCACACTCTCCAGCAAAACGCCGAAGTCGGGGTCCTCCGTCACTGTGAACCTGTCAAGGCGTGGAGAGCTTGGTGTGTGAATCTTCCCTGGCTGCGTTTTCCTTTGTCAAACCTTATGCTCATTAAAAAATGTCTCATATCAAAGAGTTCCTACTTGAAGTCATGGTCTGTGTTCTGCAGTCTCCTCAAAGCCCCCAGTAGTACACCCCCCTCCACCACGGAGCTGGAGTAGGATCGGGGCATCTCGTCATAGAGCGCAGCCTCCACAGACAGCCTGATGGGTACAGCTAGGGGACCTATGCAGCAACACCCAGCAAATTAGGCTTATTATAAAGTGGATTATAGTTTGGTGGTGACAGGTCCTACATATCACTTTTAGTGGCAGCCTTAACACTACGGCACTATGACAATAAGCTGTGTGTGGATACTGTACCCTGTAGATACGAACTTTAATCATCCCTGTAGGAGGAAATGTGGGTGTTTCAGCAGTGAGAAATGACAGCAAAGGTATACAGACATACAGACAGACTTAAAAGATATGTATAGTAGTCATTATACAGTATGTACCCAAGTAAGCGATGCATATACTCACCTCCTTCTGTGAATGCAGCCAGTACCAGTAACTGGAAAAAAGCCACAGAAAGTAGATTTGCCAGTCGTATTGCCATTCTGTCTTTTCACGTTGTTCTTGACACCCCTCTCTCTCTCTCTCTTACTTATACAGTGTGTTGGAATGTACTCCAGTACTGCACCTAACCCCAGTTAGGAGGCATACATTCCAATCCCAGGTGGCCAAGGTTCATTTTCATTAATTCAGCGAAAGCTTTTCGTCAAGGCTCTTTCAAAGCTGGCATATATGACAAATTGAGACGGAATACAACGCTCAAGTTTATCAGTGGCCCCAAAAAGCAAACTCTACCATTCTTATACTGTCCTGTGAATGGAGAAAAATGTGCCAGGTTGCCCATGATGTAATGGAGCTGAAATGGGACTATTGACATTCAGGTAATGATCTAGCTTGGCCGCTTTTGATCCTATGTTCCCTGGGGGATGTGAAAAATTAGAAGGCACCTACCAAACAAAGGACAGGTCATAGATTAGACATTACTTCCTTTATTTCATGCTCAGGAGGGTAAACGAATGTCATAAAATGTTTCTATATTAAGATTATGTTTTCTATTACCAATGGTCACACCTGAGAACAAATGACATACTAATCACAAAATTAATCTCCATTTCCACTTTAACCATGGAAAGTAATTTAGTCATTTCGACATTACGACATAGCTAGATCATTTAGTTCTGGGAATTATTTAACCATATATTCATCAAATTAGATGTCCAAATAGTAATAGTCATCATAGTAGGCTATAGGCAACTGCAACAGCAGACCAACACAAAACAACAGATTTCAACCACACGGTGTCACTGTACTATATTTTCCATTCGTATATTTTCCAGTCATCAGTCACATGTAGTGCAACACATTTACTGCACAAGCACAGCACATAATGCAGACAAAATACCGACAGTGAATAGGCATGTTGCAAGTCAAGTGTGGGCTCTATTTTTTTACTTTTCAACCACTGCGGTTTACAACTATGCCTGAGCCACAGATAGCCACGAGCAAAGAGAGAGTTCTCAGACTAAATTGTATCACTTCACTTTTATGTAAAATTACACAGCTAATGGGAGTTTCAATGATTGGTGCCTTGCTTGCTGCATCAATACAATCAGTCAACATTAACATAATGAGCAATCCATACATTATGTAGCCTAGGATCATCTTGCTCGTTTTAGATGACACAAATTACCATGGGCGAATATTGTAGTTTATGTTTCTCTCTGAGGTATTTATCAGTCTAGAAACGGGCCATAATTGATTAGGTTTCCTCTCACCAGTGATATAGGGCGTTATTTGAACGCGAGTAACCCCGTGTTTCACCGAAAATAACCCGGGCACTGCAGCATCAGCACCATGCAGATGCGCAGGTGCGGTCTTTAAAGTGACCGCGCGCTTCTACTGACGCGTTTCCATTGTTGCCTCGTTAGAGACAGAAGATGTTTTATCTAGGCTCGGCTGCTCCAATCACTGTGAAAGACGAGAATTCAATTGAGTTACCCACCCTAAAGCAGAAGCTTCAGCATCCTGAAAAATCATTAAATAAAGAGCAGTTGTGCGTGTCATAGGCTATGTCCCAAAAAGTATATTCATTTTGAATAGCATCATTGTTATGATGCTGCAGGGTTAACTTTAAAAATGTTGATAAAATAGGCAATGTAATAGTCGCAGGAGCCTACTCAATATTGTAGGTGCTGATTTCATCTGGACTAAGCAATTAGGCCAAGGGGACTAGTCGCAGCGTTAGGGGATCACGAACGAACTGCCGTGGTTCCGAAAACATTAGGCACGGGCCTCCTGCGGACTATCGTTATCTCCCAACCAAACCTGCCAGTAACGCCCTGTATCCGAGCCTGCCGGGCGTGCCAGGGATGCTCTGACCGCTCAGATAACTACTGCGTGCTACTGGGATACTGCAGTACGCGCCACATAGAAGATGTGGAGAGACGGAGGATAGAGAAATAATAAACATCACCGGGAATACGTGTGTGAGTAGCCGGTTAGCTGTTCAGGACACAAAGGACCACGTCTGTGAGAAATCGAACTCCTGATTGACTCTTGCAGATACAGCATTTGGTGAGATTTTCATCTCAGTCATCATAGCTTGTAGCCTAGGTTAGAGCCGGAGGTGATTTCACATTTCAGCCGAGACGCTGGGTTGTATGCGGGACGATGTACCGCGCACCGAGGGACCTTCTGGAGGAGAACCTTGTTTCCTCCATCGCGTCAGAACCGATCCGATAGACCCTGGCGCACAGTGACCATCTTTGCCTGGCACGGAGTGGAGGACCCTCTCCTGTTGCTGGATTGTGCTGTTTATATTTAGAGGGATGAACTGAGCAGTTACCAAGAAAAGAGGAACGGGGTGCTTTACTGTTGGTCATTTCAACTGTCAAGAACAAGTATGTTCACTCAATGCATTATTACTGCACAGCCTATTGCAAACTGTGTGTGTGTGTGTGTGTGTGTGTGTGTGTGTGTGTGTGTGTGTGTGTGTGTGTGAGCGCCCTAGTGTATCTATGAGTGTAATGCATGTGAAAGTTAATTTTTTTTTACTCTGCAGTTCGCATGTACAGTATGATGTCATGGGCCAGTCGTCTCCATTTCCACCCCACCCCACGCGGTTAGGCTACATCTAATCTTTCTAGGAGAGAGCATACTGAAGACATGTGTAGTCCCATCGATCATAGTTTGCAGCTGGGAATACAGTAACAGGTGGTTTGAGCCTCTACAAACAATTATTCTCTTCTCTTCTCGCCATACTGTGTAGTTGAATGTAGCCATTAATCTCAATGGAGTCTGCAGTCTGATCCAGCTCCATACAACAACCATATTTCTTTGAATGTGTCAGTATATTCTCTAATCACGTGCCATACAGGCTCTGAGGCAACCCATAGGAGAACATGGTGGCATTCATCCGCCTGAGAGAGAGAGAGAGAGAGAGAGAGAGAGAGAGGGAGGGAGGGAGAGGCCATTATAGTCGCTGTGGAAATGGAAATTCTCTAATGGAAGGTCAATCAATAAAGGCCATGGTCAGTTTTATATTCTTTTGAGGATGCAAGGCTTAAACCCTGCTGCACTTCTTAAAAAAAATATATATTTTTTTTTTTATTTTTAAATGAAATCAAACTTTATTTGTATAGCGCATTTCATACACAGTGGCAACACAATGAGCTTTACAGAGAGCAAATGGGGGATGGACATAGATCCTATACCCCTACATTTTCCAGAGGGAGGCAAAAAAAAACAGTTCACCCAGGGGGCCAAAATAGGTGAACTGTAAAAACTCTTCCCTGACCTCTCAACGAGACGATCAAGCAAGCTCTAGAGCTACTTCCTACATCCCCACGCCTCAGCGGGATTCATGTCTGGGGGATTGTGGGTAAAGACCGACCAACAGACTGTATGTTGCATCCAGTCTGTAGAGTTCTGAGTTTCTGGTTTTGGACACAACATTACGCAAGTCTGGAGCTCACTATCTAGAATGGAAAGATGAGATGGTCTTCATCATGGCTCAACAACCATCACCTACACTGACCTTCACCCCAGTGTGTATCTAAAGTCACGGCGGGTCAAATTAGACAGTTAATGTGTGGACAGGAGCGGTCCTGTCTGTGTTATCCAAGCAGCCGGAAGTCGGCTGGGAAGCTGACTCGTAAACGCCCGCCTGATTACCTCTGCGGAGGCTTAAGTTACTTCTCATTGACTTGAAAGACATTAACACTCTTCAGGACGGTATCTCTTTAATGTCCTGTAAATAACATCCATGCCTCCATTGCTTGTAATTCTATTTCCCCCCCTTTGCAACCGGCAGTGAAGCACTTTGATTGCCTTTTTTAACGGTCGAGCACTTTTCTAGATTAATAAAGCTGTCTGAAGCCAGTCTCGCAGGCAGTATTGAGAGAGAAGGAGAGAGAGAGAGAGAGAGAGAGAGAGGCAGGCAGGCAAAGTGAGTGATTCTAGAAGAGTAGGTGCACCAGCCCAGCCCAGTAGTCGTTGGTGTTTGTCTGCGTCTCCTGCCGTAGTGGAGAAATCAAGCCCTCCCAGAATGACAATGACTCACGGGGATAGAATCAATGGCGTAGGTTTGATTTCCTCCCCGGCAAGCAGTTGCATGCTAACAAGGAGAGGGAGCAACAGACTCCCAGACCCCGACTCTGAGCTTCAGTGCCTTGGAATGTGAGTGTATGCAGTATGAGGGGAGTGTGGAGGAGGTGAAAGAGAGCGGGAGAGGAGGTGAGTGGAGTGCTTTGCACTGCCGCCGCACAGCAAGAAGGTCCTGGGTTCGATTCCCGCATGGGGCGCTGCTGACACCGGGGGCGTGTTCTGCCCGGGCCTGTCGTTGCTCAGGTGGGCTCTCAGGTGGGCTCTCTCTCTCAGGTGGGCTCTCTCTCTCAGTTGGGCTCTCTCTGGTGGGCTCAGTTGGGCTCTCTCTCTCAGGTGGGCTCTCTCTCAGGTGGGCTCTCTCTCTCAGGTGGGCTCTCTCTCAGGTGGGCTCTCTCTCTCAGGTGGGGCTCTCTCAGATGGACTCTCTCTCAGATGGGTCTCTCTCTCAGGTGGGCTCTCTCAGGTGGGCTCTCTCTCTCAGGTGGGCTCTCTCTCAGGTGGACTCTCTCTCAGATAGGCTCTCTCTCAGGTGGGCTCTCTCTCAGGTGGGCTCTCTCTCTCAGGTAGGCTCTCTCTCAGGTGGGTCTCTCTCTCAGATGGGCTCTCTCTCAGATGGGTCTCTCTCTCAGATGGGTCTCTCTCTCAGATGGGCTCTCTCTCTCAGGTGGGCTCTCTCTCAGATGGGCTCTCTCAGATGTGCTCTCTCTCAGGTGGGCTCTCTCTCAGGTGGACTCTCTCTCAGATGGGTCTCTCTCTCAGGTGGACTCTCTCTCAGATGTGCTCTCTCTCAGGTGGGCTCTCTCTCAGGTGGGCTCTCTCTCTCAGGTGGGCTCTCTCTCAGATGGGTCTCTCTCTCAGATGGGTCTCTCTCTCAGGTGGACTCTCTCTCAGATGGGTCTCTCTCTCAGGTGGGCTCTCTCTCTCAGGTGGGGCTCTCTCAGGTGGGCTCTCTCTCAGGTGGGCTCTCTCTCTCAGGTGGGCTCTCTCTCAGGTGGGCTCTCTCTCAGGTGGGCTCTCTCAGATGGGTCTCTCTCTCTCAGGTGGGCTCTCTCTCTCAGGTGGGCTCTCTCTCAGGTGGGCTCTCTCTCTCAGATGGGTCTCTCTCTCAGGTGGGCTCTCTCTCTCAGGTGGGCTCTCTCTCAGGTGGGCTCTCTCTCAGGTGGTCTCTCTCTCTCAGATGGGTCTCTCTCTCAGGTAGGGCTCTCTCTCAGGGGGTCTCTCTCTCAGGGGGTCTCTCTCTCAGGTGGGCTCTCTCTCTCAGGTGGGCTCTCTCTCTCAGGTGGGGCTCTCTCAGGTGGGCTCTCTCTCAGATGGGTCTCTCTCTCAGGTGGGCTCTCTCTCAGATGGGTCTCTCTCTCAGGTGGGCTCTCTCAGATGGGTCTCTCTCTCAGATGGGTCTCTCTCTCAGGTGGGGCTCTCTCTCAGGTGAGGCTCTCTCTCAGGTGGACTCTCTCTCAGATGGGTCTCTCTCTCAGATGGGTCTCTCTCTCAGGTGGGGCTCTCTCCCGGGCTTTTCAATGGGGAGTCTGCTTGTTCTCCCCGTGCTACATATGGGTCTCCTCCACAAAAGAGACCCAATATAAAAAACATACAGAACATACAGAACCCAAGAGATTGTTCCCCTGTCCTGTCCAAGACGGAGACACGGACATGAGGTGAAGGGAGTGTGGAGGAGGTGAAGGCGAGTGTGAAGGAGAGTGTGGAGGAGGTGGAGGGAGTGTGGAGGAGGTGAAGGGGGGAGTGGAGGAGGTGAAGGGAGTGTGGAGGAGGTGAAGAAGGGTGTGGAGGAGGTGAAGGGGAGTGTGGAGGAGGTGAAGGGAGTGTGGAGGAGGTGAAGGGGAGTGTGGAGGAGGTGAAGGGAGTGTGGAGGAGGTGAAGAAGGGTGTGGAGGAGGTGAAGGGGAGTGTGAAGGAGAGTGGAGGAGGTGAAGGGAGTGTGGAGGAGGTGAAGGGAGTGTGGAGGAGGTGAAGGGGAGTGTGAAGGAGGTGAAGGGAGTGTGGAGGAGGTGAAGGGAGTGTGGAGGAGGTGAAGGGGAGTGTGGAGGAGGTGAAGGGAGTGTGGAGGAGGTGAAGGGGAGTGTGGAGGAGGTGAAGGGAGTGTGGAGGAGGTGAAGGGAGTGTGAAGGAGATTGTGGAGGAGAGTGTGGAGGAGGTGAAGGGACTGTGGAGGAGGGGAAGGGGAGTGTGGAGGAGGTGAAGGGGAGTGTGAAGGAGAGTGTGGAGGAGGTAAAGGGAGTGTGGAGGAGGGGAAGGGGAGTGTGGAGGAGGTGAAGGGAGTGTGGAGGAGGTGAAGGGACTGTGGAGGAGGGGAAGGGGAGTGTGGAGGAGGTGAAGGGGAGTGTGAAGGAGAGTGTGGAGGAGGTGAAGGGACTGTGGAGGAGGGGAAGGGGAGTGTGGAGGAGGTGAAGGGAGTGTGGAGGAGGTGAAGGGAGTGTGGAGGAGGTGAAAGGGAGTGTGGAGGAGGTGAGAGAGAGTGGGGAAGAGGAGATGGGCAGACTAGGGGTGTGTGGAGGAGGTATAGGGAGCAGGGGAGTAGTGCAGTGGAGGTTAGAGAGCAGGGGGGGGGGGGGGGGGGAGTGTATGGCGGAAATCTCTTCCGTCGTCCAGCAGTTTCGTGTGAATCAGCACTGTGGCTCTTCGGCTGGACCCGTAACCAGATCCCTGCTCCTCACACCAGGAATTCTATTCCTCACAGGCAGCCCAGTCCATGGATCTCCGTAATCCGATCACCACCACAGCTTTCCTCCAAGAGCATGTCTCCCATCACCATTACATCGCTCCCACGGTGACCACAACTGCTGGAACAACCCCCATCCATGATAATCACACACACACACACACACACACACACACACACACACACACACACACACACACACACACACACACACACACACACATCATATGATCATCATATCACCACTGGTTTAAATTAATAATTTTTCCTGTTTTTTTCGCCCAGATTCCCTAATGCTACAAGCAGTTATTTACCATATAGGTGGACATTGAATGGAATGTGTGTTTGGAAAGTATTTTGGTTTACAATCCTTATTGTGCTTATAGTCGGTTTGAAAGGGAAAATCAAATCCTTGTTGTGTTTATAAAGTTTGAGGCTCTTGCGGTAGTTACCTAGTACCTAACTGCATAGTTACCTTTGCAGAAAGTCAATTTACCACAACCGCACGCATTGTTCCGACGTATTTCTCGTCTTTCCCCCTTTTCCAGGCTGTTGGTATGGCTGAGAGACCGGTGGAGCCGGTGTCGGTCAGCATCCCCATGGAGGAAACCAAACTCCCCGGGGGTGCCCCTCAGGAGGCCGCTCTGCTCACCCACCTGAAGAAAGTGGAGAACCACATCACAGAGGCCCAGAGATTCTCCCACCTCCCCCGACGCTCCGCCGTGGACCTGGAGTTCACCGAGCTGTCCTACACCATCCGAGAGGGCCCCTGCTGGCGGAGGAGAGGTACTGCATACACCACTCAGAAAAAGACCACAAAAACATCCAAGGATGAACAAGCGCCACAAGCATGATTCTCACGTTTCGTCTCGCTTTCTCTCCCCTTTTCTCTGACACACACACACACACGCACACACACACACACACACACACACACACGCACACACACACACACTTACTACATGTTCTGGGAGGCTGTGGTTGCAGCTTTGCTGTGCTCAGCAGAGTTTAGACCTAGTAAATAATTCACTCTGTTCAAGCAGGCTGGCTCAGTGCTCTCTTCCCCTGACCCTTCTCTCCATAGGGGACGGCTGTCCCACCATTGATGCCCTCATGAAATATGAATGGCATTTAAACCCCCTGTCCTTATTGATGAGGAGAATCCCGGTCTCCTGCCCTTTACAGTACATCAGGGGCTGGTCATTCCCCCAAAACCACCAGCTGGACCATATCTCTATCTATCTCCATCCTGTTTCTAAGGGAGGGGCAGGGGGTGGTCCATCCCAGACTAAATGATGCGTGTCCTCTACAGGATACCTCTCTGCCTCTACATGAAATGTAGTATTATCTGCATTACGTCCGATAATTCAATCCTGACTCATTCTTAATGGTGGTACTATCGGAGGTATCGATTGGGAAGAGGGAGGTGTTTGCCCCATCTGAAGGCTGCATCCTCTGGAGTTTAGAGAGTCCAGGAGGAGACAGCAGGGAGAGACCAGCGATGCAGTCAGGTGAGATCAGGCAGGGAAACCGGGCCAACGGACATTCCCGATCGCGGTCGCTACACATGACCCTTTCATGGATTTTAGTGCAACGCTGCGTTACCATTATCAGTGTCATTGAAATCAGTCTGCCATTGTTGCCCGCTATTTCTTCATGGGGGATGTGTTCTGTCTCTGCCTCTGACCTCGAGCCCCCGTCAGGAGGGGTGGTCTGGTCAGGAGGGGTGGTCTGGTCCGTCAGGAGGGTTGGTCTGGTCAGGAGGGGTGGTCTGGTCA
>NC_140248.1:7657621-7662621 GCF_949987555.1 Borostomias antarcticus
TGGTAGATATTATGATGCACGGCATCACTTACTGACTGACTGAGAACCAGGAGATGCACTATGCTGCCCTAGACAGGGATGGACACTTCCTGACTTTCTGACAATCAGAAGACACTGGCCTGTTTGTGTGAGCTGTGTCTGCTTTTATGTGTGTGTGTGTGTGTGTGTGTGTGTGCGTGTGTGTGCATGTGCGTGTGTGTCTATGTGTGTGTGCGTGCATTCGTGTGTGTGTATGTGTGTGTGTATGTGTACATGTACGTGTGTGTGTGCGTCTGAGAGCAGCGTGGGCCCTGAGATGGAGGCCCTGGTCCTTCCACCTGCAGCGTGGGCCCTGAGATGGAGGCCCTGAGATGGAGGCCCTGAAATGGAGGCCCTGTCCTTCCACCCGCAGCGTGGGCTCGGCCATTCGCTCATCAGTATGCGACGCAGGGCAGGGAGGTGGAGGGCTGTCTCTCTGACAGGGTGGGCTGCCCTGCTGTCTGACTGTGGCCTGTCTGATGGATGTGCTATAGGGCACCGGGAGGGCGTCAGACATTAAGCTGGTGCACTAGTGGTCTAAGGAAAGCACCCCCCCCCCCCTCCCCTGGGAAGTTATACCACTGGCTGCCTCATTATACAACCTGAGACAGGAGCACCACTTCCTGTCTGGAGGTGGGTGAGGGCAGACCGCCGGGCACCCAGACAGTAGCTTTAGAGGAGGGGAGATTTTATTTTATTTTTTATTCTATATTTTTTCCTTATATTTTAGAGATTAGACATTAAACACATATACATTACATACATTCACAATACATACACAAATGGCATACAAAAGAGACAGAACAATGCGCACAAAAGCAAAGAGGAATATAAGAGGAAAGGCAATAAATACTTAATGTAGTTAGCTGCATCTGTTTTCTTTTTCTTTTTTTCAAAAGATCAGAAAATCTTCAATCTTGTCATATTATAACCATTACAAAAACTCTGGTAAGGAGTTCAAATATAGCCTTATTGTATCCCACAATCCCTCTTGGCTCAAATAAAGGTGCCTTAGTAGCAGCTCTTCATCCCTATTGAGTCTATCATCTCTTCCAACCATCTGAACATCAAACAGGATGGAGGTCTTATTTTCCAATTCATCACAATTTTCCGTTTCCGAGCAAGACACCCCAATGTTAACTTACAACTCGGATTTTCCTTCCAGATAACCCATCCATTTGGTCTCCTAGTGTACACAGTATAGGACATGTATTCACACACCAGCTAGGAGGATCTCTGTGAGGGCATTTGTTACCACTGACCAGAGGGACAGGGAGTTCCCACAGACAGGACAGGGTCTAGCTTTGAGGGACCATGTGGGGAAACATGGTTCCAGCAGATGGGCTAGCTCCCCTGGAGGCTGGGGCAGTTCTACTGCAGCTAACGGTGGTCCATGATATTTAGAACAACAGCGTACCTCAAAGATCACTTCCAGAGGAGCGGTCATACCCATGCATACCACACTGGAGCTACTGGAGCATTGCTGACCTGTGCTTGCCCAGGTTCAAAACAAACATGGCTAAGTGTATTACGTATAGTGGAGCTTTTAACTGTAGAAAGTTACCTTCGGCATGTTTAAAGCATAGGTAGCCAACATCTATTTCTTTCTGTCTTTTTTTATTTTTATTTTTATTTTTAAACCTGGCTTATGGATAATATAGAGTCATGGGAATGTCAGTGTGTAATTACCGAGTCCTAGTAATGAGTCCTAGTAATGAGAGTCCTAGTAATGAGAGTCCTGGTAATGAGAGTCCTGGTAATGAGAGTCCTGGTAATGAGAGTCCTGGTAATGAGAGTACTAGTAATGATAGTTCTAGTAATGAGAGTCCTAGTAATGAGAGTCCTAGTAATGAGTCCTAGTAATGAGAGTCCTAGTAATGAGAGTCCTAGTAATGAGAGTACTAGTAATGAGAGTACTAGTAATGAGAGTCCTGGTAATGAGAGTCCTACTGTAGTAATGAGAGTCCTAGTAATGAGAGTACTAGTAATGATAGTTCTAGTAATGAGAGTCCTAGTAATGAGTCCTAGTAATGAGAGTCCTGGTAATGAGAGTCCTGGTAATGAGAGTCATAGTAATGAGAGTTCTAGTAATGAGAGTTCTAGTAATGAGAGTTCTAGTAATGAGAGTTCTAGTAATGAGAGTCCTGGTAATGAGAGTCCTAGTAATGAGAGTCCTGGTAATGAGAGTCCTGGTAATGAGAGTCCTAGTAATGAGAGTCCTAGTAATGAGAGTTCTAGTAATGAGAGTTCTAGTAATGAGAGTTCTAGTAATGAGAGTTCTAGTAATGAGAGTTCTAGTAATGATAGTTCTAGTAATGAGAGTCCTGGTAATGAGAGTACTAGTAATGAGAGTACTAGTAATGATAGTTCTAGTAATGAGAGTCCTGGTAATGAGAGTACTAGTAATGAGAGTACTAGTAATGAGAGTACTAGTAATGAGAGTACTAGTAATGAGAGTCCTAGTAATGAGAGTCCTGGTAATGAGAGTCATAGTAATGACAGTCATAGTAATGAGAGTCCTGGTAATGAGAGTTCTAGTAATGAGAGTTCTAGTAATGAGAGTTCTAGTAATGAGAGTCCTGGTAATGAGAGTCCTAGTAATGATAGTTCTAGTAATGATAGTTCTAGTAATGAGAGTCCTAGTAATGAGAGTCCTGGTAATGAGAGTACTAGTAATGATAGTTCTAGTAATGAGAGTCCTAGTAATGAGAGTTCTAGTAATGAGAGTCCTAGTAATGAGAGTCCTGGTAATGAGAGTTCTAGTAATGAGAGTCCTAGTAATGAGAGTCCTAGTAATGATAGTTCTAGTAATGAGAGTCCTAGTAATGATAGTTCTAGTAATGAGAGTCCTGGTAATGAGAGTACTAGTAATGAGAGTACTAGTAATGATAGTTCTAGTAATGAGAGTCCTGGTAATGAGAGTACTAGTAATGAGAGTACTAGTAATGAGAGTACTAGTAATGAGAGTACTAGTAATGAGAGTCCTAGTAATGAGAGTCCTGGTAATGAGAGTCATAGTAATGAGAGTCATAGTAATGAGAGTCCTGGTAATGAGAGTCCTAATGAGAGTACAGGAAGGAAACAGTACAAAGGGCTAAAAGTACAAAAAGATAGTGCAAAAAAAAGGATAAGCTAAAGAAAAGTAAAATGTACAAAAGGTAGTGCAGGCAGTGTACAGTATATACAGTACAATGAGCAGAGGTGCGTGTGAGTGTGAGTGTGAGTGTGTGTGTGTGTGTGTGTGTGTGGGGTGTGATGTGTGAGTGTGAGTGTGTGTGTGGAGGGTGTGATGTGTGAGTGTGAGTGTGTGTGTGTGTGTGTGTGTGTGTGTAGGGTGTGATGTGTGAGTGTGAGTGTGAGTGTGTGTATGTGTGTGTGTGATGTGTGAGTGTGAGTGTGTGTATGTTTGTGTGGGGTGTGATGTGTGAGTGTGTGTATGTGTGTGTGCGGTGTGATGTGTGAGTGTGTGTATGTGTGTATGGGGTGTGATGTGTGAGTGTGTGTATGTGTGTGTGGGGTGTGATGTGTGAGTGTGTGTATGTGTGTGTGGGGTGTGATGTGTGAGTGTGTGTATGTGTGTGTGGGGTGTGATGTGTGAGTGAGGTGCGTACTATACAGTTCATGCAGGTCATGTGCAGGTGTCTATCGACAGTGTCTCTCAGCGGCGGGGTCAGTGGTGGGTCAGACAGGGTCAGACGGGGTCAGTGGTGGGTCAGACAGGGTCAGACGGGGTCAGTGGTGGGTCAGACAGGGTCAGACGGGGTCAGTGGTGGGTCAGACAGGGTCAGACGGGGTCAGTGGTGGGGCAGGGGGGGTCAGACGGGGACACAGGCCTTGTTGAAGAGGATGATGACCGTGGGGAAGAAGCTGCCTCTGTGGCGTGCGGTCGTGGTCCTGATGGACAGGAGGGCAGGTTGGACCAGGAGGGAGGGCAGGTTGGACCAGGAGCGAGGGCATGTTGGACCAGGAGGGAGGGCAGGTTGGACCAGGAGGGAGGGGCAGGTTGGACCAGGAGGGAGGGCAGGTTGGACCAGGAGGGAGGGCAGGTTGGACCAGGAGCGAGGGCATGTTGGACCAGGAGGGAGGGCAGGTTGGACCAGGAGGGAGGGCAGGTTGGACCAGGAGGGAGGGCGGGTTGGACCAGGAGGGAGGGCAGGTTGGACCAGGAGGGAGGGGCAGGTTGGACCAGGAGGGAAGGCAGGTTGGACCAGGAGGGAGGGCAGGTTGGACCAGGAGGGAGGGCAGGTTGGACCAGGAGGGAGGGCAGGTTGGACCAGGAGGGAGGGCAGGTTGGACCAGGAGGGAGGGCAGGTTGGACCAGGAGGGAGGGCAGGTTGCAGCCGATCACCTTCTCGGTGGATCGGATGATGCACTGCAGTCTGGCCCTGTCCTTGGCTGTAGCGGCGGAGTACCAGATGGTGATGGAGGAGGTGAGGATGGACTCAATGATGGTGAAAGGTGTAGAAGAGTGCCATCATTTCCTTTGATAGTCTGAATTTCTTCAGCTGCCTCAGGAAGTACATCCTCTGCTGCGCCTCCTTTGTGAGGGAGCTGGTGTTTATCTCTCTTTTGAGGTCCCGGGAGATAGTGGTGTCCAGGAAGCAGAAGGAGTTGACAGTGGACACTGGACACTGAGGTGTCATTCGGTGTGATGAGGGGAGGGGGGCCTAGTTTCTTCCTGAAGTCCACGATCATCTCCACAGTCTTGAGAGCGTTGAGCTCCAGGTTGTTTTGGCAGCATCAGGACAGCAGCTGGTCGATCTCCCACCTGTAGGCAGACTCGGCATTTTAGGTCTCTTATTACACCAAAACAGGATGAGAACAAATATTAATTCCATTAGGTTTCCATATGAAAGTGGCATTACCTAAGTCAGTGGAAAAAGTATTACAGTTAAGGTATTGACAAACATTTACTCAAATTTATTTTGTATCAGAAAATATACTGACTATGTTGATAAGCCTTAGCAGTCATGGAATGGAGT
>NC_140248.1:7667621-7670121 GCF_949987555.1 Borostomias antarcticus
ATAAACAATAACAATAGCTACCGTAAATAGTTCCGCTTCTGAATCCCCTCTGCGGATTGATCTACATATCTACAACGGTCGCTTCAATACAAGTCAATGGATTTCATAAAATGCGGCGAATTTGATGTCAGAACACCAACGGACAAGGTAGAAGGTCAGGAAAACACGAGTTAGGGGTTGCCTGGAACGCGCAGTAGGCTATTCATAAAACCGTAATTGATTATATATACTTGGCAGATGAATGAGGCATGCATGTCTAAGGTGTTATGACACACTGATAAATCCCAGGACCCAGTGGAGCAGGAGAGCAGCTCTTGCATAATCTTGCATAATTCAGTCCCTTTCTTCGTTCCTATGAATGTTTCTCACTGTGTCTTCTCTCTGTCTGCAGGACACAGGGACGATGGAGAAACACACCTTCGCCACCAGTACTTTCAATCAGTTCTGCATTCTGTTCAAAAGAACCTTTATAACGATATGCAGAGATGTGGTAAATAAATGAGCAAATGTCAAACTAGTGACAGTGGGAAATGAAATGAGGATCTAAAAAAATATGTAATTATTGAATTAATTGAAATGAAAGGTGACTGATTTGTGTGTGTCTGTGTGTGTGTGTGTGTGTGTGTGTGTGTGTGTGAGTGTGTGTGTGCGTGTGTGTGTGTGTGTGTGTGTGTGTGTGTGTGTTGGTCTGTTTGCAGGTGCTGACTCACCTGAGAGTGATGTCCCACCTGTGTATAGGGGTTCTGATTGGTCTGCTGTATCTCAACATCGGGAACGACGCCAGCAAGGTCTTCAACAACACTGGCTTCCTCTTCTTCTCCATGCTCTTCCTCATGTTCGCAGCGCTGATGCCCACTGTCCTCACCTGTAAGTCACACTCTGTCTATCTGTCTGTCTGCCTGCCTGTCTGTCTGTCTGTCTGCCTGCCTGTCTGTCTGTCTGTCTGTCTGTCTGTCTGTCTGTCTGTCTGTCTGTCTGCCTGCGTGTGTGTGTGTGTGTGTGTGTGTGTGTGTGTGTGTGTGTGTGTGTGTGCAGGGGTTAAATTAGGATTTGTTATGTGGGAGGGCCTTGTGTTAGCAGGGTTGGCAGGGTGTGCATGGGTGTACAGGGGCAGCAGTGATGGTGGCGCTTTAATACTGCTTCATAAATAGATACATATCAAGCCTTCAATGATCTACCTATCTTTGAAATTAAAGTATTTTTGATTCTCGATTGAATTCAATTCTAACACTGTGCTTTTCAATCCTATGCTGTGCTGCTCCACTCTGTGCTGCATCACTTTAGCTACTGCTGGGTTGGGCAACTCAATCCTAGAATATATACAAATGCTGTTAACTTTATCAAACTCAACCTACGATAAATAAAGCCATGAGCAGATTACCTAAAGCTAATTAACTAACAAAAATAATAACTTCTAGATTCCTTAGGCATATACAGTACCGTAGGGTATGTCTTCTATATAGACAGCTACCTGCTGTATATCTACTTATCCTGGCCTCCCCTGGTGGGCGCCAGAGTGCATCAAGGGAGGCGCAGAGAAACCCAAACCTAACGTGCCAGTTGGTTTGCTCAAGAGGAGGTTAGAGAAACTAATGTGTGATGTGGTTTTATGTTTTTGAATGAAATGTGATTTTTCTGAGAAAGATAAAATAAAAAATAATGAGAGATATGTGTGTAAAATTTGAGGAGATTGCAGGTTGTAAATTCAATAAATGTAGCCTCCCCACCGTTCTAGTTCTAACTGCCGTGGCAATGGGCAACAAACCGAAGCGTTGAAAATATGATGAGTTGAAAATATGATGAGCGTACATACATCAACTCAGTGTTGTTGGAGAAAACAATGTTTAATCGGAATATCAAAAGAACTACAAAGTATATTAATGCATAAAATAATCTGATGACTCCCTATCCCATGCCATGAGCATCACGTTACATCACTTCTAATCTGAAAACTGACTAACAAGTGGAGAGAAAGACCCAGGCCAATTAAATTGATGACGCAACATCATTTTAAAAAACGTTTGGGAACCTAAGTGCTGTGACTGAGCACCGAAGAGGTCCGGCCCAATTGAACCCCTGTGCGTGTATGTGTGTATGTGTGCGTGTATGTGTGTGTGGGGGTGGGGTGAATATGTTGCCTCATATTTAGTTAATGTCCCACAGTTCCTTTGGAGATGTCAGTGTTTATGAGGGAACATCTCAACTACTGGTACAGTCTGAAGGCCTACTACCTGGCCAAGACCATGGCCGACATACCATTCCAGGTAATCCACTTCCTACCCTCCCCTCTTTACATGAAAAGATTAGCATGTTGTGAATCAGTGCAGAGGTCAGGGAAACCTCTCTCTCTCTCTCTACCTCACTTTCTCTCTCTTTATCTCCCTCTGTCCCTCGTTCAGGTCATGTGCCCCATGATGTATTGCAGTATAGTGTACTGGATGACGGACCAGCCCCCCGAGGTGGGCCGCTACGTGCTGTTCATGGCCCTGTGCACCTCCAC